>NC_056732.1:139984332-140296832 GCF_019279795.1 Protopterus annectens
ATATATATATCTTCAGTGCCTGTACACCCCTGCTGCTGTTTCATATAATTAAAGAGATACCAATGCCAACGGTGCTAACCATAGTCTATGTTCTGTTGGAATACTGCAACTCTACCTCTGCTTTACCCTCCTGTTACCACTCTGACTCATACAGGCTAGTAATAAATCTTGGTGTAGGGGATGTTTCTGTGCCTCATTTGACACATACTAGACAGCAGCTGGGAGCATATATCACAATGTGATCCAGACATGCCTTTCCTCTTATTCTCAAAGTATGATATTGTGCCTTATGGCAGGATTCAAACACCTCAGGCACTTAGTGCAACATTTAGATACATCTCCCACTACAGCACTAGTACTAAACAGCTGGTTAATTTAATTAATGAAAGACCCTTGTCTTGCAATAGTCCATCAATATGGTGAATGACGAACAGAAACTTGGATAAATTCAAATATATCTCTGAGTTCTATATGGGAGATAACCATGTACCTAGTGCAGAAAATGGCTAACTGCTATAACTACCTGTATCACTCCAGAAAACATTTCCCATATTCATTTCTAATCCATTAATGTGTGGATGTGTTTACTCAGAAATTAGTAGACTGACACACAGACATTATGGCAGACAGACTAGCAGACAGCTATGATAAATGATAGCTGTGAAGTTTTAAAAATTACAAGTACAAACAAAATTTATATAAGTTTGTATGATATGAGAGTGACCTATTTCATGAGTTCCTGTTCATAATTATACCTATTAATTTTGCTTAGTCTGCATACTATTTTTGAATAATTTCTAGATTTTTTAATCCCAGTTTTATGACATCTTTGTAGAGGTATATATGTATATATGTATACACACACACACACACACACACACACACACACACACACACACACACACACACACATACACAGTGTTAATGATGTAGAAGTCTCAGGGCAGTTGGGGAAGTACTGATGGGTGTGTCACTGTAATATATAGGATTTATATAAATTCAAATATAACGTGCATATCGGCCTGGCATCTAGAAGTATGCCAATTAAACATTTGTTAATTCTGCATTTGTACATCTGGATGTTCCTGTTTGAATTAATCAAAGATTGCTTGTCCCTAAAGGAATCTACATGCATTTATTTGCAAATACTGTTTACTTTTTAGTATCAGTAAGTTTGGGTATATCTTCCTTATGAAAACATTTTAATTGCTTGAGTTCCATGCAACGTGTTACTACTGTAATCTAGTGATGCTGACTGGGGAAAGTACAGCAAAAGTATTCCAACTAAATCTTAGTTACATGTCAAGATGCAAGTTTTCTGAGATTTCTTTGTACTTTATATACAATGATAACCAGCTTTTTCAGGCATTCATCATTTCTGGCTTCTTTCTTGACATTTTAATGATTTTTAGATATGGATTGAAAGACATTGTTCCAAGATCATCAAAGCAATTCTTGACAAATGGCTAAGAATGCGTTTTCTTTTTTTGAATTATTTTATGATCTGCCGTACTGGAGGTGTTGCTGGACTGCATTAAAGACGTGATCTTGGCAGGCATATGTGAACTTTAAAGTAACAGCATTTGTGAGAAATTAAGCATTTTAAAGGACATTATTTGGCAAAATGTTATGATTGTCTGTTAGATTTTTCATTTCCTATCATTGTTGAAAAAGATGTGGGACTTTGAATAAAATTGCTTGCATCTCCTTTCAATGCCATGCATGCTATTAAGGCATTAGATATCTTATGATCGTCCTGTGCAGTTTTCAGTATGCAGCGATTAAGATTCAGCCATGCAAATTCAAAAGCAAGCTGCTGGTTGAGAGAGATTCAAAATTTAAGTAAGTAATGTTGCAAAGTTAGCATTAAAAATTATTTTTAAAATGCTTAAAATTTTCAAAGCTAGTACAAAAAATCTTAGGATGCGTGAGATACATTTTGGTTAGAATATTGTAGGGGAACTATTTACATTTAAGACAAAACTGTGTCTCTGTCAGGTATGTTTTTGGAGACAGCCCTTTTCACATGTCAGGAAACTTTTTTTCTGTGGATAGGGAAAAACTGGAAGAGAAGAACTGAGAGATGGCTTCATCTACAACATCAACTGATTTCATTTTCTTTTTTGTATTTTTATATGTTTTCATTAAGCTAAATATGTTCACTTTTAATTTAGTTTCTTACCATTTTATAACTCACAGCTGCTATAATTTAAACACAGCACTATGATTGTTTACCTCAGCTTTTGCCTTATTCTACCCAGAGTTATTGAAGTCCAAAGAGACCATAACCTGTCTACCTGAGATCCATTCCATGAACTGCTTCAATCTGCCCGCAGACTCTTTATCTCTAGTAACTAGACTTTCTTCCAACCCCTCTAATACCCAAGTACTTCCACTTAAAACATATATGTCTCACATCCTCTCAATCTCATATCTCTGTGTATCCTTGGTACCACAACATCTCTACAGATTCATTTCCATCCTTTTCACCTTCCATCTCCCAACATAGAATCGGAGTATCTTAACAATACAACTACCACTTCTTCATAGGAGCACATATTCAACATTCCTTACATTTGCCTGTACAGAAAAATTAATCTTATTACTTATTCCACAACTGCTAATCCCCCAACATACAATACAAATATAAACAAAAAGAAATACTCTTCCTACTCCCCTGTATCTCATCAGCACTTGACAGTATTTGGGAACATTTACACAAACCTCTGACCACATTCTCAAGTCCATAGTCTACACAATGCTACTAATATCCCTTACACTTTCAAGCAAGCTAGCCTAGTTACATCATCCAGTCTTAGCCCGTGTAATATCAATCTTCAATGCATTTACAAAAAAACACCAGAACTGCATGCATGGATTGAGCAGCACTCTCCAAACATAGTAATAATAACTGAAACCAGATTAAGACAGGAAATCAGAGATGAAGAAATCTTTCCCTCCTGGCTATAACATACTGTGGACTGATAGAAATAATAAAAAGGATTAGGGAGTTGATATACTCTACTTATGCACAACTGACCTCTCCTTCCTCCCCACTTGCCCTCTCGCAATACAAAGATATGAAGTACTAGTCTCCTCAGTCAAGCTTAATAACCACAAAAAGCTATGCTTAATTATAGTTTACATCTCTCCTAGCAATAACATTTCAACTGCTGAAGAAATTTTCAATTGGACCAGAACAAATATTAAACAAAAAAAAAACTCTAATCCTTGGTGGCTTCAATATAGATTGACATAATTTAAGTGAGACACCCAACAATGCCATAAATTTATCTGGTCTCACCCATCCCAGTTTTTCTCCTACACTACTCAATAAAGCTTTCTATACACACTGAACTATGGACTGGATACTTAACTAATGTTCCAGATAAAGTTTTAGCTAGTGGCAACCTCTCTGACTCCCTTAGTGACATTCGCCCACTTATATCATCAGAAGTAGTGCCAACATAAAAAAAAAAAACTATAAATAAGTACATAATTTCTTATGCTATAGCAAAGATACATTCATCGCTACTGTTTAACTCCTAAATTGGATACCTTTATACTTCCTCCTCCCGGAAGGGGCTTTTTCAGTCTTCAGTTCAAGTTTTCTTAACTTCCTCAATACACATGCTCACTCCATGTGAAAGGAATCAACACTAAATGAGCCCCGTAGCTAGACAAAGAAGCAAAACAACTTATGAATCAGAGGGACAAAGCATAGAGATCTTGAACAAAAAAAAGCCCCCAAATTGCAAAATTATAGACTCCTCAAGAACAGTGCTAAATTCAAAATGAAAATTGACTAAAAAAAAAAACTACTTGAAAAATCTCCAAAACACAAATAAATAAACCCCAAAGCTATTTCGGTCTACTGTTAATAACCTCCTGCATCCTGGTTGATCCACTCAACCTAACCATAGTACTTCACCACATACCCCAATTATAGCCTGTCAGTTGAACTCTTACTTCATTCAGACTGTTGTCTTCCTTAAGCATGGAACCTACTGTATACAGATACTGCTTCTTCCTAAACATACCCAATTTTACCTTTACACCTTTCCCCACCTCTGTCATCAAAAAGTTATTTCCAAGTTAAAATCTACCCTAGCTCCAGGCAACTTACCTGCTGTATGTATACATATAACTTGCAGCTAATGCCCTGACTTATCCTATATCTATTCTCATAAACCATTCAATAAATAGAAATTATGTAGACATACAATGGAAAAAATCTTATATCACTTCTCTTCCCAAAGGAGGAAACTCCACTGAACATTCTAACTTTAAGCCTATCGCCATCCTGTCACTTCTATCCAAAACATCTGGGAAGTGTATTCAAGTTCAGCCCCTCAAATACAACACTAATAATCATCTTTTATCATCCTCTCAATGCAACTTTCACCTCCACCACAGTATTACTAAAGCTCTTATAAAATTCACCACCTCATTAAAGCAAAACAGAAGTGAGGGTAAGCTTGTCCCTACTGTTTTCTTAGAGCTTTCAAAAGCATTAAGTACTGTCTGTCTCCCATATTATCCTCCTGTGAAGTCACTGTCATCTGTTGTATCATGGTTAACCAGGTCACAACTCATTCAAAACCCTCAAAAAATTCAAACTAGTCACATTGACCCTTAAGCAATATACTCCTGACAAAACTGCAATCACAATTACCTCCTCAAACAACACAACACTAAAACTGAGTTTATCTCACATACCAAGTTGTTGGGGGTTACAGTCAATGAAAACCTAACATTTATTCATGTGATTAAGATTGTCAAAAAAAACTACCAAAAACTGGTAGCCATATATGGAGCTGCCCCCTACTTTACTACCGCTACTAGAAAAGATGTTGCATCAATATGCCCTTTCCCATCCCCGTTCTCTGCCACCCCATCCTGATTAACTTGCATGTAGTCCAGACCAACGTGCACCCATGAGATTGCAAAATTCATGAC
Organism: Protopterus annectens; assembly: GCF_019279795.1. Taxonomy (NCBI): domain Eukaryota; kingdom Metazoa; phylum Chordata; order Ceratodontiformes; family Protopteridae; genus Protopterus; species Protopterus annectens. Next base: position 139,989,292 of record NC_056732.1, read on the forward strand.
TAACAAACCTGATAAAACTCATCATTGACTGTCACTCAAACAACTTTCCTGACTAGAGCTTCCACACTACTTAGCCCTATCCTAACTTGTATCATACACTCTCATCTACAGTCTGACTCACTGTCCTAGCCCAGCTAACCTTCTCCAACTATACTCCCCAAGTAGGACTCTTCGTTCTACTCTTAAGTTACTTCCTTTAACAAAGAAAGCTGATAACCATGTTGCCGACATCCTTTACTCCTCTCATGTAGCTAAGCTATAGAACTCCTTAACATATGGAATTGAAATGCAACAAAAATAATCCTTTCAAGGACCAGCTCAGAGAACACCTAAAAATGACTAATGTCACAGCCACCTCTACCTCCCATACAACTTTTTTCCCCTCTTGTTCACTCCCTGTGTAACCATAGCTTGCCCAATAGGCATTTACCTTCCTCATCATCTGCACCCCTCTGATGTCTATGACTCCTTAACTGCTAACTACATGATCTAATGTGAGTCTCAACTGCCTTTTTATTTGTAGACATTCTTGTCACCTGCTACTTAGAAAACTGTCATTATTGGGACTTTTCCTAATAGCTGTTTCTTGTGCTCGTCAAGTGATTAATGTTTTCCTAACTATGTATCTTACTGTTTCAACATATCTTGAATCTTTACTTTGTCAGAGTTTTTGACTAATGAAACAGAATTACTACAACACTGTTTGTTGAATCAATATATATCTGCACTTTCAATTTGACAATGTAAATCCTTTATCTGTCACTATTAATGTTTGCGTGCTCTCTCTCTCTTATATATATATATATATATATATATATATATATATATATATATATATATGTGTGTGTGTGTGTGTGTGTGTGTGTGTGTGTGTGCGTGTATGTATAGGTTCATAGGTAGGTACTAGGCTATCAGCCCAAGGGCCTATGTAAGCCTAGCCAAGAAGGTTCCCTGGCTTACACCACCCAAGAAAGTTATTTTCCTGTGCCACTGTCGAGCAGAGACACAGAAGTGATCCCCGGGGTGTATTTCCTATTTCCCATCTATTCATCAAGATTTTTCTTGAAGAGTGCTAATGAAGAACTTTGCTTGACATAGATGGGTAGCCTGTTCCAGAGTATGGGAAGTCTCTGGGACAGGAATCTATCCCTCCAGCATGTCCTGTTTATTGTGGTGACAAGGTTTAGGTCCCTAGAGCGTGTAGCTTGGAGGGATTGGGATTTTTTTAGGTGTAGCATGTCCAACAGCTCTGGGTTTGACATAGCTTTATATGTTAGGCAGAGATCACCTTGGAGTAGGCGATATGCTATGGAGTAAAGCTGGAGTTTCTTTGCAATATGTGCCTTTTTCAAGCCTTCCTCCCTGGACCTCTGCTGAAAAGGGATAACGTTTACTTACCCACCTGGCTCATGCAACTAAACAAATGCCAATAAATAAATAAATACATAAATGTTTTAGATTTTCTATTACATTTTTATATTCATTCTGTAAAAATATTTGTTAAAGATATTAGACATTTGGGACTGTTACAGTATTAATATATTTGGAATAAAATATTATTGTTATTCAAGAAGTAGAAAATATATGAACTTCCTCAAGCTGGTTTTGTTACACACTAAACATCAAGAAAGAGTTATCAAAGGACGACTGTATTATAGTTCAAATCATTTTCACTTATTAAATTGGTCATGGTGAAAAAGTGGGTAGAGAGGATTGTTTTAAAAATTCAAAAAGTTTGTTAATCAGTATTTTGTTCAGCTGTCAAGAAGAGGATTTTACTATACGTTAGGTGTTATATTACCTTAAGCCTTTTAAGCGGTCATTTGTGATTGTAATGTTTAAATGCTGTTGAAATGCTTTATTATACAAGTTCATGAAGAAGATTATGATAGTGAGTTGAACTACAGAGATATATTTTATGTTTTCTGTTATATCTGTTGTATACACTTTGTTAGACATTATTGTATATATAAATGCCATTTTAAGTGTTGCAATATTGACTTAGAATTGTTATACTGGTACAATACTGAATTAGAATTGTTATATTGGTTTGGTTTTTTACTATCATATGGCATTTTACTGGTATGATTTTTTTATTATTTTTAAAAATACCTGTCTTGCAGTGTTTTAACAGTCAATTCCTATATCTGTAGTATCGGTTTAGTTTGTTAAGGAACCTTTGTTACACTCATATGCTGAAATGCACTGCTCCTCAATGAAAACATAATTTAATGTGTTAACAACCCCTCCCATCTCATGTGGCAATTCACAGTACTGTGAAATGGATTTGGTATAATAAAGAACTTTTGCCCCACTCTCACCCATTGTTAATCTAGTTATTTCCCCACTGAATTAAATGTTTGATATTTAATTATTTCTCTGCAAGTGGTGATATCTTCAGCTGTTTTATTAAAAAAGATCACTGATTTGGTGATGTTTTTATTTGACTATAATAACTCTGAACTTGAACTTGAAAGAAATTGCTATGGGTAGCATATGTTGTAAACGCTGCCCAGAGAAAATAATACTTAACCTTCTGTGAGAAGTTTTGCACATAACAAATTGCCTTTGCTGCTCACAACATGCATTTTCAAAATCAGCAATCTTGTCTGAATTGATGGGAACTCACATAAGTCATTTGTATCTAAAAAAATGACTTTAGTGTTTATGCTTCCAACAAAATTAAAACCATTCAGTTTCAAGCTGATGCAATTGTGCAATAACTATAGAGATGATGACCTTATTCTAATGCAGCCAGTCCTTTGTCTTATACATGAACATGACATATATTAATAATAGCATTCTTATTGTTGTTCAGATAACTTACTACTTTTGAATAAGAGTCAGTATCTAAAGGAAGAAAAAGCAAGAAAAAGAAAATATGTTTTCACTAAATTTAAGATTGTTCTTAAATCCTGTAGCAGTTTTGTTTAATTATTGTCCTGTATTGTTGTGAAACTGCTTTGGGTGGTTGTGACTCATTCCTGTGTAAGAAATCAGTGGTCCCCTTGGTGGTGATAAGAATCCTTTCATTTGTTGTTCTCATGATTCCATGCACCACTGCACCTGCCAGAAGTACTACTATAATCCAAAATGATGTTTCCAACATGTTATTGATGTTACTACAGTCTCTTTCCTCCTCATAATGCATAGATGTGCCATTGACTTGTTCAGCTTCTATTGTTATTTCTTACTTTCCTTTAGGCATATTGCTTCAGAGTAAGTTTTTAGTCTAGGACTGGCTCTGTGGCATTAAGAAATGAATTCTTGAGTGCAATTCAGATGACCTGAGGTAAATTAGTGGCTCAGTTACTGGAGTAGTCAGACAGTGGCAGGATTGAGTGGTCTATGTCAGCTCTCCAGTCCTGGGGGAAGGATTAAGGAGGGGTACATACTCAGGTCTGCATCTACAGTTGATCCCTGGAAGAGAATGGTGACCTATAGGGTTTATTGGCCACAAGGGAAATCAGGTTTTGGCTGAGGTGTATGCAGAGGCATGAATAATATGCTGTGAACCCACTGCATACCAAGCCCTTTGGACAGTAGGGATGAGCACGATGAAAGGGGATAATTAGGATTTCAGGAAAAATCCTGTCTTTTCAGCAGTATGATGCTACCCCAGGACACCTTTGTCTCCTTAGTGGCCATGAACATGGTTGATGCTAGTTGGGGGGAGAAAAGTGGAGTTCAGTTGGCCAAGTGATCAAAGAAGAGGCATTGGGAGTAGATGATCAGCTGTGAGAAATCAAAAACTACCATAAAAAATATATATATTTTTGTTTAGGGTAGGTAGTCATTGGTATGTTATTTAACCCCAAATTAATTAAAAGATAGAGAATTATTATTTAAATCATACTTTTTTACAGCTGACTGATCTTGGCACTGTTTCACTTTTATGGATGGTGTGGTGCCATTCTTAGCATCCTTGGATGCAGCCTATTAATGGAACTGAATGAAGTTTATTTTACTGGTTGCCATTATAACTCTACTATTACATCTATGTCTTTTAAAATACACTAAGCTGTTGTCACTATCTGAAACCTATTTTTATACTGGTCTCATCCTGTTTGTTTTACAAATACATTGGTTACCATTAGCTTAAAACCCATTTTACACTGGATTTATATTTCATTCTGCTGTGCATATCTCCTCGGGCATGATAGCAGTATTCTCAGCTTTGAGGATACTCAAGACCTTTCTTTTATACCACTGGACTCATATGGCTTTTTCTTCAATGTGGCCTTATTTGAGCACACTATAAGTTAACCTAAGATCATTTACTGCTACGTAGATGAACTTGCCTTCATTGTAGCAGCATCTTCTTCTTTGGTTCCTTTCTCCTGCAGTTTTTTTTCTAATTACTACTGACATGTGGCCATTTCAGCTGCTTAATGATCCTCCAGTGTTACCTGTGAATTCATTCCATAATGAGGAATTTTGTCACTTGTAACTTTATTGTAAAAGGTGCTGCTAAGTTGAAAAAGGTGGTTCATGCTATTTGCCTACTTTAAGAGGCTATATTCAGGCTGAGCTTGGCATTTAACTGTTAGACTGAGTGATTTTTTTTGTTTTGACTTGGGAGCTTAATTGGAGTCTTTTCTTCTGCGGTTTCCTACATGGTTCTCCTGATATCTGGTTTGCTTCTTGCACAGAACTGATTTCTGTTTGGATATTCTTATCTTATATTATAGGTTTCTTGGCCTTCGTTTCTAATTTCTACATTTATGGTAGCTTAGACTCTGATTAACATGTTAAAATCCTATCACTGATCTGGGCTATTTTAAGCCTGATAACCGCTAGCTAAGTTATCTTTCTGGTGTGTAGATGTGGATTTTGCATCTGTTTCATCTTTATTTATAGTTTGTAGTAAATGTTTGTTTTTTAATTACTGTTAGCTAGTTTGTCTTATTTGAACTTTGTGGTTCAGTTCGTATTTGTCACTCAGCATTCTGGATTTTCATCTATTTGCAGCACCATGGGATTCTATACTTATACACAGTATCGGCTTCTTGCCCCTTGACCTTTTGTATTGCCATGCCTTTCTTGGCAACTTTGTCTGCCAGCAAGAGGATGGGTATTAGCTGGCTGTGCCAGGTTGGAATTCATCATAAATGGCACAATTGGAGTATATGGACAACGTACAGTGATATGTGGTTTCTGCTGGTTGAAAAACAAAAATGATCTAAATCTTCACAACACATGCCTAACCCATGTAACCATGGATTTCTTTCTCTGTCAGAGACAGATACATGGGATCTGTTTTCTTATAATGCTGACCAGAATGCAGTACTCAAATGCTAGGTTTGTCAGGAACAAGACTGTTACTGTATCAGACTTGCTCTGTGATGCTGGTGTTTATCACTAAAGCCTGTCTTGACACCAGCTGTGTCACTATCTTTGAGGCAACAGTGAGCCCAGGATTTTTCTATTGTATAGACTCCCAGGATGGGTTAGTCTATTGTGGTTATGTTTTTTTGTTGATCAGAAATCGAGATGAAGAAGGTTATGGCTTGATGCTGCCAGTTTCTCTGGCTATGTTACAAGAACAGGAGCAAAGTACAGTTGCGTAAGTCCTACTTACCTGTAACACTAGGTGTTTGAATTCCTCACTACCTCAGTTGCATTTTGGGTTATCTGCCAAGGTAACCCAGTACTGGCCAGCTCATACTCTCCTCTCTCCCGCCCTCTCTCTCTTCCTGTGACAGCTGATTGGCTGAGCATATCCTAAGAGGTATGCCTACAACTCTCACAGAAAGTGAGTGTTCAGACTTTTTCACTTTCACAAAGAAGAAGAAGAAAGTATCTGAAGCCAGAATCATCTAGCAAGAGTAAATTTGAAGACAGTCATAATACCATATAAAAACTAATCAACAATGACTAAATCAAAGATGTCAAAACCCACCACAACTATGTACAATCTGTTGGATGGCAGATTAGTGCTGCCACTGAGGCAGTGAGGAATTCAAATATCTACTATTACAGGTAAGTAGGACTTACTCAGTTGTACTATGTTCATCATTCCCACTGCCTCGGTGGCATTTTGGGTAGATTCCCAAAGCTTATCCTACCTGTGAGGTGAAGGGATAAGGATCCATTAGCTCTTGGAGATGGTCCTAACAAAACCTGTCCTGAACCTTGAAAAGGAATCCAGTTTCTAGTGCTTTGTGAATGTATGAGCAAAGGACCAGGTTGCTGCCTGTAGAATGCTTCTAGTGTCCACCCCTTTCCATTTTGTCATTGAAGAAGACAAGACCCTAGTCGAATGAGCCTTAACCTTACCTGGAAGAGATTTACCATGGTGGAAATAACAGAAAACAATAGATAGCGAAGGACAACCATTGTGCAATAGTTGGCTTAGAGACAGGTTGACCTTTCTTACTCCACATATAGAAGACAAACAACTGTTGAGCATTCCTAAAGGGCTTTGTTATGTTAAGGTAACACCTGAGCTGTCTGTGCACATCCAAGATATGTAGAATCTTTTTTCCCTTGTTTTATTTGTTCAGAATAGAAGATTGGAAGATTTATGCCTTGATTCAAGGTAAATTCAGAAACAACTTTAGGCAAGAATGATGAATTAGTGCATAACATGACCCTGTCCTTGTGAAAAATCAGATAGGGTTGGCCTACCATGAGATCTTGCAGTTCAGACTTGCCTTACAGATGTCAGTGCAAAGAACAAAACATTCTCCAAGTAATGAATCATAAATCAGCCTGTGAGGTAGGTTCAAAAGAAGGTGAGGCCAATATTTCAAGGTCAAAGTTTAGATCTGTTGGAGAAGGTTGCTTTCAAGGGAATTTCACATGCAATATTCCTTTCATAAGCTGCTTGACCACAGAAAGAGATGAAATCAGGAGATCCATGAGAAGACAGGCTGAGACGGCATGCAGATGCACATTGATAGAAGCACATGACAAACCATCTCTAAGTTGCACTCACAATTATTTTAAAACCAGAGAGTTAAAAACCCTTTTGGGACCTCTGCTATTGGCTAGGCACCACCTAGAAAACCTCTTCCAATTGTAAACATAATATTTTCTAGTTGCAGATTTTCTTCTCCCCTTAAATATCTGCTGCATATCCTCATGGAACAAGTGCCTAAAAGGTGGCAAAATAAAATCATCCAGGCTGTCAGTTGCAATTGCCTTACATTTGAATGCACCATTCGCCCCTGATGCTGTGTGAGAAGATGCAGTCTGTGAGGAAGTTTGTGATAATTGCCCTTTTCAAATTTCAGTCAACTTTGCCAGGACCAAAAGAGGGTTACCACAACAATATTCAGTAATTCCTGTTTAATCTTTAGAAGAACCTTGGAAATCATTGGAAAGGGTGGAAATGCATATATAGGAAAATTCCTGACCATGGGAGTGATTGACCATCTGTCCTCCAAGCATGGCTGTAAGGATGCCTTGAACATAATTTTTTTCAGTTGTCTATTTTGAAAGGAAATGAACAGATCTACTTGTGGTGTTCCCCACATTTGGATCAAGTCCTGGAAGACCTCTTCATGGAGCTTCCATTGATAAGGGTCTGTCCAGGATATGCTTAGTCTGTCTGCCACTGTGGTTTGCTCTGACAGAATGTATGAGGTATTGAGAGTGAGAGAATGCTGCAGATCCAGCTCCCAGGCCATCACTGCTGACCAGCAAAGAGCATATGACCTTGTATCCCCATTGCTTGCTCAGGTACCACATCACAGTAGTGTAATGCGTGACCACTAGAAAAGGACACAGAGTCCATAACTGGTGAATAACTTTTAAGGCATGAATCACCACCAACATCTCTTTTACATTTATGTACTTTGGCATATCCTGAGGACCCCACAAGTCTTGCAGTTGAACTTCTATGGACACTGCTCCCAGTGCAAAATTGGAAGAGTCCATCTGGAAAGAATGGACTGGGGTTTGAAGACAGAATGGGAGTCCTGGATTTAGAGACAGTTGATCCCTCCATCATTGCAGTTCCTGTTTAATAAATCCCAGTACTGGTACCTGAAAACCCAAGGGATGAAGATGTTGGGTCCAACAATTCTTTAAGTACCACTAAACTTTTCTCATGTGCAGCCTGGCTAGTGGTATCATGAGCATCATTGATAGGTTCATAGATTAGTACTAGGCTAACTGCCCTTGTGGGCCATTTTAGGCCTAGCCAATTAACCCATGTGTGAATCAAACCCCACACCTTGTGTCCGTAAGGTAATTATCTTAACCATTCTGCCAACCTCCCTCCAATGCCATGAAGCCAGGAATTCTGAGGAATTCTCTTGCTGATGCCACATCTAGAAGAGAGAAATCCATGAAAATGCCTTGAAAAGTGAGAACTTTGCCTTCTGGCAGGAAGGCCACTCTTTATACTGTGACTATACAACACCCCAGGAAAAAAATTAGTTGACAGGGTGTAAGGAAGGACTTTTCATAGTTAAAATGGAAGCCCAGATGAGAAAGAAGGGGTGTGACCTTGTCTTAGGACTCCAAGCATCTGGATACAGAATCTGCACAAATCAGCAAGTCATCTAAATAAGGAAAAATGTGGATGTCTAGGGTGTGCAGTAGGTAACCACTGGAGCCAGACACTTTGTAAACACTCAAGATGCAGTAGATAGCCCAAAGGGTAATGCAGAAAACTGATAATGTAAGCCAGATACAACAAATCTCAACAATTTCCTGAAGGTAGGAATATGATTATTTGCATCCTTGAAATCTGAAGGCAACACTAGGACTGACTGTAAAGTGAACATTTTGAATTCTGGAACTTTTACAAATGTGTTTAGAAAGGAAAAATTTAGTACGAGTCTCAGGAGTGTTCCTTTTTTGGTATCAAAAAGATTGTTAAGTAAAATCCATTACCTCTGTGCATCACAGGCACTGGTTCTATGACCCCTACTTTTATTATGTGATGGAGCACTGGAAGAAACAGCTCTGTATGGTCTGGTGGGTGTGAGGCAATTCTCCCTAAAGTGGGAGGATTTTTATTCACTGCCAAGTGTATCCTCTCCAAATTATTTTCAGAACTCATTTATCTGAGAATATTTGTGGTCAGGCTGCAGGGTTGAGAGAAAGTTTGGGGGAAGAGAAGGAAGGGCAGGAGGGGTGTAGGGGTGCTCTGTGATGTGGTATAGTCATTTATTTACATGGGGGTTAATTCTTTTTTAGAAATGAGCTCCTGTTGTTTGGTTTTAAAGAATTATCCTCCTGCCATTTCTTTTTGGATCCATGACTTTTATTTGGCTGTGATTTTTGTTTGCTTTGCCTCTTGAAGGAAGACAGCTTGCTTGGACAGAACTTGGAAAAATGAAACATTCTAGAGACCTCATACATTAATTTGCCTCTGTCATCCCACTTTTTGAGAATCTGTGTAACAGGTGGCCCAAACACCAATTCCTGTCAGAATCAAAATTTCGTCTCTTAAATGATCAGAGAAGTTGATTATGTAACCAAACATACCATCCAACAGAAGAAGCAGCATTTCTTGAGATTGTATCTATGCATTCAAGCATACCTCTCAAACCATGTTTTAAAATCTGAGTCAAATTAGAAACATTTTCGTTCATATAAGACTTTAACTCTGCAGGTAAGGATACATCAAAATGATCGAAACTGTACACAAACTGTAAAATAAATTTTCACATATAGCCTTGAATTTAACATTCTAAAGGCTAGCTTGCTAGAAAGAGACATCATTTTGCCTCAAGATCTAACAATTTTCAATCTTTATCAGGGGACACTGGATATGATGAAGCCAAGGACTTTTTATATGAGCAGGCAGCTGGGGAAACCACAGTTTGGTCAGAAGTCAAATGAGAAAAGAGACCTGTCATATCTGACAAGATCCTACATTTTCTCTGAATCCTTTTAGGGACTGCTGGAATAGATACCAGTTCCTGGCTGGCAGATAGCTTTATAAACATCTTCCAAGGTTGGTGGGGGGGGGGAATAAACACAGAACTGGGCATCCCACCAAGGGCGCCCGCAAGCAGGTGCAAGGGGGTGCACTTGCACCCCCCTGGAACCGTCTGGTCAGGAGATTAATTTTCTTTTTATTAAAAAAAAAAAAAAAAAATTCTTTGGCATTCTTCTTTAAGGAAAGACTTGGCACCAGAACGATAGGGAAAGGGGGGTGGAGTGCCTCACCAGTTTTCCGTCCTAAGCAGCTCACCTTGCACTTTAAAAAAAAAAAAAAAAAAAAACGCTAAATACCTTCTTTATAGTCACGGCTCAGCTGCATAGTCGCTTGCTTGCCCTCCTGCATTGCCGTTCGTGGTTGGCTCTATCTATCCCGCATTTCCATTGTGGTTGGCTCAAGAAAAAAAAAAAGTCTGTGGTACATGAACATCATTTCCGCAGTTGCCTACCCTTTCCCGCTCTGGTCGCGAACTTGCTGACCTGGATCTGTACTGCTCTGACTGACTGTTTGGCGGGAAGAGTGTAAACCATCCACCACACCACATATCACATCGGAAAGTAAGTGCTTAATAATTAAATGTTCATTATTTGCTTTTTTTAGTTTAAATGGTCAAGTAATCACACAAAAAATGTTGATTTTGCCTATTGAAGTTTCATTTCTAAAACATATGACATGTTGCTCTGACTTGGGAATGGAGTAGTCCATGATTTCTGTGTCGTTGTATTAGAAATATAGAAACCCAAAAGACTTAAATTAAAAATATGGCTGTGGTTGTAGTGAGTAGGAATTTGTATTTCTATTTTTTTGTGATGTTTCTGTAAAATTTTGTTCAGATGCAAGGCAGTGACTTTCTTTATAAACATAAGGCTTTCTACTCTCCTTGCTTTTGTCTTGTGTCTTTCAAATTGGGTGTTGCTTGAAATTCCTTCAGGGTGTCTTGGAGGTGGAAGCTGTATGCTGGATGTAGTGGCATTTCTGTTGGAACCAGTTTGAGGTGCTTTTGGTCTCTGGAAAAGCTGACAGAGCCTGGTTTTGTAGCAACTACTGAATAGCTATAGGTCTGTATAGAAGTAGTTCATCTTCATCCTTTGTCTGATATGTTTCCTTCTTTCACTTGTCTTCTGTGTACATTTACTCAGGGAGCTGACATCTTTCAGTAAATTTGCATTTTGTAATAAAGCAGAGTAACCCCAGTTCTGTCAGTTTTTCTTATAGAGAAAAAACGGTCATAATTCTCTATCTCTTCATATGTTATGGGCCCTTGTAGTGTCTATTTTGTGTGCTTTCACAGTTTCTAATGTTACTTATTGATCTACTTTTAACTTCAGAAGGATGTTGTATCTTCTGGGTTGCTTTTAGTTGTTCAATCGTGTGTTAAATGTTGTTTGTCATCTGATTTGAAGCAGGAATTGGGATGTTAGAGTTTGATAAATTGAGTGTTCTACTCCTAAGACAGCTTGTGATCAGCAAGAATAAAACTTGTTTATACTATTGTGAAGCTGTTGTTTATAAATGGTATAATAGCTGTGTAATTGGTTAATAGTTTCCAGGCAGATGGATGTTGTTATGGTGTGATGTCAAGTAGTTTCGAACTGCAGATTCTTCAGTAACCCAGACTGAAGGATCAGAATTTAAGATCAAAATTGTATTTGTAGTTTCATATTAAATGTCATGAACGAATTGTTACTCGTCTCTATATATTTAACATTTTGTCTTTTTGTTTTTAATATACTGTTTACTGGCAAACATTTTTACCACCGTGTCTGCCCTTCCCAGTATTCTTGTTATATTTTCAGGTGTTTTTGGCTTTTTTTTTTCACTCTTTCATCGACACTAAAAAGGGAAGCTGTCACATTGGAGTCCCCACAGCATTTTATAGTGGAAGCCTGTTTCTTGTGTGTATAGCGACACCCATTACTGAGTTAATGTGTACTGACTCGTACCCATTACTGAGTTAATGTGTACTGACTCATTTCTATGTATAAGAAATAGGTAGGGAAAGGTATGTGTGTGTAAAATGCCCCAGGTGCTACATGGTGGTGGGTAGAGAATAAGGCTTGAACCCTGTACCTTGGGTCCAAGTGGCAAGATCCTGAATTCCCTACCCACCACTATTTGTAAAAATGATGAAGGTTTTTCCCTCATACTTTTTCTGTTCCTCATAAAATCTGTGGTTTCTGTATTTGTGTCCTTGCAAAGCCAGTGGTAGCATTGTTGCCTGACAGCTACATGTTCCCTGGTTTGATTATTGGCTGTCTGGAGTGTTTCTCTCTGGGCCTGTGCTAAAAATTAGCTTTTTTTCCAAGTCAGACTTTCCTGGTTAACACATGTTAAAAAAAAATGACACTCATTTGAATATCAGACTTCATATTCTTCAGAAAGTGCATGGTAACAAAAGCTTTTATTCTAGCAATTTTCTAAGTGTACAAGATGGATATTTGAAATGTATCCCTGTCTTTGGGACTGCATTCCCCCCCATTATTGGCTTCATCCAGGTTTTCTGCTAAGGTTGAGAGCTATGGTAAGAACTGAATTAACTGAATATGTTTGGGGGCTATATTCCCCCATTACTGGCTTTGTCCGGGTGTTTTTTGTTAAGAGGTTGAGAGCTATGGTAAGAACTGAATTCACTGAATGTTTGGGGGCTGTATTCACCCAGTATTGGCTTTGTTCAGGTATTTTGTGCTAAGAGGTTGACAGCTGTGCTATGGTGAGAACTGAATTCACTAGATGGTAGCCATTTAAGTTTCAGTCGTCCTCTTTCACAAAACAGCTGATTGGCGTAGTGGTATGTTGCTCTGACTGTTTTGCACAGGGTCCCCTGGGTTCAAGACGTGGCAGTGAAATGTATGGTGGTAACGCAGCATTTTATTCTAGCAACTTTCCAACAATTATACAAGCAATGTTTAAAATGTGTCCCTGGTTTCTGGTCTTTTGTCCCCCCCCCCCCAATAAATTTTGGCTTTTTCCAGATTTCTTGTGCTGCAAAGTTCAGAGATACAGCTGAGTGTCGAGTAGATTTTATAAGGAGCTGAGAGCTGCAGGGGAGCAAAAGTTTAGTGCTGCTTATGTTTAGTCTGCTTGCATTGTTAATAGCACAACAGATAGTGTGCTTGCTTTTGATGCTGAAAGCTGTGGGTTCTACTCCCACAGTAGGTAGATGCATTGCTGATAATGTACTATGTTGCCAAGGGGGTGGATGCTGCTGTCCTTTTTGGCAAAGATACCTAGAAACTATGAACCTGTTATCAGTTTGCTATCCATTCCCTATTGCGGCAATGTTACAACTGCCTCATGTACACAGACAACCCTCTCCTCCTCCCAACAAATTCCAACACATGTGAGAGATGCAACCATATAGCCAAACTGGAGGCTAAGCTCTCTCAACTCAGTACTGGCATAACCAGTCAGGAGGAGAAGGAAACCACACTCACTACAATTCCAGTCTCACATAGACCTACCACGACAGCAAACCAAACACATAATCACACAAAAACATACTCGGAGGCTCTAAATAAAGATCTGCCTAAGCAGCAGAGACCTCCAAAGCAGACACCCAAGCAACCGCTACCCCAAAACAAAACACGTGCAACACATATCTCACAAAGTCAGTGTGCCGAACAGTCACAGCCCTTAAGACTAAACAACACACCTGATACACTTGTAATAGGTGACTCTATCGTCAGGCACACTGACGTCCCGCTCACCAGGCTGAACAAGGAGAGGGTCACGGTGAGCAGCCTGTCGGGTGCTAGGATCCGCCACATAACACAAGCACTCAGGTCACTCCAAGGCAAGTACAAATATGACTCAGTCATTGTCCATGCTGGTGTCAATGACCTGAGACGTACCTCCCTGGACTACATGAAGAGAGACATAAAGGAGCTCTCTGAGCATGTAGCCCAGGCCGGTATGACCCTGACCTTGAGTAGCATCTTACCCTCACCAAGAATGATGCCACAATATGAAGACAAGATGATCAATTTCAACAATTGGCTTAAGTACTGGTGTCATTCAAAGGGGATCCAATGCCTGTCAGCTTGGGATGATATGCTCAACAAGCCATGATGCTTCGCTAGGGATGGCTTGCACCTGTCACCTCTGGGCTTTCGGATATTGGCAAAGGCTCTTGCTACCCCCATAGTGCCTTTTTTAGGCAAGGCTCAAAAGACAAACCCACCTCCATAGGTATCACAAGGGATAAGAAACTAAGAGTAATGCTACTCAACGCCAGAAGTCTAAACCTCAAGATGCACTTTTCGAAACTCTCCTTAGCATGGAGAACATCGATATCTGTGCAGTAACAGAAACCTGGTTCAGGGCTCCCGAGAGCACCCCAGCACTACCAGGTTATACCTCATACCATGCTTTTCGGCCCCAAAACTTGGACCGAACCACAAAAGGAGGGGGAGTATTGATATTCATCAAAGATACCCACACCTCCAGGTTGGTGGCAAAGCACGAAGCATCAGAGACTATCCATGTGCAACTAACAGTGGGTAAAACTGCCTTCCAGTTTATAGCCTGCTACAGACCACCCTCCCAAACCCAGGAACCCCACTCGGCCTTTCTGAGAACACTGGAAAATATGAAGGTCTTTCCAAACACCATTATATTGGGTGACTTCAACTACCCAAACATAGACTGGGAGCATTACTCTAGCTCCAACACCCTAGCCCAAAGGTTCCTAGAATTTATAAACTCAAATGCTATGGAACAACGTGTTACCACTCCCACAAGAGGGGAAAACATACTGGACCTGATCATCACCAACATGGGGACTCTATGCTCTAGACCAGAAGTGTATCCCTCACTGGTAAGATCAGACCATAAACTAATCTCACTGGATATTCACATCCCGACCGCACCTCCTGCCCAGAAAACCACAGTGAAAAACTTCTCTAAAGCAAATTTCACACTCCTCAAAACCGAGGTGGAATCCTTCAAAGCCCCCGGGCCTGTGGAAAATACGGCCCAGACCGCAGAATCCTTTATAAACGCATTCTATGAACACCTTCAGGAATGCATGGATCATGCGATCCCAAATAAAACCAAGACCCAATCCTCCAAAGGCAGACGTCCTGTCTGGTGGACCCCAGCCATAAACAAACTATACAATAGAAGGAGGAAGCTACTAAATGATAGAGCAAAATCCCAAAAAGGGAAGGCCTCACTGATCAGTATTAGCAAAAAACTACGGGCACTCATAAAATTGTCTAAGGCCAGCTTCGAGAGAAAAATTGCACAGGACACTAAGGATAATTACAAGGCTTTCTTTAGTTATGTTAGGAACCTGGGTGGTAATTCCCAGATATGCTCAGAATTAGTCCAAAATGACAAAAATACACTGAACCCACAGACATTGCCAACATCCTAGCTGACAGGTTCAGCGCAAACTTCTCCCCTCCCACCAAAGGGCAAATATCTATCCCAGCAGAGTGCTGCCCCCCTGACATCTCAGATGCTCAGGTAAGAGCTGCCCTCTCCAAAGCAAAAAACACAGCATCAATGGGACCAGACGGTGTCCCGGGCTGCGTCCTACATGAACTCCAAGAAGAGCTAAACCCAAACATAAAACTACTGTTCAGTCTCAGCCTTACTACAGGATATGTGCCCAAAGAGTGGCGTACAGCAACAGTGGTCCCTCTCCATAAAGGTAATGCCTCAACGGATCCTGGAAACTATCGCCCCATAAGCCTGACTAGCTTGGTCTGCAAAGCTATGGAAAGGATCATCATGGACCTCATAAATAAAGATATTAGGGACCTACAGACACTGGATCCTACCCAGTTCAGCTTTGTTAATGGCAGATCCTGCCTCTTAAACCTGGTTGATTTCTTTGAAACAGTCACCAAGGCCATTGACGAGGGGAAGGTGGTCCACACAGCCTACCTGGACCTCGCAAAAGCCTTCCATACAATACCCCACTCTGGCATTATAGATAAGCTCACCAGCTTAAATATAAACCCCTATGTCACTAGATGGATTGCAAACTGGCTCAAGGACAGAACCCACATGGTTAGAATTGCTGGAGGCATGTCAGACTCCAAACCAGTTACAAGTGGTGTCCCACAAGGCTCAGTCCTGGGACCTCTCTTGTTCGGTATATATTTCTCGGAGGTACAGGCCAACACGGAAGGCCTGTGGCTGACCAAGTTTGCAGATGACTGCAAACTGGGCGCCATAATCGACTCTCCAGCCGACACAAGCATCCTCCAAAAGGGCCTCATAGAAACAGACAACTGGTGGCCAAAGCCATGGCCTCAAGCTAAATGCCAAAAAGTGTATAGTCATCCCCTTTGGCAAAAACAAAGTACCCACAAATTACCACATAGGTGGTAATCCATTAAGTACAGAAGAAGTAATTAGGGACCTGGGGACCCAAGTTGATAGCAATCTCTCATTTGACAACCACGTGGCCAAAGTGGTTAGAAAAACATTTTATATAACCCACCTAATCAGGAAGGGATTCACATCTAGATCAGGGGAGGTCATCGTGCCTCTTTACTCATCCCTCATCAGGCCCATAATTGAGTACAATGCCCCTTTTGGGATGTACCTTACCAGACACCTGCAGCAACTGGAAAGACTCCAAAAGTACCTCACCAAGAGGATCAAAGGGCTCAAACAGATGCCATATGCTGCCCGGTTAAAGAAACTCCAGCTCTACTCAGTGGCATACCACCTGTTCAGAGGCGATCTGTGCCTGACATATAAAGCCATGTCCAACCCAGAATTAATGGACATGCTGCACCTCAGAAAATCCAAATCCCATCGAGCTACGCTCGAGACTTGAACCTCAGCACTGAAATAAATAGGACATGCTGGAGGGACAGATTCATAACCCAGAGGCTCCCTTCACTCTGGAATAAAATCCCAGTCCAGGTTAGGCAGAGTCCCTCATTGACTCTCTTCAAGAGGAATCTTGATGAATGGATGGGAGATCGTAGGTTTACCCCAGGTATCACTTCTGTGTCACTGTTAGACAGAGGCACAGTATACTAACCTCGAAAAAGGGCATAGCAAAATAAATTTAAAATGGGTGGCGAAAGCCAAACACATTCTGGCTAGGCTTATAAATGCCCTAGGGCAGATAGCCTAGTATGAACCTATGAACCTATTACTAGCTTATCATTTTTTTATTGCATGCAACAAAGGCAATTTATTCTTCAAGGGCAATAGGCACTTTATTTGTAGATGAAACAATGACATATAAAGTTGTTTGCTAGCAGCAACCTCTTTATTAGTTACACATTTCTTTAATGTGGATTTTACTACTTCAGAGATTGTGCATATTTTTTACTGATACTGGTGGACTATAGAAGGTTGAGTAGACTTTTTATGATGGAAATGTTCTGAATTGGGCAGTTTTGTCATTGGTGTATGCATTTTGTTTCATTGTTTACTGGAAAAATGTTCAAAACAATAAATTTAAAATGCCCTCTAACAACTGTACTGTATTGTACAAGGAATATAATGTAATACAGTCAGGAAGGTGTATCAAAGAGCATGTGTATGTTATGTTCAAGGGGCCTATGATTTTGAAGACAGCCCAGAGGTAATATTTATCTGCCACTGGCAAAATGTATTTTCTTTGAATGTGGGTTTCAATGCTGTTTCAATGCATGTGAGTTTCAAGGGCAGAGAAGTTTTAATGTTAAGTCTATTTTCATTGTGAGACTGCATTGCTTTGTTTAACAGATATGTATTAGAGTTTGTGCTGTAAAATGCAAAATAAAACTTTCAAATGAAATCTAAATCATCGCAAAAGTAAAGCGTTTATGGTAAATGGGGCAAAATAACCAAGGAATGGGACATGGGAATGGCTGCAGGGGGTGGGCTCCATTCGACCATGATTTTGTGAGGGGGGGGGTAGCAAACTCAGACAGCCCCGGTTGAACTATACCTCTCAGTTGTCCATATCTTTGCAGAATGAATAGATATTTGCTTCTTATTTTTGGTTTGTTCCTCATACAATGAAGTCACTAAATGACAGACATTTGAGTTTCAGACGTCATAACCTTCAGAAAAATGCATTCTAATGCAAGACCTGTTATTCTATCAACTGTCTTAAGTTTATTTTTAGTAGTGTTTGTATGTTCCCCCAATAATATTTAGCCTTGTCCAGATTTCCTGCATTAAGAGGTTGAGAGGTATGTGCAATCGCTTTGTAGAATTAGGAATATCCAAACCTCTCCATTGTCCCCAATTTTGGCTCAAAATGTTGCTCTCCCCTAATAATCCTTCCTCAAAATGGCAATTTTGGAAGAAAATGTGATTGAAGTCTCCTAGAATAATGATGTTGTCTTAATGCATAGGGACACCATATTAGTTAGGAGATAAGGACTGATGGGGTACATAGAGGGGACCTATAGTTAGGTATGACACAGTAAGGAGTTTTGTTAATGCTAAGTTGGATGCAGAGGAATTCCACGTCATTATCTCACCTAGCAAGTCTGGAGATGAAATGTTCTTTAAGAATATGTAGACACCATCACCCTTTCATCTAAGGTGGTAGGCCTGAACTTGTGGCAGGTATTGAAATCCTGCATTAAAGGAGTGCTGTCATCGGTCTTGAACTAGGTCTCTGTGATGATGCATATATAGATGTTTTCCAGGGGAAGCAGTGCTTGTAAGGAGTGGACTTTTTAGCTTAGGCTCTGAAAAGGAAATTGGTTATTTTCTAATTCATGTAGCTATAAAATTCAGTATAAAAACTGTAAAGGTTTCTGAATGCAAACACACTATTAAAGCAGCATCATGGTAGGGAGTACTTCAGTACAGAGATATTCAACCATATACATAGCCATGAGTTCCCTTATACCTTTCTGTCAAAAACAAATGCACACCATGCTCACACAGAGTTTACAGTTGTTGTAACTTTGAAAAAATCTATTTATGTATTTCTTGCACTAAGAAGTTGAGGGGTGTGTGTGTGTGTGTGTGTGTGTGTGTGTGTGTGTGTGTGTGTGTGTGTGTGTGTGTGTGTGTGTGTGTGTGACAGAGTCAGAGAGAAATGCCCTAGTTAGCTCTAACAGGTGGAATTTATGTGCAACTGTTTTGTTTAGCAAATGGTATCATTATTGTGGTATAGAATTTTAAAGCAGTGTTAGCACAGCAGGTAGCATACTTGCATCTTGATGCAAAGGGCTGTAGGTGCTATTCATACAGCATGTACATTTGTATTTTAAGGGGGTATGGTACTGCAGTTCTTAGTATGTCCTTTGGATGAGACACCTAATAACTATGAACCTGTTTTTCAGCCTGCCACCCATTCCCTATTGCAATATACCAACTTACCATTTATTTTAATGTAGCACATGCAATTTATTCTTCAAGGGCAACAGGCACTGAATTTGTAAATGAAACACTGAAATATAAAGTTTTTTTTCTAGCAACAACCTCTTCATTGGTTTCAGATCTCTTTAATGTGGAATTATTCAGATGACTTACTTCTGCAGAGATTCTGCATACTGATTGATATTGGTGGATTGTATGACAGAAGTTTGAGTGTTCCTTTATGGTTGAAATGTTCTGAATTGGGCAGGTTGTCATTATTGGTTCATATGATTTGTTTCATTGCTTAAAGGAAAGATGCTCAGAACTATAAATTTAAAATGCATTCTAACAAGTGGTGCTGTACAAGGGATACAATTCAATTATTATGTAGTATAATTAATAGTCAGGAAGGTGAATCAAAGAACTTTTGCATGTTTCTAAAAATGTGTGCAAGGAGCCTATGATTTGGAAACGGGCCAAAGATAAACTTACCCTGCCACTGGCCAGATGCATGTTCGTTGAATGTGGGTTTCTATGCTGTTTCAGTGAATGTGGGTTTCAAAGGTAGAGAAGTTTTAATGCCAAGTCTGTTTTCATTGTAAGGCTATTGCTTTGTTTAGGTTTAGTAAATGTCTGTCAGTGTTTATGCTATAAAATTTGAAATAAAAGTTGTAAATGAAATCCAGATATCTGTAATCATTGTAGAAGTAAAGCATAAAACAGTATGCACACTGAGAGATTTGAACAGTGTCTATGACAAATGGGGAGAAATAGCCAAGTAATGGGACACTGGAATGGCTGCGTGGGCGGGGGGGGGCTGTGAGTGGGCGGGGGCAGCAGAGGGGGTGGGGCTGCATGGGCGGGGCTTTGGTTTGCACCCCCCTGCAAAAAATCCTGCGGGCTCCCTTGCATCCCACCCTCTATAGCATTATATACCCTGCCTAGCTCTGAGTTAGTTCCTGACTACTCTCAAGCAAATACATCACTACATCTTGTAATCATCTGAGTAAAAGTGAATACTTGTTTGGACTTAAGTTCAGGTTCACCTTCCAAAGAACCAGAGTGACTGGATTCAGTGACAGTTAGGAAATCACCACAGCCCTCATCAGATTCTTCATCATTCTCTGAAACAACAGAAATGTCTCTAGCCAGACTTGTGCTAGAGCTATGTATGGGAACACAGCCACCAGAGTTAGCTGTCTGCAGAACAGTCATAGCCACTGAAGCCATATCAGTCTTAATAGCTATAATTTATCAGCTATATGATGAAGCTTCTGTTCCTTTTCTTGTGAACTTAACTACTAGATAAACCATCTGGAGATAGAGTATTATGTCTGGCAAGGGGACTGTTATCCCTGACTAGTCCTGCACCTAAAGGGATTGGTTGTCCTATACCTGCGACAGGTACTTGAACAGCCCTGGAGGATGTGTCTAAACCCCAGTCCACAGAGGAGAGCAAACCTACACTAGAGGGAGCTTGAGCAAAAGATAAGTGGTCTGTGGGCAGAGCACTGACCCCAACAGAATCATTAATTGTAGGCTGAAGCATATTTTTATTTTGTCTTTGTTTTTTTTTCTTTTTAAATGCAACCGGATTTGATTGGGGGGGTACCAGAGTTAGGATCCATGATGTCAGGAGAGAGAGAGCACCAACCAGAATTGACAGTACTGGATAATTTTGTCACAATAAGCTCTTAAAGTTTCTAGTAATAAGCATGTCCCCGCACAACTAAACTCTATCAAGCTGTCCTATTATCACAAAAAAATAAAATAAATAAAACATAATGATTTGAAATCTGTTCAAAATTATTTTACAACTGACACAAGTTAAAGAATTTCCAATACACAAAGTCCAAACACCAAAGTAACCAATGTGCCAAGCCATTGTTAAAAATTAGCTCCACACAAGTTAATCACATTAAACTGTCATAAAATAAGATCTGTTAGTAATTTAAACTATATTATCTTGTCAACGAGAATAAACTCCCCACAATACATTAAAATATCTTAATTAAATCATAATTTGATGTTAAAAATACAAAAAGCAATGCCTTACATAGAGTAAAAAAAGGTATAAATACTGAAAAATCCAAGTTCTGCAATGTTTTCCTGTCAAAAGATGAAAATAAAGCAGAATAACAAAAATAAAGACAGACACAATTAATTTGCAGTTCGGAATGAGCGAGGCAGCCCCTAATGTTTATCAGCACATATACACCGTGCAGTTCTGAGAGACATATTGAAAGTTCCCCCAGAAACAGTAAAAAATAAATAAATAAATAAAAACTTTTGTCAAAGACAGAAGTCAAATAAACACTACTACAAGCAAAAATTATCACAGGAATTACTGTAAACACTGACAAAATAATATATATATTAAATAAACATAAACATAAAAATAAAAAGAGAATAATAATTCTAATAATAAAATGGGAGGAAGGGGTCTCCAAATGGGGCTTGACTAAACAATAATCTGGAAAAATCTCTGAAAATGTCAGAGAACTTTCTTCTTTGGATGACAGGAAAAAGGCTGAACAGTCATTTTCTTTTACAGATGAAGGCTTCCCTTTCAGGATATGCTCAGCCAATCAGCTGTCACAGGAAAAGGAGAAAGGGGAGTCTGACCTTTTGAAAGTTGGCCAGTACTGGGTTACCTTGGCAGATAACCCAAAATGCCACTGAGGCAGTGAGAATGATGAACACATTTTAATTCCTCATTGTTCACTGGCCACCCTGTAGTCCAGGAATATTCCTTCAGGAGTTCCTGGACTTTTATGCTCTGTTAGTCTCATGCCATGCAAGCCATGGTCTGATCTTGAGGTTAGTGAGCTGAGATGAACAAGATGAAGGTTTTAGCACAGCTGGTGTTGCACTGGCTTGCTTAAGGACATCTCTATCACAAAGCTATCATTTATTGTTAAGCTTTTGGAGAAAGTCGTATAAACATGATTAGACTCCTATATTTTCCGGTCAACATAGCATCAAGAGTGCCCTTACTAGGATTCTTTTCTCTCCTTTTGGTGATTATTCTTTCTTGATCCTCTTAAATCTATTTGCAGCATCTGGCATAGTGATCATGGGATTTTGTTGAACCATATAAGGCACTGCTGTGGTATCACAGGAATCACCTTAGATTGTTGTGCCTCCTACCTTTCCTGGAATGCTCAGATTGTGGCATCAGTGTTGATTCTTCTTTGTGAAACCACATAGGTGGCAGTCTACTTAACACCGAAAGTGTGATAAGAGACCTTGGGACACGTGGACAGTAGTCTCTCCTGTGATAATCACATCGCCACAGTAGTCAGGAAATCCTTCTATGTGGCACACCTCATCACAAAAGGTTTCTCATCCAGGAAAAAAGAGGTCATTGTTCCCCTCTACTCGTCACTCATTAGTTCCATTATAGAGTACAACGCCCCTTTTGGTATGTACCTCACAAGACATCTACAACAACTGGAAAGGCCACAGAAATACCTCACAAAGAGGATTACCGGCCTCGAAGAGATGCCCTATGCAGACCGTCTCAAAAAACTGCAGCTTTATTCCGTTGCATATCGCCTACTCAGACGCGATCTCTGCCTAACACACAAAGCTATGTCAAACCCAGAGCTTTTAGACATGCTCCACTTAAAGAAATCCCAATCCCTATGAGCTACATGCTCTAGGGACCTAAACCTCGTCACCACAATAAACAGAACATGCTGGAGGGATAGATTCCTGTCCCAGAGACGTCCCATACTCTGGAAACAAACTACCTATCTATATCAAACAAAGCTTCTCATTAGCACTGTTCAAGAAAAATCTTGATGATTGGATGGGAGGTAGGAAATTCACCCCGGGGATCACTTTTGTGGCTCTGCTCGACGGTGGCACAGGAAAATAATTTTCTTGGGTGGCGAAAGCCAGGGTACCTTTGGCTAGGCTTATATAGGCCCTAGGGCCAATAGCCTAGTACCTACCTATGAACCTATGAACCTATGAAACCTGCTGTCTTTTGGTGTGTCTCAAATTTCAACCTTGGGCCCATTGTTGTTTTCCATGTACATTCTTCTTCTAGAAGACATTTGAAGGAGAGGTTTACAATACTTTTACCATTACCATATGGATAACACATAGCTCCACCTCTCTTTCCCTCGGGAATTTAAGTTTGCCCTAAACAAATTAGCTGCAGACCTGGAAAAAATCCACAACTTGGATTAAACTCAATACCACCAAGATGGCTACCATTTTTTTAATACATCAGGCCTAGATACCCAGTGCTGTAACTCTTGATTCTAAATGACACCCTGACCTTTTGTGCGAAAATGGGAAAAAGAAGTTGTGGATGAATGGTTGGATTTGTTAAGTAGGTAAGCACAACAGAAACAAGTAACTCTTTGCAGGGGTGACCAGGAAACACTGTCCAGATAAGTGCCCTGCTTAGAGTCACGCAGTAGGCAAACTGATGTGGAAAGAATCAAACTCTGTTCCCTTGACTACAAGAAGGAGCTTATTAACATCTCTGAGCCATAATGCTCTGCACTAACTACCAGACAAGCTATCCATGCTGCTATTCATAATTTGACTAATTTTGTCCACTGATATTATTCTCAGTGGCAGGAAATGTAATTCATGTCAGAGGCTCAGAATTATCAGGTGGTTTTTATAACTTTCTCACTCTTAATAACTAAGTGTCCATCACCATCACGTCCTCCTTTTTCCCTTTGAAGTATACCACCCTTATTCCACCTGCAGATCTACTGGTGGTAGTACATGCCTTGGTTTCGTCTATACTTGACAACTGTTTTGCTCTGTACCTGAGTCCTAGACTCAGAGATTGACCATCTGCAACTAATGCAGAACTCTGCAGTTTGACTCCTTGACACCATCATATTATGCGAATTCTGTGGAGTCTGCATTGGTTGCTAGTATGGCCAGATAACTCTTATACACTGCTGCTTTACCCTTCCATTAATGATTTGGTTCCTAATTTCATTAAGGAATATTTTGTCCCATACCAACCGACCTGTGTCCCATGCCTTTTCTTGCTGGGGCTGTTTGAAGTTCAAAGGGGCCATCTCAAATCTCCTGGCACATGACAGTTTGTCTTTCAGGGGCTATAAGCTTGCAGCATTTTTACCAGTTTGGTTGAAGATGTCTCAAATGCTCAATGGATTTAAACAATCTTTGCCTATGAGGTATCAAATTGGCTTTCAGACTTGTTATTCAGTCTTACATTTGTATTTTACCATTTTTTATCATCAATTAACTTTCTATTAATATTTACTTTATTGCTTTAATGCTTAGGCTTTAACCATTCAGTTGAATGTGAATCCAGTTTTGAGTATGTTGTAATTGCTCTTAGGTAAGGCCTATTTATCACCTGTGGTTATGAACAAGAGATGTATACTCATGTGCTACAGTGTAAGTAGACAGTAGCAGCAAACCAGCTGACAGCACTGATGGACTTGCCTTTAAGCTAACATTCATTACTGCTAATTTTAATGACAGACTTAAGGTATACAATGGCACTTATGTTCTTTGCCACATAGTAGCACCACTTTTGGAAGAGCCTCTAAAATATTAACAAGCCCTTCTCATCATATGGAAGAAGCCTTACTGACCTATGAAGAACATTCACACTGATGGTCAACAAGCTAACACTGGAGGTCCAACGCTTTAGTCAGTGGAGTCAACCTTAAACTAAATGCAGTATTGGAGACATGCAGATTTAGGGCATGGATCAGCAGGCCAGTCGCCAGACTTCTTATGGGTGCTGCTGGAGTACTCAAGAGTATTACCTAGTGATAAATCTGAGTGTTGTTTGCCCATATGCACACGTTTGCCCAAACTCTTCCTTTGTTTATGTAGTTCAGTGCAGTTTGCTATTCTCTCCCATTCTCAATTCCTTAAAACAAAGAAAATAATCATTACCATTTTTCTAATTTGGAAGAAATGTATCATCTTAGCAAGATCTCACCTTCTACCAAAACACTGAATGCCAACCACCAAGAGTTTTAAACTATCAGGTTTCCTTCAATGTAGACTATCTTCTCACCTCTGATACAAGGATAGCTATTCTTGTAAATGTTCTTCTCCCTAGACATCTCCCTATAGCAAACCTACTGGCCAACAAATTCAGCTCTAACTTTACCCCTCTCTCTCCCTCAACCTTTCCTCAGGAAATACCATCAAATATCACTCCCTTTGCTATCAGTAGGGAACAGGTCCTTAATGCTCTCCCTAATGCTAAGAAAACTGTATCAGTGGGCCTAGACAATATCCAGGATGCCTTCTAAATAGCATGAAACATGACCTATCAAGACCTCTGGAACTGCTATTTAACTGTAGCCTCCAAACAGGTTTCATACCTCACAGATGGAGAACAGCAACGGTCATCCCTTTGCATATATGTAGGCCATCTATAGACCTTGGAAACTACAGACCCATAAGTCTCATTATTCTCATATGCAAAGCCATGGAAAGCATTATCATGGAAATTATCAAAAATGATATAGGAAACCTCTAGACACTGGACCCAACCCAATTTAGTTTCATCAAGGGCAGGTCATGCCTACACAACCTGGTTTGCTTCTTTGAGGAAGTCACCAAAGCAATGGATGACTACAAAATGGTTCACACTGCCTACCTTGATCTGGCCAAGGCATTTGACACAATACCCCACTCTGGCATTCTTAACAAACTCAAGAAGTTGGGTATACAGTGGATATAAAAAGTCTACACACCCCTGTTAAAATGCCAGGTTTTTGTGATATAAAAAAATGAGACCACAATAAATCATTTCAAATATTTTCCCACCTTTAATGTGACCTATAACCTGTACAAATATGTTAGGGGAAAAATATAAAAAAAAATAAAAAATGTACAATAAGCTGGTTGCATAAGTGTGTACACCCTTAAACTAATACTTTGTTGAAGCACCTTTTGATTTAATTACAACAGTCAGTCTTCTTGTTAGGAGTCTATCAGCATGGCACATCTTGACTTGGCAATATTTGCCCACTCTTCCTTGCAAAAGCATTCCAAATCTGTCAGATTGCGAGGGCATCTCTTGTGCACAGCCGTCTTCAGGTCACCCCGCAGATTTTCTATTGGATTTAGGTCTGGGCTCTGGTTGGGCCATTCTAAAACTTTAATTTTCTTCTGGTGAAGACATTCTTTTGTTGATTTGGATGTATGCTTTGGGTCATTGTCATGTTAAAAGGTGAAATTCTTCTTCATCTTTAGCTTTCTAGCAGATGCCTGAAGGTTTTGGGCCAAAAGTGACTGGTATTTTGAATTGTTCATAATTCCCTCCACCTTGACTAAAGCCCCAGTTCCAGCTAAAGAAAAGCAACCCCAAAGCATGATACTGCCACCACCATGCTTCACTGTGGGTATGGTGTTCTTTTGGTGATGCAAAGTGTTGTTTTTGTGCCAAACGTACCTTTTGTAATCGTGGGCAGAAAGTTCAACCTTGGTCTCATCAGACCATAACACATTTCCCACATGCTTTTGGGAGACTTGATGTATTGTTTTGCAAATTTTAGCTGGGCCTGGATGTTTTTCTGTGTAAGAAAAGGCTTCCGTCTTGCAACCATACCCCATAGGCCAGACATATGGAGAATACAGGAGATTGTTGTCACATGTAGTACACAACTAGTACTTGCAGAAATTCCTGCAGCTCCTTCAGTGTTGCTGTAGGTCTTTTGGCAGCCTCCCTGACCAGTTTTCATCTTGTCTTTTTATCAATATTGGAGGGACATCCAGTTCTTTGCAACGTCACTGTTGTCCCATATGTTCTGCACTTTTTGATGACTGTCTTCACTGTGTTCCATGGTATAGCCAATGCTGTGGAAATTTTTTTGTACCCTTCTCCTGACTGATACCTTTCAACAATGAGATACCTTTGAAGCTTTGTAAGCTCTCTGCGAACCATGGCTTTTGTTGTAGCAGGCAACTAAGTAAATGTCAGGAAAATCCTACTAGGACAGCTGAAATTTATTTGGGGTTAGTCAGAGTCTCTTTAATTGATGGCAAGTGTGTACCCAAGAAGACTGAATGTTGTAATTAAATCAAAAGGTGCATCTAGTAAGTATTAGTTTAAGGGTGTGCACACGTATGCAACCAGCTTATTGTACATTTTTTTTATTTTTTATATTTTTCCCTTAATAGATTTGTTTGTTTTTCAATTGAATTGTACAGGTTATAGGTCACATTAAAGGTAGGAAAAGTTTTGAAATGATTTATTACAATCTCATTTTTATATCACAAAAACCTGGCATTTTAACAGGGGTGTGTACATTTTGTATATCCACTGTATACCCTTATTTCACCCGATGGATAGCCAGCTGGCTCACAGACAGGACCCAGGAAGTTAGAATTGGACAGTTCACCTCTACAAGGAGGCCAGTCACAAGTAGAGTCCCTCAGGGACCGGTCCTGGGATCACTGCATTTTGCATTTACTTCTTTGAAGTCAAGACCAATGTCATTGGCCTCTGGCTGACTAAATTTGCAGATGATTGCAAATTAGGAGCAGTCATAGAATCCTCCACTGGCACAAATGTTCTCCAGGAACGGCTGATACAGACAAATAACTGGTGTCAAAGCTATGGACTAAAACTAAATGCCAAGAAATGCATAATAGTATCCTTCAGGAAGTCATCCACCCCTGGTAACTATGATATTGACAATACACCCCTAAGAGTTGCCTCAGTAATCAGGGACTTGAGAACAGACATAGACAGTAATCTAGCCTTTGATCATCACATGGCTACAGTAGTGAGGAAATCATTCTATGTTGTGCAACTTTTAAACAAAGGTATGGCATTTAGTTCCAAGGAAGTCATTGTTCCACTGTATTTGGCATTCACCAGATCTATCATTGAGTACAATGCCCCCTTTGTTTGTACCTAACCAGGCATATGCAACAATTCGAACATCCACAGAGGTTTTTCACTAAAAGAGTACAGTGTGTAAGTAACATGTCTGATGCAGACTGCCTCAAGTCCATATCACTGTATTCTGTCTCCTACAAGCTGTTGGGGGAGATCTATGCCTGGCATACAAGGTATTCTCAGACCTGACCCTGATGGAACTCCTACATATCTGCAAAACAAACAGCACCAGAATTACCCATTCTAAAGACATAAACTTTGCCTGTGGTATACCTAGGACCTGCTGGAGAGACATGTATCTATCCCAGAGACTACTCCTTCTCTGGAACAGGTTCCCCATCCATGTGAGGTAGCGTTCCTTCCTAAACCAATTCAAGTTAACTTGAATAATTGGATGGTGGACAGGAAATTCATCCCTGGTTTGGTACCTATGTCTCTAAATGGTTCATCTCCCAGACCCCTGTTTGTAAATATTTCATCTTTTTGAAGCCCCTGTTTATATTTGTTAAGGGTACCAGAACTTGTCAGAGATTTGAGATGCATGGCTAGGCTTAAAAAGGCCCTTGTGGTTGTAAGCCTAGTAAACATCTATGAACCTAGACTTGAATATGCATTATCTTTTATTACTCTTCTCTCTCCTCATAACACTTTCATTCTACTGTATACTGAGAACAAAATCCTAAGGTTTGTTAATCTCACTGGACCTAATTTAAATTACTGCTCAACCTTAAATAAAGCTAATTAGTTAACTATTAAAAACAGAACAAATTTTCTTCATAGATCAATGACCTTCAATCTACTGAATGAAGATCTGCTTGCTCACTCACCCATTTATGAGCTGCAGAAACTCCTAGTATGACCCCTGTGTATAGTCATTATTAGATTAAGTGACCTATGAGTCAAGCCAAAAGAATCTTACGTGGCCTTATAAACAAAATAAATTCTGTAAACTGGCCTAGCAGCTTGGAACTCCTTACCAAATGATATGAAAAACTGAGAAGTATATCAGTATTCAACAAGACGCTGAAGTCCTATTTGGCAAAAAAAAGAAAAAATAAATAAATATGACTGTTTAAAGATACAGGTTAATATCCAGTCTAATTTATGGGAACATTCACACTCCTACTAATAGCCACAGATAGCAATTGAATAAAAACTATTTTAAGACTAAGATAACATAACCTAAGTGTGAACAATGAACAGATAAGCTGGAGTCCTCTCACAATCTTTATTTATTTATTGATATGTATGGACGTATATGTATAATATATATATATATATATATATATATATATATATATATATATATATAAATATATATATATATATATATATATATATATATATATATATATATATATATATATATATATATATATATATACATCCAAAGACAATTGCACTAGGTCCACAAAGATTACTTGTAAAACAAACAATAGACCTGGGAAGGCATACATAAAGCTCACAGACAGTCAAATTATCTTCCTTTAATGTCACAACCAAAACACAAAAACAAAGCTCTGCATTAACGTTCTGAATTACGTTTTCATTTGTAAAACTTCATCAGATGTGGGCTAAAGATGACACTACTAATCACAATACAAACGCATACAAAAATGTGTGTGTGTGTGTGTGTGTGTGTGTGTGTGTGTGTGTGTGTGTGTGTATATATATATATATATATATATATATATATAGGTTCATAGGTT
The DNA here is from genome assembly GCF_019279795.1 of Protopterus annectens. Lineage (NCBI taxonomy): Eukaryota > Metazoa > Chordata > Ceratodontiformes > Protopteridae > Protopterus > Protopterus annectens. Next base: position 140,019,062 of record NC_056732.1, read on the forward strand.
CATAGGTTCATACTAGGCTATCTGCCCTGGGGCAATTATAAGCCTAGCCCGATTCTGTATGGCTTACGCCACCCCTTGATTTGAGTATACTGTGCCCTTTTTAAGGTTTAGTTTACTGTGCCTCTGTCTAATAGTGACATGGGAGTAATCCCTGGGACAAACCTACAATCCCCCATCCACTTATCGAGATTCTTCTTGAAGAGATTCAGAGAGGTGCTCTTCCTCACATGAACTGGAATTCTATTCCAGAGCGAAGGGAGCCTCTGGGTTATGAACCTGTCCCTCCAGCAAGTTCTATTTATTTCTGTGCTGAGGTTCAAGTCCCTCGAGCGTGTGGCTCTAAGGGATTTAGATTTACTGAGGTGGAGCATGTCCATTAATTCTGGATTTGACATAGCTTTGTATGTCAGGCATAGATCGCCTCAAGTAGGCGGTATGCAACTGAGTAGAGCTGGAGATTTTTAACCGAGCAGCATATGACATCTGTTTGAGACCCTTGATCCTCTTGGTGAGATACTTTTGGGGTCTTTCTAATTGCTGCAGGTGTCGGGTAAGGTACATCCCAAAAGGGGCATTGTATTCTATGATGGGCCTGATGAGGGATGAATAAAGGGGCACGATTACCTCTCTTGATCTAGATGTGAAACCCTTCGTGATGAGGTGGGCTATGTAGAAGGTCTTTCTAACCACTTTGGCAATGTGGTTTTCAAAGGAGAGATTGCTATCAACTTGGGTCCCCAGGTCCCTAATAACTTTCTCTGTACTTAATGGGTTTCCGCCTATGTTATAATTTGTGGGCACATTGTTTTTGCCAAAGGGTATGACTATACATTTTTTGGCATTTAGCTTTAAACCATGGCGCTGGCACCAGTTATCTGTCTCTGTGAGACCTTTTGAAGGATGTTTGTGTCAGCTGGAGAGTTGATTATGGCCCAGTTTGCAGTCGTCTGCGAACTTGGTGAGCCATAGTCCTCCCACGTTTGCCTGTACCTCGGAAAAGTATATACCGAACAAGAGTAGTCCCAGGACAGAACCCTGTGGGATGCCACTTGTGACTGGTTTCGAGTCTGACATGGCTCCAGCAACTCTCACTCTGTGGGTTCTGTCTTTGAGCCAGTTTGCGACCCATCTTGTGACATAGGGGTTTATATTTAAGCTGGATAGCTTATCTATGATGCCCGAGTGGGCTATTGTGTCAAATGCCTTTGCAAGTTCCAGATAGGCTGTGTGGACTACCTTCCCTTCATCTATGGCTTTGGTGACTGTTTCAAAGAAGTCAACCAGGTTCAAAAGGCAGGATCTGCCCTTGACAAAGCCGAACTGGGTAGGATCTAGTGTCTGTAGGTCCCCAATGTCTTTGTTTATGAGCTCCATGATGATCCTCTACATAGCCTTGCAGACTAAGCTAGTCAGGCTTATGGGGCGATAGTTTCCAGGGTCCGTAGAGGCTCCACCTTTGTGGAGTGGGACCACTGTTGCTGTACGCCATTGCCATTCTGTGGGCACATATCCTGTAGTGAGGCTGAGATTGTATAGCTGTTTTATTTGAGGGATTAGTTCCTCTTGTAGTTCATATATATATATATATATATATATATATATATATATATATATATATATATATATATATATATATATATATATATATATATATATGTACACACACACACACACACACACACACATATATATATATATATATATATATATATATATATATATACATACACACATAATAACATAACCGGCCTTGGGACTAGGCCAACTAGCCAGCTACCTAGGGTGCCAGTCGATCTTGGGCACAAGTTTTATCCCCACTCCCAGTAGCAGTGCTCCTGCTGAGAGAAAAAACAGTGCCCTGTAAAGAGTGAGCTGTACACAACTCTTACAAATGTACCACCTCTCATGGTACTGCACCCCATACCTCTTAGGTGTCCAGTATTTGCTGGAAAACACAGAATAATATGCTTAAATAACAGTGCACCACAAAATTCCATGTGGCCCTTTTAAATTAGGATTTTTTTTCAGTTTGACCTGTGACCTGCAATGTCATAAGACCATGAAGTAATGTCACTACAGCTCCTGTATGAGTAACTGTAAGATAATAAGCCACACAGGAGGTAAAAAAGAGGAAGAAAAACAGTAATCAGACAGCCCCCGACTTCACTGACTTTCTTACTGGCAACTGAACTGCAAACACTGTGTATCACACAGAGACGGAGAAGAGAAGGGAAGGACTTGCCTAAGTTCAGGTAATGTACCAGGGGGTAAGTATGGATTTCTGCATTTTCACATGTAATGCTATATGGCCAGGTGTATTCGTTAAAAGTACAGTCTTATTTTTTACCTTTACCTGGTGGTTTGCACAGACTCTTTTCTGCTATAATCTGTTTATTTGAAGGTAGGATATAGACCTATCACTGCTAGGAGTGAAAAGCATCCTCATCTCTTGCTTTTAAACAATTCTCTTCTTTTTGCTTTCTGTTAAGAAAGCAGATGAAACATGAAAGCTGCTGAATTGTACACTGTTCAGTTTTATGTGTGGAAAAGGCTGTGTCTCATGTTGGGGACAATAATGAACTTTATTTCAATGCACAAGCATTTTTTGTTTTTCTCTACTTTCTCAACTTAAGTGATGCAAAAGATTTCTGTGTACTATCAGATTTAAATATATAACTTTGCCATAAAGGCAAAAAAAATGCCTTAACAACCCAAGGACTTGGAGAAAAGTTTAGAATATGCATCCCATGCTAAAAATGCTTCTTTTTTATTTAATATGGGGCTATTGCCTTTTATAGAAGAAAGCTGAGGTACAGAGGTAGCTATAACTGCTAGGTAGGAGTGGGAAATCTGTATAGATTAAATAAATTTGTCATTTGCAGTAAGTTATCTGGATTTGGAAGGTTAGTGAGTAAATGTGTGAAATAAGAAGGAATACTTTATTATTATGATCATTTTTTATTACAGCTGGATACCTGAGGTGTAGGTGGTCAGTAAAGTTGTTGTAATTGATAGGTAGTGGGGCCATTTCTGGATACAAATTAGTTATCCTTGTTGCTGTTTGATCACTGACAATGAGCTGGCACTGAAGAAGTTGCAGGAGCAATGTCACACAATACAAAATGCTTACTAAATTTGCTGTAAAATTAGTGTTGCTGTGGCTTATGTTTATGCACATCTGTGGAGGGTTTGCAGTGTATTTAAAGTGTATGTAACAAGTCGGCCATGATTTCTTTAACTTTCCATCACAAGCATTAACACTTCACATAATAAGTGCCTATTGTCGGTGGTCAGGCAGAAGCAAGATTCATAGAAAAGTAACCAATCATTGGCAGCAGCATAGCATGTAGCTTTGCTATCTTACACTATGCAGCACTATGTGAGTTCTTGGCTGTGGTTTTCTTCTGTGGGGAATCTGCATATCCTTCACCTCTCTGTGTAGGTTGACCTTGTGCTCTGCTTTCCTCCAACACTCCAAAGACATGATGCATGTGAACAGATTTTTTTTTTATCTGTGGGCACACAGAATATTGCAACCTCATCTAGTTTAAAGTAGCCCTTCTTAGAGGTATGCACAGAAGGTTGTTGTAGCTTGTGTGGGGAGCTGGGAATGGTTTGGTTATTACTACTTTAGTTTTATTTTTTTAATCAACCTTCTCTTATTGTATAGAGGTTGTGGACAGTGTGGTCATTAATTCTTTAAGTCAACCCCCAAACAAAATCTTAGAGGTGTGCACAGAAGGTCTTTATAGCTTGTCTAGAGTCAGTGTACTGTTGAAATACATTATTGTGATGATTATTTTTTACTTTCCTCATAATGAAACACATTAATATATGGTTCACTGTTTTGGGGTAGAGATAAGGAGGCATGCTGTTCTATACATCTAACAGCAGCAACTTCAACTATGTTACTGTGTTCTATTTGCCCTTTCAGATTTGTTCTAATTTGACATTGGGGTGGTACACAAAAGGTGGCTGTATTTTGGGGGTAGAGGTGAGTAAGTATGCAGTACACGTTTAACAGCACCCACATTAAATATATGACTGTGGCAGTTTGTCTTCACCCTGGTCTACCACCAGAGGGATACACAGAAGGTGGCTATCTTATTTTTCAGGGGGCAGAGATGCAGGTATGATTTTCAGATATGATAGATGTATCTTTGCAAACATTTTGTTGTGACCTTCCATTTTGCCAGACAAAAATTTTTCTTGAAAGAAATAAAATAAAGACTGAATTTATTTCTTTTCTCATGTTTTTATTCAGGTTACCATGGTGGTGGTGCTGCGGTAGCGTTGTCGCCCCACAGTAAGACGCTGTCCGGTTTGATTCTCAGCTAGACCGTCTTCTGCGTGGAGACATGCGTGAATAGGCGTACCTTCATTGAAGGTTGTGCATCAGGCCTGGCAAGCTGGTACATAAAAATCAACTGCCAATCATTAGCGGACCGGAGTTCCGCTATGGCGACCCCTAACCGGGAAAAGCCGAAAGACACAAATGTTTTTATTCAGGTCATAACTGAATAATAAGATTGGTAGATAGTTCAAGAATGCACATCAGAGCATTTGTTAACACCATGGCTTCTGGGTCTGGCTTAATTTGTTTATTTTTTCCACTTATACTGCAGTATACTCTTGGCCAGTTGTGTTGTGTTGAAAGAATGCAGGAAAAAGCAAAGTTAAATTATAATAAAGACGTTCCTTCTTTAGTCATGATTTTTGTTGAAGCTATTATTGAATCAAAATGGTTTGGGGAAAAACTTTGAAATCTACCTGAGAACATCTTGAATTCCAGTGGCTTCATGGGATCTAGCAGTCCTCACAACTCTGACTTAATTCAGTTATTTCCTTCTAAGTTATTACAGCAACATCTGGCCCTGTGATATTTCTTTCACACTAACTGCTTCTAGGCTCCTTTTCTATGACACTCTATCTCCATTTACTCTTATCTGCCTGTGATCTTAATATGTCCTAATTAACTTCACACAAAAACAAGGAAAAAAGAGAAAAAGATGTCTGATTTATATTTATTTAGCAGTATTCTCCTGCCTTAGGATTACTAACTCTTAGCTAACATAATGTGATTAATTTAGGATAGCCAGTTCAAACTGTTGAATATTTCCCCTACCTACCTCACTAGAGATTACCATCAGCCGCTAACAGCTTCTCTCTTTGCTCACTAGGTCTACTGGACTTGTGTTAGCACCCCACAGGCTCAACCTCTTCCATGTCAGAGAAGACTGAGGATGCTGGTGCACTCTAATTACCACCATCCCATCATAGCCTTGCAAGCTTTGCAATGACTGCCTTTGGGAAGTGCATGCTCACTTGCATTAATGCAAAACCTCCTGGCCAAGCAGTATACCATTTGCAGTGCTTACCAGACTATTAATGCTGCTATCACAGTGAGCCAAGGCAGCCTCAATTCTGCCCCCCTGAGGATGGATAAGCTAGTGTCAGTCATTCATTCCTTTCTTCCCTAAACCGTCTTGCCAACACCCATCCAGCTAACTGAATGTGGGTCATTTTGGGTGAGGTCAGGGCTTTGTCCCTCTGCACCATGAGGTCCAGGTCAGACTGTTAAATATTAATACATAATAGGTAAGAAATGTTTTATTCAAATATTCATTCATTGGATGGTTTAACCTGTTATTACCATGTGATACTATGTTATGTTGCTTTATGTTGATTTTTGCCGTGGTCTTCTGACCAAAGTCATAGTTAAAAGTGGTCTTTGAACCAACTACTGCTTAACAAATGTAACAAATATACAAAATATTCCAGTATATATGAGATCACTCTCCAATCTCCCCACTGAATCATCTTAAACACATACTATCCTTCCAGAGTAACAAAATATCTTTTTTTTTCTGGACTGCAGGCAAACTGTCACTCATCAGAAGATAAATGTGAAATTAGGTAAGTGTGTATATTGTTTTGCATGACTTTGTTTAGGTCGTTCAATGACTTAACATAACTTAATGTTTTTTTTTTCATTCTGAGCCCAAACTGTCACAAAGCCAGTTGGCCTCCTTCCACCTTTTTAACACTTAATACTCCCACTAAGCAATTCAATACTAGAAAGTGATTTCATACTGCAACTGCAATAATCCAATTTTGTGACTGAATTACAACTTATTCTGAATACAGAGCTAAGCCTATAGTCCCTTAATTGTCTCTTGAACTGGTATTTATATAGTGACTATCTTCTCAGACTTAAGTTTTAGAATAGCTGCATTCAAGCAAGAAACAAACTTGATTTCACCTTATATTTAATAAATCACAGTAGTGTTTTATAGTGTGTGTGTGTTTGTGTGTGTGTCTGTCTTGCGATTTTGCTTGAGCAAAGTGCTAATTCTTGTTTGATAGTTATTCAGCTCTGAATTAGTCTAACTTGATCCTAAAAGTACATTATCTGAGTAACCTACAGTTCATTCCGAACACTGATTAGACTTAGTGTTAAATTGCTGGGCTTACAGAAACTATTTTCTTTCTTGTATACTGCACACCTCCACATCCCTATTTATACTGCTACTAGTATCACAGGAACTTCTTGTTCTACCAACATGAGAGAGGAGAAGGAGTATGTAAAGGCAGGTACGTATATCTCTGAATGTCAATCCAAGGTGTTTTCCAGGAGGCCACAGAACTGTGCTCATCATATAGTGTGGAATGTTATTAATATTCAGAGAAGTAAGAGAGAGGTTGCTTGGGTGTGCTGAATGCTTGATATGAGTGTGCCTCAGGTATTTTGCTGTAGAGTGTGATGGAGGCTGGAATCATTAGAGAGAAGGAAAGCATACTGACAACATGAAGAGGTAGAGAGCAGGAAATTGGCTATAGTAAGATGGGGTAGAACTAGGGCCAGATCTTGCACTAGGCACCATATGCAGCTGCTTAGGGCCTGGTGTTGGCTGAAGGGCCTGGCTGCAAGGTTAATTTAAAACAAAGAAAAGTTTTTCCTACATACTGCTGCTTTAAGACGAAAATAAACAAACAAGCAAGCACTTTACTCAGCATCCTTCATTCTCCACCTTCAGCCAATGAACATGCACCTGGTATGAGACAAAGAAAGGAAAGAGATGGAGGGGAGGGTGTGTATGTGTGTGTGAAATGCTATAGTTAGAATGGGGCAGTTTAGTTAAGTGACTTACTCAAGCTCAAACCTGTTCCTTAACTTAGATGGTAAGAGCCTTACTTAATCCACCACACCAACTGCTGCACCTTTCATGACATCTATTTTTTCTTCAGTAAATCTCTTGAGGATTACACTCAATGTCAATCACCGGAGTTTCACAGTTTTACATGCTGATGCAAAATGTATTTTTCTGTTAACTTTTTTAAGATATTTAGAGTAAGTAGTCTGCTCTTATCTCTTTCCAGTTTTGCAGAACATCCCTGATTTTGTCTCGTATTTATACCTTATCTTTGAGCAAGTCACTTGACCAGACAGCTTTGAAGCCACTGGAAATTTGGGCTAGGTTCCTGAATGGATCCCTAATTTACATGCCTAGTAACCACTGATGAATTGGAGTAGTTAGGGTGTAATGGAAAGAGGGCGGCTATGGTGGTGCAGCGGTTAGCATTGCCGCCTCACAGCAAGAGGTTCTCCAGTTCAATCCTCAGCTGGGGTGCCTTCTGTGTGGAGTCTGCATGTCCTCCTTGTGGTCATGTGGGTTTCCTCTGGGTGCTCCGGTTTCCTCCCAAAGACATGCTGTAGGTGGATTGGACACTCTAAATTGGCCTTAGGAGTGACTGCGTGCATGTGTGTGCCTTCTGTGGAAGGTTGGGTGCTGGGCTGGCAACTCAGCACTGTAAAACTCCATTGTCAATCATGAGCGGACAGGTGATCCGCTGTGGCGACCCCTAACCGGGAAAAACCCGAAAGAATAAGAAGAAGGGTGTAATGGAAAGAAATTGGTTGCTGCAAACAAGAGCATCATCATATGAGCTATGTTTTTTGGATGTGATTGTTCATTTGCTCATTCTGTTGAATATTGACTGCGTTTATTATGTTTTTTAGATGTGATTGTTCATTTCCTCATTCTGTTGAATATTGACTGCGTTTATTATTTAGCTGTGGATAAATTGGACAGCATGAAGTCTGAGTTTAATGTTAATATTTTAACTACAAATACATTTTTAATTCTAGTTGTTTTCTGCAGACACATGGTATGAAAGGTACTGTATTTGGGCTACAAGAGTTTGTCTAGCACTTAGTACAGATGAATAAGGCTATGAGCTGTTAAAAACCTGCTTCTTGTAGTACATGGTTTGATTCCTTCAGCCATCATTCATCTTCTGTGTGACTCTGCCAAGGTACTTCATGAAACAGCGCTCCAGGGCTGCTGCTGAAAATGGCACTTCTGTTCAGTGGGCTGTCCCGGGTTGTTAACAAATGCATTATACAGTTGTCTTTAGAATTCCTGAACCCTTCACATAGATAGTAATTAGTACTTCACTGTGTGCTATTTGAGTAAAAATTCCACCATTGTTTTTGTAGTTTACTGAATTGCCAGATGCATTTTCACTAAATATGAGTTTCATGGGAAGAGGAATGTTTTGTTTTGTTCAGAAAATTGCTGTTGGTGTTTATTTTTTCTTGTAAAATTTGAAATAAGTTTTAAAAGATATCCAAATCTTTGTGATAATTGTAAAAGAAAAGAAAATAGTATGTACACTGACAGGTTTGAACAATATTTTTGGTAACTGGAGAGGGACAGCCAAGTAATGGGATATTGGTATGACTTGTGGGGGCCTGATTCATTATCCTGCACAGGGCCCCATTGTCCATGATCAGGATCTGTTGACCCTGGAGATGTATGCTGCAACAATATAGAATTATTAGCCATTCATTTAGGTCAGACCTGTGCTGAGTGATGTCAGAGGGAATAACTATTCTTCATGACATAGATGATATAGGGAGATCAAAAATGAGATATAAATGTCCTGCAAGCATGTAAGCCCTTCCCCCTAAAAAGTGTGTTGTATGCCGTAAAATTTTAGATTTTTGCATTATTGCAGCATTTATATTGTCTTGTTTTATTCACTGTCCTAAAAATATAATTAATTAATGAATTAATAGGCCTGGACTGTATAATAAATTCTAAACAAATTTACATTTTGTTGTCTAAACATGGAGTATTTTAGTAATATATGTTTTGTAGCACTTTCTTTACAGCCTCCAGCAACTGTAAAGGGGTTTACATTTGTTAGGTAATATTGTCTGCATTACAATGATCAGAACCGTCTAATCTTTAGCATCCATTATGCAGTTATTGTCATATATTACTGTGGTAGACTCTTCAAGACAGTATTGGAAACAATGTCTGCATTTAGTTAACAGCTTCTCTGGTAGATACAACAGAGGACTAAAGCTTTGACTGATTAATAAGCTGTTTTTGTGGCTAGGGTACAGGGTTTGAATCTTTCCACCTTCATTTACCTATTGTATGACAGCGAGCAAGTCACTTAACTAGGCAGTGCTTTAGAGCAATAGGGAATTTGAGCTAGATTTCTTAATTGTCTCCAGGACTGAATGCTTAGTAACTATGAGCCTATTGTCATTTGCCAGCCATTTCCTATTTTTTAGCAGATATAGTTCAGAAAATGTTATTGTAATATCACCAACACAACAAATGTTAATGTAACTTTAACAATAAATTCTTCAAGGGTGGTAGGTACTGCTTTTGATGAAGCACTGAAATGCAAAGTTGTTTGCTAGCAGCAACCTCTGCATTAGTAAAAGTTTTCTTTATTGTAGTGAGACCAGCTATGTGATCTGGGTTGGAGACAGTGGCATTGACAAAAAGCAGGAGTTAGAGCTGGATGTGGCAGAGTTAAAGATGTTAAGATTTGCACTGGGTGTGACGAGGGTGGACAGGATCAGGAATAAGTATATTAGAGAGTCAGCCCAGGTTGGAAGGTTTGGAGACAAAGCCAGAGAGACAAGATTATGTTGGTTTGGACATGTGCTGAGGAGGAATGCTGAGTATATTGGGAAAAAGATGCTAAGGATGAAGCTACCAGGTAATAGGAAAAGAGGAAGGCCTAAGATAAGGTTTATGGATGTGATGAGAGAGGACATTCTGGTGGTTGGTGTGATAGAGCAAGATGCAGAGGACAGGAAGAAATGGAAACAGATGATCCACTGTGACGATCCCTAATGGGAACAGCCGAAGGAAGATGATGACTGTGGAATGATTCAGATGATTTTTACTTCTGCCTTGGTTATGCATATTGTTGTAGCATGTTATCATGTAGTTATTATTTCTTTTGCTCTCATAAGTACTTTTATAAATAAACTGTTCTACTCATGTACACAGTCAACAAAATGGCAATAACTGCTGGTGGAGGGATTCTATGTGGATAAAAGTACCTTCTTATCAGTGGTAATTTGTAAATGGTATTTAATCTGGCTTTGCAAGTCTAGTGTGTGTGTGTGTGTGTGTGCATGTGCGTGTGCATTTGCGTGTGCGTGTGCGTGTGTGTGTGTGTGTGTGTGTGTGTGTGTGTGTGTGTGTGTGTGTGTGTGTGTGTGTGTGTGTTCCTGTGAACATATTTGAAAATGTGACTTTGGTCATTAATTTTGTTAATTTTTTTTGACACAGACATTTAAGAAGGATGCGGTCAATAATGTATGCATAATTGCTCGGTTGAAGAATGTCTGAAGATAAAATGACTAACCCTGCTGACCTGATAAAGTTAAAAGGCCATTAGTCTGTCTTTGAAGGACTAATGTGCATTTGTTTAAAGGAAATTGGAATACTTTACTGTGGCCATATTTTTTAACACCTTTATTGAATTATCACTTAAGACATAGGCAAACATACATTTATATAAAAGAAAACAAACCATATTAACATACTCCCAGTTGCAAACATTACAGATCACATATATATTGTTTTGTATATTTATCAACAATTAAAATCAAACATTATATAAAGTAATCAATTCCTATCTTCCTTTAAACCTCACTCCCCCTCCAAAACATTATTCTGCATGCATTGTTCTCCCAATTTCCATTTTTTCTATATAATTTGTTTCTACCATTTTCTAAAGATACAACTTCCAGTTCTTTTATCTCTGTTACAATATTCATTACTTCAAATACAGTTGGTTTGGTCTTTGATTTTAATTTCCTATTCATTGCTTTCTTGATAGCCACCAAAATTAAACTTAACAAGGCTTTACTATCTCTAGACTACTCAGATCCTTCATCCCAGCTCAAAAAATAATTTCCTTTGTTACACACAATTGCTTACCCAAAATTTCTTACAGAGTACTCAGTAGGGAATTTTTAAAGTCTGCCAGTTCATTACACACCCAAAAGATATGCTCCCAGTAACCTCTTTCTTCCCCATCACCTCCAACATTTGCCATCCACCCGATGAAAAATTCTTCAGAGTCTGTGTGGGGTATAAAATTACCTTTGCAAGCACTTCCAAGCAAAAATCCCAAAAATCTTCTAGACTTTGTTGAATAGTTAGAAGCCATACACAAGCCCTCCCATTGTTTCCTCATGAATTGGTTATCCAGTCTCTCTTCTCAATCTCTTTTCACCTGCACTGATTGATTCCTGTAGTTATAGCAGAGTATGTTATATGCCCTACTAATTACCCATTTTAACAGCAGCTTCTGTTCTAGAGCAGGTCTTTCACTTAGGATTCCGTGATCCCATTTCTAACAGCAGCTTCTGTTCTAGAGCAGGTCTTTCACTTAGGATTCCGTGATCCCATTTCTAACAGCAGCTTCTGTTCTAGAGCAGGTCTTTCACTTAGGATTCCCTAATCCCATTTTCGTATGTTATATGCCCTACTAATTACCTATTTCTAACAGCAGCTTCTGTTCTAGAGCAGGTCTTTCATTTAGGATTCCGTGATCCCATTTTTAACAGCAGCTTCTGTTCTAGAGCAGGTCTTTCACTTAGGATTCCATGATCCCATTTTTAACAGCAGCTTCTGTTCTAGAGCAGGTCTTTCACTTAGGAATCCGTGATCCCATTTCTAACAGCAGCTTCTGTTCTAGAGCAGGTCTTTCACTTAGGATTCCCTGATCCCATTTTCGTCGTCTATATTCTGATATCAATCCCTGATAGGAAAAACAGTCTCTAGCTAGCAGTGCAAATGTCTTCTTGGTGTCTTTCCATTCTATTACCTTTTCTTCTCCAGTTATTTTCTCCCAATACCTTGGTTCCTTTGCCAGTTTTCTCTAGTAAATTCTAGTCCCCTCTTACCTATTCTCTGTACTTCCTTTTGCAGTCATTCCAATTCCCAACATTTCCTTTCTCCATTTTCATATTGGCTTACTTCATAGAATATTTTGTGCTACTTTATATTCTGTATGAATGTTGCTCTTCCCCATAAGGATCTGCATCCAAACCCCACTCTCTCCTTAATTCTTGAATCCCCCCACCTGCTTCATCATCCCTTTCCACTTTCAATTATAGCTTTCTGCTTCTGTTATGTATTTGAGCCTTAACCTTGTAGCTCTAAAATATCCCTAAAAATCAGGTAACATAAACCACATTGTTGTATTGGAAGGATCAGCTTATCCCACTTGACCTTTGCCCTTCCCTCACAGATAAAATCCTTCAGCTGTTTATTAATTATTGTCAACAACTTCTCATCTGGTTGATAGAAGTATGCATGATCTGTATATAAAACTAAAGAGACTTAAAACATTTTCATTGTGTGTATCTTGCTATCTATATCCAAAAACAAGGACTTCCAGTTTCTCAGTTTTTATATTATCTTTTGTTTAGTCTCTTCTCACATATCCTTAGCTGCCATAACAGAATCCTTTTAATCCATACTCCTAGATACTTAATTTTATTATGCCCTCATGCATTTGGGAATTGCTGAACCAATTCATATGTGGGTATATATGTAGGTTACAGCTATAGGCTTTGTTTTATCTTCATTAATTTTATATCCTGGAAAGGCTTGAAACTGTCTCAAAATGATCCACTGCACTGAAATGTCATTTTCTGATAGTATGAGGAACAAAATAATATCATCTGCAAATAAAAGCTAGCTTTTCTGAATTACCATACCAATTATATCCTTGAATTTCTGAGTCCGCTACTTTCTTTGTCAATGGCTCTAAATATAATGCAAATAACAATGGGGAAAGCATACACCCCTGACTGGTGCCTCTCTTCAGACACAACTTGTCAGGCAGGAACCCTTCCACTTTAAGTTTTGCCTCCAATGCCTCATATATCCTCTTAATTAACCTTATTATTGTATCAGGGAATGCAAATGCTTCCATTGCCCTACTCAAAATCCAAGCTTACTCTGTCTAATGCTTTCTCTGAATCAAGACCGACCAGCAACAGCAGTATTTTCTTACATTATGCTACCCTCTGGGTCATCTTTGTTCTGTTCATTTTGTCAAATGTTTGCCTCCCCTCCACAGAACCACATTGATCCATATCATTCAGTTTTGCCAACACCTTTGCCATTCTTTTAGCTAATATGTATATAAACACTTTATAATCATGGTTTTAAATTGAAATGGGCCTAAATGAAGTTGGGTCTAATAGATCTTTACAATGTTTAAGTATTACAGCCACCACAGCTTTTTTCCAAGATGCTAGTGCTTCCTTTCATTTTAAAATACTGTTAAAACAAAACCTCCCATATCTTTATCACATTCTTCTCTGCTAGCTTCCAAACTTCTACAGAAATACCATCTATTCCTGGAGACTTCTCCCCAGATTGATTATATGTCACCATTTTTATCTTGTCTCCTCCTATTTTAAGTATTAATTGTTGAGCCTCGTCTACCTCTAACCTTGGCATACTTACATATTCCATAAATATTTCCATTTCTGTTCTTTCTTGATTTTCACATGTCTATGCTTTATACAATTTTTTTAATAAAATGTCCAAAATATCTCTAATAGCTCTACAGGATCTCAAGTTATTTTTTTCTTGCAATAGGATCCCATAAGCAGCCATAATTGTTAAGTATGGATATTGGGGAATTATAATGACTGCAGTTTGAATAGACTTTTAAGTTTGAAATGTTCTAAAATGACAAATTTTGTCATTTTGGGGTCATATATTTTGTTTCACTGATTGCTGGAAAGATGATTAAAACTGCAAATACAAAACGCACTCTAACAAATGTTGCTATATTAAAACAGGAAATCTTGCTGTATGAAAATAAATATAATTCAAAAGAATAAGGAAGGTTTATCAAAGAACATATACACTTATGCATGGTTATAAAATGTGTATGGGGCCCATGGTTTGAAAACAGCCAGGGGCCTAAAGTATACTTAATCTGCCACTGGGCAGATGTATTTTCAATGAATGTGAGTTTCAAGGGAAGAAACATTTACTGTTGTTCATGCTATGTCTGCTTTCAGTGCAAGACTGTTTGTTTAGCAAATGGTCATCAGCGTTTATGCTATAACATTTCAAATAAGGTGAATCAAAAGTCTCTAAAAAGTAAAATTAAAGAAAACAGAATGCATACAGACAGGTTTGAACAGTGTTTATGGTAACTGGCGGGGGACAGCCAAACAATGGATCTAAGACTGGGGGGCCTGGTCCATTATCCTGTCTAGGGCCCCATTTGACCATGAGCTGGTTTTGGGCTGGACAATACATGTGGATGCATGGAACTGAAATAGGATGGTGAAAACTGAGGATCAAAGCAGTAGGTAAAAGAATGAGATGAGGAGAACAGCAGTAGACTTAGTCAGAAAGAAGGAGAAAGATGTTAGAACTAATAAGACAGGTCAAGGGAAATGGAGAAGGAAGTTGATAGGTGAGAAAATACAGGGGAAGAGGGAGTGCTGGAGGAAAAAAATTCAAGGGCAAAAGGGCAAAGCAGGCAGTCCAGAAGACACAGAAAGTTTGTAGGGATAACGTAGTGGAAACCAAGAACAAGCATGGGCTAGGAAGATACCAAGAAAATGCACTGAAGGTTGGCAGGACAGCCTAGAAGCAATGAGAAGAGAAAGACTGGATGGTGAGAAAGGCATAATCAGTCCAGAAGCAGAAAGAATTGAAAACATAGGCAGACAGACTGAATAACTAGCCATGGAATGGGAAGTATGTGTGTGGGGGTGTCTCTAATAGTACAAAATATTAAATCGAAATTGGAGTTAGATGGGGGAACTTGGACAAAAAACATCTAGACGAGTTGCTAGTAGAAATGATCACATGAGTCTGATATTAAGAAGGATAGATCAGCCTGTGACCTGCACAGAGTATTCAGACATGGAGTCAATGTAGGCATAAATGGATTAGCTGAGAGATACAGTGAGGAAGAAGCCACAAGCACCAGAAAAGATTCAGTGATGTATGGATCACAGCAGCCTCCTCTGCAGTGGTATCACTTTTCAAAGTTAAAAGATCAAGAAATTATAGGACAAAACAGTTCAACTACTAGATGAAGGAAGGGATTAAAGAGCAGAGTAATGGAGTAATGGATAGTAGTGGTGGGATATAAGAATGGGAAGGACTGTTAGTAGTGATAAGCTCTTCTTCTGCCCAAGGGACAGCAATGCTTAAAGCTGGACTGGAATGGTATATGAAAAACAATCTTACTCTTAAAGTTAGATGAAAAGGTACACCAGGAGAGAAGAAGAATCAGGAAGTGTAAGATGGACATAGGTTATAATAAAACAGGGACATTAATTACTTTTATGTAAATGTAAATTTGCCTGTATCACAAGTGATAATTCAATAAAGGTGTTTTAAAAAAAAGAAGGTCCTAGTGATGGTCATGCTTAGCAGTGTAAGGTGCTGATGAAGATAAGTGAATTGCAGACATTGAATGCAGCATGATGATCAGATACAATGGAGTAAGGAAAACTTTAGCCAGTGCAAACAATAACTGGGAGATGCTGATTCCAAGCTTTATGGTAATTAGAAATGGCAGGTTGGAGTGATGCTGTATATGCAAGAAATGGGATTATATTTAAAATTGTAGAAAAAAAGAGTAGAAAAGAAAGGAGGAAAATCAAAGCTAAAGGAGAGAGCGTATCCTATAAACATGAGTGGTTTGTCAGTCAAGGAGAGGCAGGCTGACCTGGTGGGCAGACACTATCTTCAAACCACTGGAAGCGTCATGGTAGGACAATGAACTGTGGAAGCATAGAATAAGTGTATAACGTACACAGAAGGGAATTCTAATAGCCCTTTCCCTCCTACAGAAGTGACTTTCCAACATCAAAATCATGGGCGAGGAAGAATGTGTACATCTGCTACAAGAAAACAGTAAGATGGGTAGAAATAAAATAAAGACTTGAAAAGTACTGTTTATAACAGAGCAAGTAGTGCTGAGCTAATCCTCTACAGTCATCAGAGGTAAAGATTAATTACGTACCAAAATGTTGATATGAGATTATAGTGTGTAAGTCTACAGAACAACTAGGCAAAACTAGTGGAAATGGAGGCTAGAACTCAACAAAAACAGTGCAGTGAAGAAACTTTGAGAAAGAATGATGATTAGAAGACAATGGAGGGAGTACTGGGAAGAAAAAGAAATGCCATAAAAAAGAATGTCATTGCTAAAATAAAAATGTAGTGAAACACTATAAGAAAAGTAGAGATCTTTTGAAAATTGGAAGTAGTCAGGAGACACCATTAGACAAGTATACAAAGAAAGAGAGTAGTCAATGAAGTCAAACAGCCAAGGTTAAGGATTCAAAAAAGATTAATAAAAAGGCCTACTTGGGTTCTTTAAATTCAGAGGAAACCAGGAAGGAAAGAAGAAAGATAAAACAAACCAATGAAGAAACTCAGGAAGTCATGTCTATTTGCATTTTTATTACTTAAATGGTTCTATAATTCTAAAACAAGAAATAAAAATGTTAAAAAAGAGACAGAGAGAAGGAATTTGAGGAACCATGAAATCACAGCTTGTGATATTATATCTGTCTTCTGTAAAGAGAATGGACTCAGAGCTCCTGAATGGGATGGGAAGAAAAATGGTAGGAGGTGGACTAAGAAGATGATTGTCCAGTGGAGAATAGGTAGCGTTGTTACCTTAAAGCAAGTGGTTCTTCCGTTCGATTCTCAGCGGGATTGCCTTCTGTGTGGAGTCTGCATGTCCTCCCCGTGGTCAAGTGGCATTCGAAAGACATGTGTAGAATGGGCGTGCCTTCATTGAAGGTTGGACATCAAGCTGGCACCTCGGCACCTGTAAAAAAAAAATCTACTGCCAATCATTAGCGGACCGGAGTTCTGCTGTGGCGACCCCTAACCAGGAAAAGCCAAAAGAAGAAGAACTTGCACTCAGACAGGTAAGACACAGAGGTCAGATGGGACACCTTCCAGGATCATTAGGAAACTAGGATAATATCTAAGTTCACACATCTTCTGTTTCCTATGATCTGGACGTATTTTACAAGCTGGACATTTTCCCTGTGATAGGAAATTTTGGTCTTGGATAAATGAAGGTGTGTATTCAGATGACATGCAACTCCCATAAAAATCCAGTGTTGGAATAGACTTTCTTTGGTTCTTCATGCCTGGAAGTGCTTCACAGAAAGTGTTCTTTATTGTACAAAAATACTCCATACAAAAAACATAGAAAATAAAGAAATGCTGAATACATAGTAAAAAACTGAAACAAAACAATCATGCAAAATACCAAGAAACTCTTCCAAACCATTAGTGCCATGTGAAAAAGGTACAACATTCAAAGTCTCCATAAAGAGTGAAGGAGTGAGAGAAGCATTAGTTTTACAGTGACTTCTCAGTGAAGATCTACTCTTATAGGGTAAGTGTCTTACACAAACTGAGATATCCTCTTTGGGAGGGGTCACTGTAATAAATCACAAGACTTGAGTACAGTTTCAAGTAGTACTTACTTAATCCTGAGACACAGAGGATAGGACTGAGTTCCTCCATGTTTGTTAAGGTACCACACAACTGTCATACTGTCGATCTCGATGGCAATCACACTCTTGGGAAAAGAGGCCTGAAAGGCTCATAATCCTAGCAGAAACACACTGATTTCCAAGATATTGATGGGGAAGATTGGCCTCAGACTGTGACTAGGTGCCCTGGCAGTCTTCCCATCACCCCAGAAGAGAAGCATCTGTGGTCACCATGGCCTGGGGATGGGGAAGAACAAGTCAACTTGCCATGACCAGAGAAGACTCCAGCCACTATCAAATGTGGTGATGGCAATATTTGTTAAAGAAACTGGAAAGTTCATAGAATGAGTCAGATAGGGCCACTTAACTCTAGCACTCTCATGTGGAGCTTCAATAATGGAACAAACAGAGGCAGCCATATGTCCAGCAAGACAAAAAGCTGAGGCTGGTGGTGGTTTTAGAACCTGGAGCATGTGAGAAGCCTCTAAATGAATAGAATTTAGTCTTGATTATGGTAGCTTGGCAGTTTGAGCAACCATGTCCAAATTGCAACTGATAAATTCCAGTAATTCAACAGATTCCAGTCTGGACTGTTTTTTGTAATTCACTGATCTCCCCAAGGACAGACACAGCTGGAGCAAAGAATCTAAGAAGTAAATCATCCATGTATGGGAAGACCTGGAACCTCTGCAGCCTGAGCCAGGCTGCTACTACTGTCATGCATTTGGAGAACACATGGGGAGCTGTGGTAAGACCAAAGGGTAGATCCTTAGACTAATAATGACTGGCTCTCAGCTAAAAGTGCAGAAACTCCTGAAATGCCTCACTATCCATATGTGAGGATAGGCATCCTTTACATCTTCTGGGTACATCCAGTCATCTTTCCTCAGAAGAGGTAGAATGGGCTGCCTGTGACCATTCTGAATTTGGTCTGTCTGACAAATCTGTTCAACTTGCAGATATCCAAAATGGGTCTCAGGTCCTTGTTTTATTTTGATACTAAAAAGAATCTCTAATAGGCCTCTAATCCTGTTACCCTGGAAGGACCTATTGAATGACTTGGTTGACAAGCAGGTTTTGGATCTAGTGCTGCCTTCCTTCTTTAGTGGGATGGCACATTAGGAAGGAATTTTTGGGTGTCCTTTTGAGTGAACAAATATGGAATAGTATAATCTCTGGACATAACTCTCAACACTCAGCCATCTGATATGATGGCCTCCCTAAGCTTTTGGGTGGAGAGCCAAACAAGCCCCACTGCCTACAGGGATGCTGGAAGGGCCTCTCTGAGAAACTCCACAGTAGCCCTGGTTTTGGGGGCTTCACTTGCCCAGTGTGTTGTGTTTATTGTAGTTGGCCTCCCTTTCCATGGGTGGAAACATTACTAGGGGCATTCTGGAAAGGTTGGCATGATTTGTGAAGAAAGAGACACTTTCCACCCTTTTGGTTCTTAAAGAAGGACTTCTGAGAGCTAGAGATATGAACTTCAACAGCAGACAAGATCTTCCCATTCTGTAAACTTCTAGTCAGAGATTCTTTGACCTTTGGGCCAAAAAGGGAAGAATCATTAAATGGCGCATTATCAAAGCACAACTTGAAGCCATCTGAAGAATTGTATAAGTGCATCCAGGCATGATGGCACATAGTGATACCAGTGTTTGCTGTGCTGGATGTTTGATCAGACTCACTGGACAACAGCCTCATAGAAACATAAGATATAGACTGTATCATTAACAACTGAGCCTGCATTGTTTTCCAGTCTTCTGGGGACTGCTGAGTTTCAATGACTTTTAACACTTCAGGAATAAGGTCCTGATGAAGTCTTATCAAATGAGCAAAATAATTCACAGCATGTAACGCAAAGATGGATGAAGTATATGTACAGTTTCCCCGATGATCTAACACTCGGGAATCTCTGTTGGGTGTCCGAATCACCGAACTCTCCTCAGAGATGTCCTTTTTTGTGGCTGCTGCAATCATGATGGTGTCTGTTGGCTGACCCTTGCTTCAATGGGGTCTCTCTTTGGGAAGAAACAAAACTTTATCAGGCTTCCTGGAGACTGGACCCACCATGTCAGGATCTCTCCAAGCCCTCTGAGACATCAGGTCCACAAGGGTGTCTGGAGGGTAGAACACCCAGGATGTGGATGTGCACTTGCCAAAGTCTTCCAGGGAAAATGACACCTCTGAGGAAGGAACATCAGTGGTCCACCCCCACACTGTTTCAACAGTTCAAGTAAATTGCCTACAGAGGCATCATCATGGGGGAGCCCTTCTCTTCATTGAGGTCAGCGTCCTCAGTATGGGATTCATCAGGGAAACCAAGTGCTTTCTTTTACACTTACTCTTATCTTGCACCTAACTGGGTGGTGAAGTAGGAGGAGCCAGAGGAAAGGTGTCTTAAATGCAGGGGAGCCAGGAGATTCAATGACATTGGCTGGCTTGGTGCCAACTTCTGTGAATCAGTAGGTGCAGAGAGGAGAAGAAATTAGGACAGATACAGTGAGGCTGGTAGTGCTCCTGTTTCCAAAATGAAGACGATCCTATCCATAACATTGAAAGTAGAAAGCAAAGCAGGATGGCAAGACCTGTTACTCCTTGGATCTGAAGACCTGAGTGAGACACCATTGCCCAGTGTCAACTCGGCCATCTCTGAACTCAAGATCTGAGCCAAGCAATTAAGAGCTAAAGAGCACAGAGCCAGGAATGACTCTGAAACCTAGAAGGTCGGCCAAGATCCAGGGGCATTGGCCCCAAATACTCAGCTCAGAGGAGCATTTGGCTGAGATAGAGCCAGAGTCGAGAACTCCAAAGATGGTGTTATGTCAGAAGTGGCCAAGCAGTTGTCACCACCAGAAGAGAGTAGTTGCATCAGACATGACAGGCCTAGAGCCATGGGAGCCAGGAGATGGATCACAACACAAGACTCAGATCTGAAAACTCAGGTCTCAGAGCTGCGGAAGCAGAAATGATTCCTAGATCCATCTGGGCCTGAAGAAAGAACTGCATCAGTTGCTCTAGCTCCCATGGCTTGATGCTCACAACTGATTTAGAGGACTTAGAAGAAAAAGTCACATTTGGTGGCTTGGCCAATCTCTTGGCAATCATTGCATCTGAAAGTCAGATCCAGAATGGTAACACTTGGACCCGAGTAGGGGAAGGAGAAGGTCCCACAGAAAATTCTGCAGGTGTAATTGGGCAAAGGGGATTTGGAGTCTACCTGAAGAGGTGGAAGGGTGCTTAGAGAAGAAAGGACTGGGAATGTTTAGAGTGGAGGAGTTGGGGGATAGGGGCCAAAGTGGAACCAGAGGACATGAAGGGGTTGGAGCTGGGGGTGCCAAAGGTTAATGAACCTTCAGCTACAGCTGGCCTTCAGTTGAAGAGAAGAGCACTTTCGCTCTTCCTTTTCTCTCCCCCTGTTGTTTGACTCCTTTTCCCTGAATCTCTCCTTCTCCCATCTATCTGGCTTTTTGCTAGGATAAGAAGAGGTCAAAGAAGCAGCTGAGGGCTGGAGAAGGCCTTTCATGACCAGCTTAGCTTCCTTTCATTAAGGGCTCAGGTGCGAAAAGCAGTGCAGGCCTGACACTTGCCCTCTGACTGACTCATACTTAAACAGTAAACATATTTGTCATAAGCATCTTGCAGGGGCAATTTGTTCCCACAGACAATGCATTTTTTAAAACCTGAAGCTTTATCCATAGTACCTGGAGGGCAGGAAAATACAGCACAACCACAGAAAACACTTAATGCTACCTACCTACCTACAGAAAAAGGGAAAATAAGCACTTATCCCAACCTAATGACCTATCTATAGCTAAACACTAGAAGAAAAGGATAGTGGAGGCACAGCAAAAAAGTACACAACTGAAAAGAAAAAATGTCCAAAAAAGGATATGCTGAAAATGGAACTATTGGACCACATTCTGAACTTGATGGAGGCAAATGATATCTGAGTAGAGGAATTTAGAACAAGGAGTTATGCATAGAGGTGGTGGAGCTCCTGGACTGAAGATTCTGAGTACCGGTGTCAGATCCAATGACCCACAGGTTGAAATGGAAAGAAAAGGCAACATCGGATCTATATCTTTCTGAAGGAATTTGCTTTTCTTGTGTGGCATCTTAGCTGTCTGCAAACATCCAGCATATGGAGAAGATGCTGACTTTCATTTTAATAGTTAGGGCAAAAAACGGGAAGCCAAATGGAATGGTTCTGACATATTGCTGAGATTACTTTGGGCATGAATGATAAATTAGTCCTCTTCCTTTTGAAGATGTGCATAAAGTGGCTTGGATATGGCAGCTGTCAACTCTGAAATCCATCTTCCTGCAGTTACAATAAGATAAAATATTTTCTAGGAAAGGTATCCAACATTCAATGAAATAACTGATTCAAACAGATGCACAAGTTAAAAACCCATGCAGCAAAAATGGGTCTAACTGAAGATCCTGAATGCAGAGTACCTTTTAAGAAGGGATTAACAGATGAATTTGTTGACATCTGTGGCTGGACAGGCACACAGGTAGAAAGTGCAGACAAAATTCATACAGATGGAGGAGGATTTATTTTATTTATTTATTTGACATTTGTTTACCGGGGTAGTCTGACTGCGTCTACAGAATCAGTTTTCAGCAGAGGCCTGGGGACAAAAGTTCCACATACAGTACAATACAAATACAGTATAATCCAGTCCATTACAAATGACATTAGAAATATTATACAAAAATAGGTTGAAAGAACATAAACTATGCTACAAGGTATTACAATATATACTACACATCTAGACAAATATATAGAGTTAAAACATTATGTAATAGTCACTCTCACCATATACGTAGCCCACGAGTAGATAGTGTCCAAAAATAGTATGTAGGTAGTGCATTGTATGACATTGACTGTTATAATACATGAAAAAACAGAATGTTGGTTTCAGTTAGGAAAATAATAGCCAGAAAGTTGGTGATGCAGAAAGATAGCGAGAGAGTTAAGAAGAATAGAGACATTACAGTCTGAGCAGTATCTTAAGGATATGGTATAAGAAACAGAGAAGGGGTTAGGAGAGCCTTAGGATCTTGTAGACTATGAGGGAGTGAAATGTGACAGAAGAGGAGGATGAAGCTAATGTGAAAGAAGAGGAAGAGCTGAGCATTAGGCAGGCTTTATGCAGGAGCAGAGCCATGCATTTTTGAGATGATTTTTTTAGAGTCTTTGAAATAGGTTGAGCCATAGACCTGGTAGCTAAATGTGGTGAATTCCATAGTATAGAGACATAGTATGAATACAGAGAGTGACCTGGTGTTCTTGTGAGTTTTGAAACAGCCAAGAGATTTTTGTCTTCTGATCATAGGGATCAATTTGGTGTGTAAGGTGTCACTAGATCAGCTAGTGTAGGGCAGGAAGAAGACTTAAAAATAAGGTTGTGCAAGGTGGATAGCTGAATAAAGGCAAGTTGGTTGGGGAGTTCAAGCCAGTTTAGTTCTAATAGCGGTTTACAGTGGTGTGTGTGATATTTAGTTTGTGGCAAACTTTCCAGCTTTGTTGTAGAACTGTTCCATCTTGCTTAGGGTAGATGTTTGTAAGTTAGTTAGGATAGGAGCACCGTAAAGAAGAGAGGGAAGTAAAAATGTTTTTTGCAAGGGTAGTTTTGGTTGCTGCAGTAAAGAAATTGTTGTTTCTATATAGGAGTCCCAGTTTTTGATAAGTTTTCTTTACATTTTGCTGTATATGATGGTCAAATAAAAGTTTATTGTCAATGATAACTCCTAGAAGTTTGATTTCCTGCACTATTTCTATAACAGTGTTGTCAGATGCAAGGATGTTGAAATGATTAATGACAGAGGAGGTGTTTTTGGGGTTAAAGAGTACTAGTTTAGTCTTTTTTGGAATAAAAAAGAGTTGGGCATTTCTTAGCCAGGACTCCATAGCAGTAAAGGACTACTGAGTTTTTGAAAGTAGTTCTGGTAGTGATTGAGCAGTACAGATTATAGTGGAATCAACAGCGTATTGAATGGGAGTTCCAGAGTGAGAGGCAGTGTGAAGGTTGTGAAAATGTTGAAGAATAGGGGTCCAAGGATGGAGCCTTGAGGGACTCCAGTAGGATTATGTAGAAAGGGTGAGAGTTCATTGGACCATTGCACTGCTTGTTTATGATCCTTGAGGTAGCTCTGAAACCATTTTACTGTGTTATGTGAGAAGCCTAAGTTAAGCAGTGAGTTCAATAGTAAGGGGTGAGACACTGTGTCAAAGGCCTTGGCAACATCAAGAAAAACTGAGGCTCTATAGCATCCTGCATCTCTGGCCTTGTTCACTGTGTCTGTAAAGGATACTAGAGCTGTAGCTGTGCTGTGGGTGGGTTGGAAGCCATGCTGGCTTTTGGTTAAAAGATCATTTTGCAATAGGTGTTGCATTACATGCTGATGGTACCTCTCTCAATAATTTTGGAAATGGGTGACAAGATGGATATAGGACAGAAACTGGATGGTTCAAAAGAGATGCCTTCTTTATGGACGGGCATGATATGAGATTGTTTCCATATGATAGGTGCTTCTGATGCAGATAAAGACCTATTTATAAGGATACTGACTGGGTAGGCAACTGAGTTGGCAGCCAGTTTGAGGTAGTGTGGTGGAAGATTATCAGCTGAGGTGGAGCAGGGTTTTAGTTTGTGTAGCAGTTTCTTAATGGTGTCAGTAGGTATGAGCTGAAATGAGAATGGGGTTGGTATGACATTTTGTTGAGTAGGGAGGTTATTAATGACAGGGTTAGAAGAAGGTGATGGTCTAGGGTTGGTGTCTGAATAGGTTGAAGGGTGGAGGGGTCCAGTGTTAGGGATGCTAGTTAGTAGCTCTGATATTGATTTTATGAAGTGCTTGTTAAAGTTTTTGGCTATTTGTGATGGAGGGGCATCAGGTGATAGGACATGGTCTCTGTTTGTTCCAGCTTTAAGTAGGAAAGATATGGAGTTTCAAAATTTATTGTGGTTGATTTTATGCTGGAGCTGAATCTGGGAATAGTATGGCTTCTTATCTCTGTTGATTAGTTTTGTCACTTTGTTACGTAGTGTTTTGAAATTGACATGATTGTGTTCATTTCTATTCAGTTTCCATGTCATCCAGGCTAGGTCCTTTTGCTTTGTCTGGTGTTTACATTTCCTAGAGAGCCATGGTGATGAGTTATTTTTGATTCTTTTCAAACGAATGGGAGCTGGTGTATTACGTATGTGAAGGAAGGGGTTATTAAAGTATAGTACAGCATCATTCAGGGGTAGTTTGGGAGCTGGTGTAGTAAGTATGTGAAGGAAGGCATTATTAAAGTATAGTACAGCAGCATTCAGGGGTAGTTTGGGAGCTGGTGTATTAAGTATGTGAAGGAAGGCGTTATTAAAGTATAGTACAGCAGCATTCAGGGGTAGTTTGGGAGCTGGTGTAGTAAGTATGTGAAGGAAGGCATTATTAAAGTATAGTACAGCAGCATTCAGGGGTAGTTTGGGAGCTGGTGTATTAAGTATGTGAAGGAAGGCATTATTAAAGTATAGTACAGCAGCATTCAGGGGTAGTTTGGGAGCTGGTGTATTAAGTATGTGAAGGAAGGCGTTATTAAAGTATAGTACAGCAGCATTCAGGGGTAGTTTGGGAGCTGGTGTATTAAGTATGTGAAGGAAGGCGTTATTAAAGTATAGTACAGCATCATTCAGGGGTAGTTTGGGAGCTGGTGTAGTAAGTATGTGAAGGAAGGCGTTATTAAAGTATAGTACAGCAGCATTCAGGGGTAGTTTGGGAGCTGGTGTATTAAGTATGTGAAGGAAGGCGTTATTAAAGTATAGTACAGCAGCATTCAGGGGTAGTTTGGGAGCTGGTGTATTAAGTATGTGAAGGAAGGCGTTATTAAAGTATAGTACAGTAGCATTCAGGGGTAGTTTGGGAGCTGGTGTATTAAGTATGTGAAGGAAGGCGTTATTAAAGTATAGTACAGTAGCATTCAGGGGTAGTTTGGGAGCTGGTGTAGTAAGTATGTGAAGGAAGGCATTATTAAAGTATAGTACAGCAGCATTCAGGGGTAGTTTGGGAGCTGGTGTATTAAGTATGTGAAGGAAGGCGTTATTAAAGTATAGTACAGCAGCATTCAGGGGTAGTTTGGGAGCTGGTGTAGTAAGTATGTGAAGGAAGGCGTTATTAAAGTATAGTACAGCATCATTCAGGGGTAGTTTGGGAGCTGGTGTATTAAGTATGTGAAGGAAGGCGTTATTAAAGTATAGTACAGCATCATTCAGGGGTAGTTTGGGAGCTGGTGTATTAAGTATGTGAAGGAAGGCGTTATTAAAGTATAGTACAGCATCATTCAGGGGTAGTTTGGGAGCTGGTGTAGTAAGTATGTGAAGGAAGGCATTATTAAAGTATAGTAAAGCATCATTCAGGGGTAGTTTGGGAGCTGGTATATTAAGTATGCGAAGGAAGGGGTTATTAAAGTATAGTACAGCAGCATTCAGGGGTAGTTTGGGAGCTGGTGTATTAAGTATGTGAAGGAAGGCGTTATTAAAGTATAGTACAGCAGCATTCAGGGGTAGTTTGGGAGCTGGTGTATTAAGTATGTGAAGGAAGGCGTTATTAAAGTATAGTACAGCATCATTCAGGGGTAGTTTGGGAGCTGGTGTATTAAGTATGTGAAGGAAGGCATTATTAAAGTATAGTACAGCAGCATTCAGGGGTAGTTTGGGAGCTGGTGTAGTAAGTATGTGAAGGAAGGCATTATTAAAGTATAGTACAGCATCATTCAGGGGTAGTTTGGGAGCTGGTGTAGTAAGTATGTGAAGGAAGGCATTATTAAAGTATAGTACAGCAGCATTCAGGGGTAGTTTGGGAGCTGGTGTATTAAGTATGTGAAGGAAGGCGTTATTAAAGTATAGTACAGTAGCATTCAGGGGTAGTTTGGGAGCTGGTGTATTAAGTATGTGAAGGAAGGCGTTATTAAAGTATAGCACAGCAGCATTCAGGGGTAGTTTGGGAGCTGGTGTATTAAGTATGTGAAGGAAGGCGTTATTAAAGTATAGTACAGCAGCATTCAGGGGTAGTTTGGGAGCTGGTGTATTAAGTATGTGAAGGAAGGCGTTATTAAAGTATAGTACAGCAGCATTCAGGGGTAGTTTGGGAGCTGGTGTAGTAAGTATGTGAAGGAAGGCGTTATTAAAGTATAGTACAGCAGCATTCAGGGGTAGTTTGGGAGCTGGTGTATTAAGTATGTGAAGGAAGCGTTATTAAAGTATAGTACAGCAGCATTCAGGGGTAGTTTGGGAGCTGGTGTAGTAAGTATGTGAAGGAAGGCATTATTAAAGTATAGTACAGCATCATTCAAGGGTAGTTTGGGAGCTGGTGTATTAAGTATGTGAAGGAAGGGGTTATTAAAGTATAGTACAGCAGCATTCAGGGGTAGTTAGGGAGCTGGTGTATTAAGTATGTGAAGGAAGGCGTTATTAAAGTATAGTACAGCAGCATTCAGGGGTAGTTTGGGAGCTGGTGTATTAAGTATGTGAAGGAAGGCGTTATTAAAGTATAGTACAGCATCATTCAGGGGTAGTTTGGGAGCTGGTGTAGTAAGTATGTGAAGGAAGGCGTTATTAAAGTATAGTACAGCAGCATTCAGGGGTAGTTTGGGAGCTGGTGTATTAAGTATGTGAAGGAAGGCGTTATTAAAGTATAGTACAGTAGCATTCAGGGGTAGTTTGGGAGCTGGTGTATTAAGTATGTGAAGAAAGGCGTTATTAAAGTATAGTACAGCAGCATTCAGGGGTAGTTTGGGAGCTGGTGTATTAAGTATGTGAAGGAAGGCGTTATTAAAGTATAGTATAGCAGCATTCAGGGGTAGTTTGGGAGCTGGTGTATTAAGTATGTGAAGGAAGGCGTTATTAAAGTATAGTACAGCAGCATTCAGGGGTAGTTTGGGAGCTGGTGTATTAAGTATGTGAAGGAAGGCGTTATTAAAGTATAGTACAGTAGCATTCAGGGGTAGTTTGGGAGCTGGTGTATTAAGTAGGTGAAGGAAGGCGTTATTAAAGTATAGTACAGCAGCATTCAGGGGTAGTTTGGGAGCTGGTGTAGTAAGTATGTGAAGGAAGGCATTATTAAAGTATAGTACAGCATCATTCAGGGGTAGTTTGGGAGCTGGTGTAGTAAATATGTGAAGGAAGGCATTATTAAAGTATAGTACAGCATCATTCAGGGGTAGTTTGGGAGCTGGTGTATTAAGTATGTGAAGGAAGGCATTATTAAAGTATAGTACAGCAGCATTCAGGGGTAGTTTGGGAGCTGGTGTATTAAGTATGTGAAGGAGGGCATTATTAAAGTATAGTACAGCATCATTCAGGGGTAGTTTGGTAGCTGGTGTATTAAGTATGTGAAGGAAGGCATTATTAAAGTATAGTACAGCATCATTCAGGGGTAGTTTGGGAGCTGGTGTATTAAGTATGTGAAGGAAGGCATTATTAAAGTATAGTACAGCAGCATTCAGGGGTAGTTTGGGAGCTGGTGTATTAAGTATGTGAAGGAAGGCGTTATTAAAGTATAGTACAGCAGCATTCAGGGGTAGTTTGGGAGCTGGTGTATTAAGTATGTGAAGGAAGGCGTTATTAAAGTATAGTACAGTAGCATTCAGGGTAGTTTGGGAGCTGGTGTATTAAGTATGTGAAGGAAGGCGTTATTAAAGTATAGTACAGTAGCATTCAGGGGTAGTTTGGGAGCTGGTGTAGTAAGTATGTGAAGGAAGGCATTATTAAAGTATAGTACAGCAGCATTCCCTGGTAGTTTGGGAGCTGGTGTATTAAGTATGTGAAGGAAGGCGTTATTAAAGTATAGTACAGCAGCATTCAGGGGTAGTTTGGGAGCTGGTGTAGTAAGTATGTGAAGGAAGGCGTTATTAAAGTATAGTACAGCAGCATTCAGGGGTAGTTTGGGAGCTGGTGTAGTAAGTATGTGAAGGAAGGCATTATTAAAGTATAGTACAGCAGCATTCAGGGGTAGTTTGGGAGCTGGTGTATTAAGTATGTGAAGGAAGGCGTTATTAAAGTATAGTACAGCAGCATTCAGGGGTAGTTTGGGAGCTGGTGTATTAAGTATGTGAAGGAAGGCGTTATTAAAGTATAGTACAGCAGCATTCAGGGGTAGTTTGGGAGCTGGTGTAGTAAGTATGTGAAGGAAGGCGTTATTAAAGTATAGTACAGTAGCATTCAGGGGTAGTTTGGGAGCTGGTGTATTAAGTATGTGAAGGAAGGCGTTATTAAAGTATAGTACAGCAGCATTCAGGGGTAGTTTGGGAGCTGGTGTATTAAGTATGTGAAGGAAGGCGTTATTAAAGTATAGTACAGCAGCATTCAGGGGTAGTTTGGGAGCTGGTGTAGTAAGTATGTGAAGGAAGGCATTATTAAAGTATAGTACAGCAGCATTCAGGGGTAGTTTGGGAGCTGGTGTATTAAGTATGTGAAGGAAGGCGTTATTAAAGTATAGTACAGCAGCATTCAGGGTAGTTTGGGAGCTGGTGTATTAAGTATGTGAAGGAAGGCGTTATTAAAGTATAGTACAGCATCATTCAGGGGTAGTTTGGGAGCTGGTGTAGTAAGTATGTGAAGGAAGGCATTATTAAAGTATAGTACAGCAGCATTCAGGGGTAGTTTGGGAGCTGGTGTATTAAGTATGTGAAGGAAGGCGTTATTAAAGTATAGTACAGCAGCATTCAGGGGTAGTTTGGGAGCTGGTGTAGTAAGTATGTGAAGGAAGGCGTTATTAAAGTATAGTACAGCATCATTCAGGGGTAGTTTGGGAGCTGGTGTATTAAGTATGTGAAGGAAGGCGTTATTAAAGTATAGTACAGCATCATTCAGGGGTAGTTTGGGAGCTGGTGTATTAAGTATGTGAAGGAAGGCGTTATTAAAGTATAGTACAGTAGCATTCAGGGGTAGTTTGGGAGCTGGTGTAGTAAGTATGTGAAGGAAGGCGTTATTAAAGTATAGTACAGCATCATTCAGGGGTAGTTTGGGAGCTGGTGTAGTAAGTATGTGAAGGAAGGCATTATTAAAGTATAGTACAGCATCATTCAGGGGTAGTTTGGGAGCTGGTGTATTAAGTATGTGAAGGAAGGCGTTATTAAAGTATAGTACAGCATCATTCAGGGGTAGTTTGGGAGCTGGTGTATTAAGTATGTGAAGGAAGCCGTTAATAAAGTATAGTACAGCAGCATTCAGGGGTAGTTTGGGAGCTGGTGTATTAAGTATGTGAAGGAAGGCGTTATTAAAGTATAGTACAGCATCATTCAGGGGTAGTTTGGGAGCTGGTGTATTAAGTATGTGAAGGAAGGCGTTATTAAAGTATAGTACAGCATCATTCAGGGGTAGTTTGGGAGCTGGTGTATTAAGTATGTGAAGGAAGGCGTTATTAAAGTATAGTACAGCAGCATTCAGGGGTAGTTTGGGAGCTGGTGTAGTAAGTATGTGAAGGAAGGCGTTATTAAAGTATAGTACAGCATCATTCAGGGGTAGTTTGGGAGCTGGTGTAGTAAGTATGTGAAGGAAGGCATTATTAAAGTATAGTACAGCATCATTCAGGGGTAGTTTGGGAGCTGGTGTATTAAGTATGTGAAGGAAGGCGTTATTAAAGTATAGTACAGCATCATTCAGGGGTAGTTTGGGAGCTGGTGTATTAAGTATGTGAAGGAAGCCGTTAATAAAGTATAGTACAGCAGCATTCAGGGGTAGTTTGGGAGCTGGTGTATTAAGTATGTGAAGGAAGCCGTTAATAAAGTATAGTACAGCAGCATTCAGGGGTAGTTTGGGAGCTGGTGTAGTAAATATGTGAAGGAAGGCATTATTAAAGTATAGTACAGCATAATTCAGGGGTAGTTTGGGAGCTGGTGTATTAAGTATGTGAAGGAAGGCATTATTAAAGTATAGTACAGCATCATTCAGGGGTAATTGTTTAAGGGGTGTCCAGTCTATTTCATGTAGGAGATTGTTAAATTTATGCAGACAAAAATTAGTTGAGTTCCTAAGTGATTTTACAGTATGTATTCTTAGTTGTTGGGAGTTTGTTCTAAGGGAGTAAGCTGGCAGATAATCACTCAGAGAGCTAGACAGTGTACCAGAAGAGATGTAATTGGCAGGGTGGGATACTAGGATCCAGTCTGGGGTGGATTGGCAGGCAAGATCTTTGCTGTATCTTGTTGGAGTATCGATAAGCTCAGAAAAAAACATACATATTTATACTATTTGTGGGGGAGTTGGAAGCTATGGTTTGCCAATCTATATTTACATTTCCTAAAATTATTGTATTGAAGTTTATTGTTTGGGATGTCCAGGATAAAATATTTTCTAACACTGGTATATTATGACCTGCTGGCATATATATTACTATTATTCAAATCATTTTTGATGTATTGAAGTTCAAAAAAGAGATTAGCACCTCAGCATTAGAAAATATGGGTATATTACTGGTGTAGGGTGCAATATTGAATGTAGAGGGATACAGAAGGGCTATTCCTCCCCTTTTTTAGATCTGTCTCTTCTGGTTATGGCATAGTTTGGAGGTATTATCTCTGAGTCTTTCACAATGGGATGTAGCCATGTTTTGGTAAGGGCTAGTATGTCAGGTTTATTTTTATCAATCTAGGCATGCAGTAGAGCTATTTCATTACATATTCTTCTTAGGTTCAGTGTAAGTATGTTTAAATCTTTGGGGTTACTCTTGTGGTTAGGATTCGAGGATGGGCCTCAGTTAGGATGTATGTCTCCACATTTGAGAAGATAGTTAATGAGGAATGAGCACCAAGGGAAGTGTTTTTTATTAATATGTGATAGTGTCAAGTGTGGTTTCATAAGAGGTGAGGAGGCCAGTCTGTGGTTTGAATAATATGGGACGATATAGGAGAAAACCTGGGGGAGATATGTGAGAAGCTGTGTTGTTTATTGGGAAGATGGTTGGAGGAGGCTGTTGACATGTATTGGTGTGTGGGGGTATGCAAGTATATAGTTGAAGCAAGAATGAAAATTAAGAGTACAGACATCAGGCAGGTTAGAAGGAGCATGTCCACAGTGATGGTGGGTTTCAAAATAGTAAAAGTGGTATTTATGTGTTAGAATGTACTAGCAGATGTAAACAGAGAAGTATAGTATCTAGTAATATATGAGCAGCTTAAGGTAATGCTGGAAATGTTTTGACTTCAGGGTGGGCTTTGACAATGTAATTAGGTGTTTTGCCTTGTGATTTGTAATAAGCAGGGGTGGGGGGAAGATGTGATCGGTCAGTAGTAAACATGGTGCAATGTTAGTTTGGTGTGTGTATAGTAGAAGAGAAGATGGTAAGCCTGGAGTTAATGTACGATAGTTTGAGTTGGTGATTGTACTGTGATGATGAAGTAGAGTAAGATGCCAAGTATAGTAAGGAGGGTAAGACTTCAAGGTGATGGATGTCAGGGGAAGCAGATACGTTTGCTTACAATAAAAGTAGGTAAGGTGGGAATGAAATGTGGGTGTGGACAAGGTAGAGTTGTATATAATTGGATTATAGGAATAAGGGGGGGTGGTTTTCTTGGGATATGATTAGAGGTGCTGGGGCAGGTGGGATATGGGGGCAGGATAGCTGAGTGAGTGAACCGAACGAAGTGGGAAGAACCTCCCTAGGTGGTTTACCACCAAAAAACTATCAGTGAGGTAGAATGTTCATGAATACAAAGACAAGGTCTCTGAACTCTAAATATCTGACTTGAGTCACAGCATTTAATTTTATGGTTATGGGCTTTTCCAAATCTTTGCAGGGATCTATTACACTGATAAGAGTAAAAGTATTAATTTAGCTTCACCATCAGCAGTAAAAGGCCTGTGAGTGTGGGTGAGTAAATGGGGGTGGGGATATCCTTCCAGCAGATTCAACACTACAAAGCAGAACACACTAATGCATGACTTAATAAATTCTTAGTTTGAGTCTTGGAAATTGCCTTACATATATTTAACACAATTTATTGTTATTTGTCAACTTTTGCAGATGCAGGTGAAATTCAGCTGTGCAAGTTTTTTAGGTAGTGGGATACAATAACTTTGCAGCTGCAGTAGTCAGACTTACTATGTGCTTAGTTCACTTATTGTAGAGTGAAGCAGCTGGATGGAGAGAACACTTGTGACATGGGGGAGAGAAGTGACTGAATTTGGGGCCACAAAGGCAAAAATAGTGGGGAAACAAGCGGAGATGCAGGGAGGACCAGTCAGTTCCTTCAATGGAAAGCAGCTACCCCCCCCCCCGATAGTTTACCACCAAAAACAATCAGTGAGGTAGAATGTTCATGAATGCAAAGACAAGAGTAGGTTAGATTTCACTAACAGATTATTGAGATAATCTAGGATTACTGGACATGGATAGTTTAATGAATGCAGGCCCTTTTCAGAGGCCCAAGATACAGATATTTCCTTTTCCGTATGCAAGATGTCACTGCAGTAGTTTTGACCTGTTTTATGGTTTTAATGCTTGACTACAGAAGGAGTCAATGACTGGTAGAATCTATTGTCCAAGTTGACAAATTTGTTGTCTTGATTCAGTACAACACTTTGCTTAGCTGCTGAGTTAGCAAGGACTTGCTTAGAAGCAGAGACAACAGAGGAGGAATAGACAGGTCTGTCCAGACAAGAGTCAATGCCAGGACTGTCCCAGACAAAACTATAAGGATAGGATTGGATCCCTTCTGTTTTCCTTTCAGAAGTTCTTCCTGAATCAGAAGAGAACAGAGAAAAGGCTCGAGTCCATGGGAATGAGAAGGCATCTGGTTTCCAAACAGTCTTATGGTGAATGAGGTAGCAGAAGGTTTAGAACTGACTGTAAAAATAAGTGCAAATGATGCCCACTTCTACTATGCCTTAATTTTGTACAGTCCTTTGAAAAAAATCAATAAATGAACCAGAGTTATTTATCTGCTGAGGTAATTTGACACTTTATTTTACCCTAGTTTGGGAGATGTATGGTTGGTGGATGGAAATTGTGATAAATGGTCAGTTTGTGTGGTCAAGAGGACTAAGGCATCCTTCCTGTTTTCTGAAGTTGCATTGGTGTGAGGGTTCAAATTCTACCACGTGTAGAAATTATCTTCATGTAGTTAGAAAGAGCTGGTCCATTTCTGTATGTTGATGTACCATATACTGATTTAAAATTGATCCAACAGAAAATCGCTATGAAAAAACTGTCAGTGTCCTGAATACTAGTTTAATTTTCTTCAGATTGAAGTGTAAAGACTTTTGTTGTTGAGGCCAATTGCTCTCTTCCTGAACTGAGATCTGATTACTGAACCGAGATCAAGACCCATAGTCTGAAGAGTCTTGCTGTCAGTTGCTGCAAAACAGTAGAAAGGATCAGAGTTATGCCTTTGGATAGGCTGACTGGGGTCATCCACAAGGTAAACTCCTTTACCAACTAGAGGAGTAGGATAATTACCTCTAAGAAAGTTGATGATTGGTTACTGATGTTCCTAAGACCCCTTAGAATTTGCCTTAGGTGAAATATTGTATAAGGAATTGGGAATGTGCTAAAGGGCATGTAACCTAGGGCTTTGTGAAAGTGTTTGGGAAAACAGTCATCACATTCTGAATTTCCTACTATTTTTCTAAATGTAGAAAGATTTTCATGGAAATTATTTCTTACAGTATATGTTGATCCTCAAAGACTACACGACGGAAACTATTAAACGGATGTGTTACAGTAGAAGGACCCAAGTGTGGGCCACTAAACAGGCAATTGTTTATATATATAGAAAGATGGATATTGATCGTTTTCTGAGATGTGCAAGAATAATGCTAAATATTTTGCGAACAGTGGCAGTTCTGGACAGACCAAATGTAGGAATTACAAAAATTGAAGTAATGATGAGATATGTGGACATTAGAAATTGTCTCTGAGAAGCCCTTAATAGAATATGCAGGTATGTGTGCATACTCTGGGTTGACAGCTGCCACATTAGAGCCGTTTTCTATGAGTAGAAAAAATATTTTAATTTTGCAGTTCTGAACCTGTGTTGACAAATATGCTCAGGTCTGACAAGTCCAGGTATAGTACTTTTCACCAAGTCCCACTTATGAAGCACCCATTATTGGAAAAAAACTTGTCTACAAAATCATCTCAACTACCTAAACCAGTCAAAAACACTAGTCCACTATGCTCCCAACATACATGCATGCAGTCATGCAGCCAGGATACAACCAAGAAAACATCCATTCCATTACGCACATGTAGATCAATAGATAGATGGACAGCCACATACACAAACTCTACCAATAATGCTCTGTGCAAGAAATGACTCCTTTTGCACTGCAGCAAGCCGAGAACTACTAAAACAGGTGTGCACACACACACACGCACACACACACACACACACACACACACATATATATATATATATATATATATATATATATATATATATATGCATCAAATATAATACCATATATGAGTACTACACTTCAGAAAACCTGTTTACTCCATGCAAACCAAGTTAAGTGACATGAGCCAGCTAACACTACACGCTACATACACTGCTAGGACAACAAGCAGAGCGCACGCACTTTCAACATGGGAAGTAAGCATCGCCCAAAACTTACAGAAAGACTTAAAAGATTGTACTTACATTGGATTAAGTGCTGCTTGCAATACTTGTCTCACACAAACACTCAGCCTGCTCACCTTTAAAATAGGGTTTGTTCCCAGCCATGCCTATTGATCATTTTGCATAGAGACAGAGATGATCTTATACACAGTCAGCTCCCATCCATACATACATGGCAACCCTTTTATACAGAGAGGCTCCATCCAAGCTCCTATCTGTTAACCATTTCCCCCATATCCCATGTCTCCACCTATACAATGCAGCTACTTCCACTCCTTTCCTCTCAAACATTTCTCTGACAAGCCACTGAATTTATTACCATGATCTCTCCTGTATATTTGGTCAAATGGAGGAAGATCTAGTTAGCAAATATACATACTTAACTCTTCAATGTCTCCTTAAAACACCTGCACTCCACCATGCTCCTGAATGTCAGCAATGTCAGCAAAATGTTTGTACCTTGTACTCTTATACTCCTGCAGCCTATACATAAACAAAAACGTAACACAGAACACATTTTGCTAACTAGTCTTCTATAACATGTAGTAGTACTAGAACTCCATTAATTATGTTCAACTCTCAAGTCTTACAAATTGATGCACTGTGATGGCATCCATGCCAGGGTTGAGGTGACTACAGAAGAACAATCCTGATTGTGACGTGTATGCTGCTGATAAGATTAACTGTGTCTATGACACCCACAAATCCAGCAGTAGCTTGAAGGACTGTACTTTCTGGGAAACAGAAATAAAAACCTGGAATGAAAACTTTGCCCTCTTTGAGTTTTTGTGTGTGTGTGTGTGTGTGCGTGTGTGTGCGTGTGTGTGCATGTGTGTGCGTGTGTGTGCGTGTGTGTGTGTGTGTGTGTGTGTGTGTGTGTGTGTGTGTGTGTGTGTGTGTGTGTGTGTGTGTGTGTGTGAGAGTGAGAGAGAGAGAGACAGAGACACATGCTTACATAAGAGATGAGAAACCCATGTTTCCTTTTCCATCACAAGCTGATTAAGCAGTACCAAAACATGAGATGTGACAGGGTATGAGGCGTAATGTGACAGGTGAGCTGCATGGTGCTTCTTAGGGTATAGGGATATCTGTGTGGGGAAGGGGGTAGAATATCAGTTACAGGAAAAGACCTTTGTTGATACTTTCCCCTCTCTCCTGATCCTATAACAGACTGTTTCCGTTTTTACTGGTTTTAGCCTTGAGGTTGTTGGATGGGCATATTTTTGGTTGCTTTTTCTAGTGGGATAATTTCTTTCAAACCATGGTCTGAGAACTTATACATTTGCTTAAAGAAGAATCTTCTCTAAAATTGCAACTATATTGTCACCTGGCTGACCAAAAAGTGAATCAAGTAACTGGTGCATCTGGCAACTAAGCTTTAACACCCTCTTTTGTGAGCCAGGTGTGTCAATTCAAGACTACTATGCATGTGGCAAACCTGTGGGAACCATTAACCACATCACAGGCACACTTTAAAGTTCACCTATCTTATCAGCAG
This sequence comes from Protopterus annectens, assembly GCF_019279795.1. NCBI lineage: Eukaryota > Metazoa > Chordata > Ceratodontiformes > Protopteridae > Protopterus > Protopterus annectens. Next base: position 140,056,013 of record NC_056732.1, read on the forward strand.
TAGCATTAGGCTTCTTCAGCTTATCCTTGCTGTTTGTGTCTGGGTGATGATGCACCCATTTGTGTTCTTGCCCCAAAGTACAACTTTGATATGGTATAATGTGAGCATCTTGCTAAGTGCCCTTACAGGCAAATTATTGGGTGTGTATATTGTTTTTTACCTGTCCGGCAATGTCTACTCTCTTTAAAATAATAAGGTGGTTTCAATGGTCATCACAGAGTATTCTATACAGGAGAGGGAGACAGACAGAGAGTTTGTGGAAGGACATAATTTCTATTATTAAGATCTTGCCCATCTCCTGGAGCTCTGCAGACATTTTCGGCTCCATTAATGGCTGGTGGTTGAGTGTTGGATTGTTGGTGATTGACTGTTGCAACATCTTGAAAAGTCTGAAAGACAAAGGATTGTACGTTCCACCTTTAGCGAACGTAATTTTTGTATGCTCCTCTAAAATTTGCAGTTTTATGACAAATCTTTGAAGATTAAAGTCCCTAAAATGACTGACAGGTGAGTTGCAGATTTAATATCCTTCAGAAAATACAAAATAATTCAAAATCTATTATTCTAGCAGCTTTCTAAATTTATAAGAGCGATATTTAAAATCTGTCCCTGATTTTGGGCCTTTGTCTCCCCAGCTTTATTTTTGGCTTTGTATAGACTTCCTGCACTAAGTGATTGAGTATTCTTTCCTTATTGTACATCCAATGAACTCTATGTAGCTCACTTTCTCAGCAAATGGTCTTTGAGGGAAAAGCTAGATGAGTATAAGTACATAACCTCAAGTCAAGAAATTCAGTTTAATGGTTTACTTTTCTTTACTCTTGCCAAGAGCTTTACAATACTACTGGGTAGTATAGGGCAAAACAACTGAATCTTATAAGTTAATGAGAAAATACAGGGAAGCAACAGGGCGTTAGCTGCAACACTTTGGCAGTGGTTTTCACAGACTCCAGACAGTCTTCTTTTGTTGGTTTATTATATACATATTTCAAGAAGCAGCAGGTTGCTGGCATGACAGTTCTGGAAGTTTGGTCAGAAATTATTGGTAATTACTGTAACTATAAGTTCTTGTTTAATTTACTGACCTGTCCTTAAAACCTACAACTTTTCAACATTTTGGGCCTAACGTTTTAACATGACATTTAGGACTGCATAGTTCTATCAAGTAGGGTGATTTCTATATGCAGCAAGGAAATCACTGCCTGCAAATTTTGCAGTAGTGGTGCTAACAGGGCGATGTACCCTAAGCTCCAGAGACATCTGAGTCAGTGATAAATCTTACAGGTTATATGGAGCACAGATCAGTGCATGGCAGTGCAAAGGACTTTACCCAATACAAAAAATGGACTCCACTATGACTTCTTGAAACATGCAATCTCAGACAACACACTCTGAGAACAATTATTAATAAATGACATTTTGATTACACAAATGCATATAACACATGTACTCAAGCACAGTAAAATACAAGCAAAGAGAAAAGTAGTACATTTTTATAGAAAGTACCCCACCTCTGTCAGAGCTTTGTCCCTCACACTCTAGTTTGTTTATTATTCTCATTCTAGGGTCACTACACTTTGGAGAGGGTGAGCAGTGCCAAGCAAAGAAAAACCTGTCTTACTCTTTCTGTGGGATACTGCAATATCAAAAAACTACAACTATAGCTGTAACACATTGTCCTTATGTGAAGTCAGCAATAGCATATATATGAGCAACATGCTTGTACAGTAGTAATATGAGTATCTGTGTTATGAACAATGGAATGTAAGCTAAAAAACAGTGTGTGGATTGCTAGTCTGGTCTTCTGGGTTTGACTTTATGGACTTCAATTAATGTGGCAGTCAGGAGGTAAACTACATCCATTCAACAGACATGCTTCTACTTTGTAGGATTATGCTGCATGAAAATATGAACACATGAAGTTGATATGAGAGGATCCATAGTCTAATGACTTGGCCCAAATCTTGTGGATGGTCACATAGATGCTTCTCCTGTACCATTATCCAGTTATTGTTTTGGTCTGTTGCAAGCAGTTTTTAAATCACTGTACCTTGCTCGGGACCACTGCCTCAAGGAATCCATTCCAGACAGTCTCCACACATTCCTCGAAGTACTATTTTCTCAAGGCTAATTTGAAACACCTCCTTTCAGTTGCCAACCATGCCCTTCTTCTCTCATCTGTCTTTACTTTCCCTATCCACACATCCAACTTTCCCCAAACAGTGTAGTGTGTACAATTCAAATCCTGTCTCACCCTGCTTTGTTTTCTGATATATATTTTTCTAAAGTACTAATTCTATAGTTATGCTAAATCCCTCCAATACCCTTTCACCATTTGGTAACTCTATACAGCATGCTTTCTGTCTAATTTTTTCTGGTATGTATGTCCTTCTAAACTGCATAAAGGACCTTAGATGTATATTTAGTCATGTTGGTGCTCTGTACAATAGAAGATCAATCTCTGTTTCTAAAATCCTCCAACTGTTGCATAAAATCCATATCTTTTACTCTAACCATTACCATTTTTATGGTTAAAAAACATGGTTCAGCATACAGGTGATTATTAACTTGCATTCTTTTCCTCCTTTGTCTTGCTTAAGGTCATTCATGCTATGCTTTATGCTTTTTTTAAGTCCACCCATCTAAAAAAATATAACCTTGTACTTTATGGGTATAAGGCTAAACAGTAAAGCAACATCCCCCATTAAAAATGTAAAAATTGCAAACCTCTCAGGATAAAAAAGTACAACTGTGTAAGCTGAACTTACCATAACAATAGATGTTCATATAATCACTGCTGTAGTAGCTTTAATTATATAGATTATATGCTACCAAGGATATGACATCCTGCCAGCTTCCAAAGCATCAGGGCACCTTCCATTTGCCAAAACTGTCAAGCAGCTTGAGCTGAGCTGACTAAAAGATAAGTCTAGGCAAAAAGTCCTTCAGAGCTTTCCTGCCAGTAGAGAGAGTGGCTGAGCCCTCAAAGACCAGTACTAAGAACAACAAAATAAAAAAAATAAATGTCCACACCCTGGCATAAAAAACACATGGAAAAATAAGAGTTGTGGAGGGAAAAATGGCTACTACAGCAGTGATTATTCTAGCATCTACTGTCATGGTAAGTTCTACTTATAAAACAGTACCATGTTCATTATATCGATCACTGCTGCAGTAGCTTTAGCATAGGTGGAAAGAAGAGTCAAGAATCCCCTGGCGAATGGTCCTAGAAAAGCTTGATCTGGGCCTAGAGAAGGAATCAAGCTTATATTGGTTAGTATGCACAGAAGACCAGATAACAGCTTCTAGAATACTTCTAGAATCCAATCCTTTCCAAAAAGCCACAGATGAAGCCAGGGCCCTGGTAGAGTGGGCCCTTACCTTGCTTGGAATAGATTTATTATATTTAGTATAACAAAAGGTAACAGCCATAGGGAACCATTTGGAAAAACTCTGTTTTGGCACAGGTTGTCCCTTCTTATCTTCACAAGAAATGAACAATTGATCCAAAGATCTGTGAGATTTATTTCTGTGAAGACAGTACCTGAGATATCTGTAGACATGCAAGGTATGAAGTATCCTTCCTCCCTCATTTTAAGGTCCAGGAAAGAAAATGGGGAGAGAGAGAGAGAGAGAGTTTTGCTTAAAGTAAACTTGGATACCACTTTAGGCATAAAAAATGAATAGCTCTCAAAGAAACCCCGTCCCTGTGGAAAATGACATCCCCTTCCTGCAGAGGTCAGAGCAATCAGTAAAACTCTTTTCCATGTTAAGAACATGAAGTCAGACAGATTAGCAGGTTGAAGTGGAGCAAGTGTTAGATTCTTTAACACAAAATTAAGAACCCAAAGAGAGGCTATCGGTTTTCTTGGAGGCCTCTTATGCAAAATCCCTTTCAAGAATATTTTGTCATCAGACTGTATTGAAAGAGGAGGATCCACAGGCAAGCATGCTGAAATGGCTGATAAATGAACCTTGATAGAGGAATAAGTAAGGCCATAGGATATTAACCACACACATATTGTAAAACCAGACAACTATCCCTGAATAGGTGCTGGTTATGTTGTTGCTACCAACTAGAAAACCTTTTCCATTTGCTTATATATGACTTTCTAGTAGCAGCTTCCTTGCCTCCTTTAGTACCTGCTGCATGTCCTAAATAAACAGGTGCCTAAATGGAATTAAGACCCTGCCATCCAGGCAGCCAATTGAAGGTAATTGATGTCAGGGTATATCAAACACCCCTGTTCTTGTGTGAGTAGATCCAGTCAGCAAGGAAGCTTGTGATAATTGCTCCTGGCCATTTCCACAAGAAGGGAAAACCACAGTTGCCTGGGACAAAAAGGAGTCATCACAATGATCTTGGAGGAATCTTTCTGAATATTCTGAAATACTCTGGGTATTAGTGGAAATGGTGGAAAAGCATATAGGAACATTCCTATCCAAGGAAAGAAAAGGCATCTGTCTTCCAGGCCTTCTTGCATGGAGTCCTAGAACAGAATCTTGCCAGTTGATTCTTCAAAGAGGAGGCAAAGAAGTCTACTTATGGAACTCCCCACAGATGGATCAAATCTTGCAAGACCCCCTGATCTAGTTTTAACTTGTCTGCCACACAGTTTTTCTCTGACAGAATATAGGATGCTTATAGAGTGAGATTGTGCTGTGATGCTATATTCCAAGTTAACATGGATAGTCTGCATAGACAGTATGACCTGGCTCCTTCCTGCTTGTTGATGTATCACGTGACTGTGGTATTACCTGTAACCACTTGAAAATGTCCCAGGGGCCAAAGATGATTCAGAAAGATGAATGCCTTGATGAAGGCAAGCATCTCCTTGATATTTATGTGTTTGCATCTGCCCTTGGTGTCCCACACCCTTGGCATTTATCTTTCCTTTTGGTTCATGCAGTGCTTGGTGTCCCACACCCCTGGCATTTTATCCCTTCTGAAACTGCTCTTTAAACAATGTTTGAAGTGCCTATGGTGGCTGACTGCTTTGGAACAGGGAGGGAGAAGGGGAGACCTGGATTTAAGGATATCAGTTGTCTAAACTAAAAGATGTGTCTTCTGACAAATCCCAGCACTGGGATTTGAAAAGATAAAGGCTGTTGAAGCTGGCACCAAGGAGATTTCAGATACCACTGCATCTTTTTTATGAGGAGTCTTGCCATTGGCCCCATGAGAATCATGTATGCCTAAAATCCTGAGGTATTCCCTCACAATGACCAAAGTCTGAGTGAAAAACCTTAGAAATATATATATAAATAAAGATCTATTTTTTTTCCTGTGGAAGAAAAACTCTTTGAACTGAGGTGCCTAGTTGACATCCCAGGAACACAATCCTGTGTGAGAGAGTCAAGAACAACTTTTGAATGTTCTTTTGGAATCCCAGCTTGTGTAAGAGATCTTTCACCCAAAAGATAGATTCCTGACACTTTGAAAAAGACTCTGCAAAAATAAGTCATCTAAATATGGAAAAAATGTGGATACCCTGTAACCTGCAATGAACTGTAACTGAAGCTAGAAACTTAGTGAACACTCTTGATGCAGTGAATAGTTCAAAGTTTATGGCAGAGAACTGACAATGTGATCCAGACCCACAAAACCTTAAGAAATGTCTAATGTCTGGATGATTAAGGATGTGATGATAAGCATCTTTTATGTCTAGTGTTATCATTTTGAATTTGGGCACTATCACAAACTGGTTGAGGAAAGAAAGGTCCAGAAATGGTCCCCTAGCATTTTCTTTTGTTTGGTTATAGGAACATCCTTGTATAAAGACCTATCTCCACCTGGGAAGGAGCAACTGGTTCTATCAGTCCTTGGGACAGCATATGATGAACAGGTGGAAACAAGAGAGTCTGATCTGAAAAGGAGGAATTTCCTGCCATTGCCATCTGTAACCTTGATGAATGATTTTTCAGAATCTGTTTGTCTGAAACAAACTATTGCCAAATAGAAAAATAGAGATTCAGACTTTCTGGAAGAGAAATGGGACCAGGGTGGGGAGAGGGTCACCAGGTCTCTTGAATTGTCATTCAGACTCGTTGGACTGTCCTTGTTTTTGAGATGTTGAAGACTACTTTTTGGAACCCCCTTGACATTTCTTCTTAAATGTCTGTTTACCTGAATTTTGTTGAGATTGTTTATTCTGTTCTTTTGCCAAAAGTAGATGAGGAGACAGAAAATCCCTTGTACAATTTGGAAAAGGAGAGCTGAAAAATATGATTCCCTCTATCAGCCTGCCTCTTTCATCACACTTTTTGATCATCTCTGCAGCAGAGGGGTTAAACACTAAATCTCTACCCAAGGGAAAATTTTAAATCTCATTTTAATCATGGAGGATCTGAGTATGCAGCCATGCAAACCTCCTCAAAACACTACCAGTGACTATAGCCTCGAAAAAATATCGACAAAACCATACACACATTGCAAACAATGAGTAGTGTCCTGTGCAATAGAAGAAACAAAGTTATTTAAAGCAGATTTTTCCTCACAAAAACAAACTGCAGATAACACATTCCTCATACTTTCACAATTTGTCAGAACAAACTTTAGCAATATAAGCCTGACAATTAATAATTATGAAAATCATAGTTGCAGAAGTATACACGTTTGTCCCACACCTATCAATAATTTCCCATCCTTATCAGAAAGAGCAAGACTGGAATTAACTAAGTGCTTAGCAGCGGTGGGATAAACTAAATCTATAGCTTTTGGGTCAGGTTTGGGAATGGTGTATATACATTTAAAAGACTGAGAAACTTTATACATCCTATCTGGCTTTTAAGGGCAGCTGGATGACTATCAGAAAAATTGCAGGCAATAACACATGCATCTTTAAAGCATACGTGGAGGAATAGGTATGGTTCTGAAAAATCCTTTTGTAACAACTCATAGTATTTTTCTGAGGGACTGAAAAACCTCAGTGTTCTTCCACTCAAAATGCTAGCAAACTTTAGTAACAGTCTCTAACAAACAGAACCCCATAAAGGGAGAATCAGACATAGAGCTCTTCTCTGAGTCTGATTCATAAATCAGAGGGGAAAAATGCATCTATCCCTCCATTTTCCTGTTCAGCTACAGAAGGAAAAGAGGAATCCCTCTTTCTTTTACAAAAAACTACTTTACAAGGATCAATAACCTGAAGTAAACTCTGAGCAAGATACAGTAAACTACTCATCCAAAGAAATTTAAGGATATCTGTTTGGCTTTCTGTTTTTTTTTTAACTGGAACAATGGGGCTGCCTGTGTTACTAATGGCAGCAGCTGCTTCTCAGGGATGGGCCCAGCATCCTGACACAACAAGGAAACTTTACTCATTTTCTCTCCCAGGACCGACAAGAGTGGATCTCCTTTGCTTACTGAGGGGGACCCCAATAGCGGCAGAGAACATGGTTAACCCTGGTCTATAGGGGTTGTAGGTGCTACACCAGAGGAATCCAGGGTAAAAGGCGAGTGGTCTGAGGTACAGTAAATGGCCATAGTAGCTCATCTATCTGAGGTTGAGGCAAATTGCTAGCCTGCTGCAGTGGAAAAGGCTGTTTAACTTTTTCTTTTTGTGGCTAAAAGAAAGAAAAAGTGTGGGAGCTGTAGTCTGTTCCATGGTCAAGCTGGAAATGGTGCTTCTTTCCTATGGTAGACAAGCAACAGTTGCCGGCAAATACTACTAGTCCAGAAAAGTAACTTTTTTGACAGAAAAAACACAGTAAAATGCACTTTAAAACACTATGCCAACCCCACAAAAGAAAACTAAATACAATTTCTTAACAGAAAAAGTGTTTTCAACTACTTTGCACTACTTTTAAACTTATCAAAACCAAAGAAAAAACACAAAAACCTAATAAATCCAAAAGGCGTACACAGATATGGAGTACCAAACAGCTTTAATCCTGGTACCTTAGCATTTCGCCTTCAAGGGATATTAACATATCAAATTCTAAAGCTTAAATATTCTAAACAGTTAAACAATTGTGTTTCAAAATTTGTCTGTACATCCCACTTTTAAAGTGACCATTTCACATTATACATAAACACATCCCTTTGTCATGAAAAATTACTACATTTCCCATAGAACTTTAGCAACAACAAAATTATAATGAATTCTACAGCAACATCATTGAAAAAATTCAACCAAGTTTACATAAAAAATACACCAGCCTCTCATAATGTGTTTATGTACTCATATGAAAAATATATACACACACATATATACATATATGGACATATTTTCAATGACATTTCTTCAAAAATTTAAGACCACCTCCTGATTTAATCCATGTGGGAACAAGGTTCCAAAATTAAAAATGAAAGTAGTCTCCAGCTTGATTTAACTTATTAGTAAACAGAGTACCACTACCACAGTTGCCAAATGGTTGGGCTAATACACTAAAAAACGGAATCAAAATTTTCTGAATGGGCTTCAATAAAATGCTCTGCCACTGGACTGATGCCTATATTAACCCTTCTAATATTTCCCAAATGTTCCAAAATTCTAATCTTAACTTTTCTTTTGGTCTGACCTATATACCATCTAACCTCATCATACGCACAACCCAGAATGTATATAACACCACATGATTGACAATTAAACCTTGCTTGAGAGACAAATTTGTGCCCATTGATCATAGTATTAGATACATTTCTGATTTTATGCCACACACACTGCATTTCCCACAAGGAAAAGACCCTAATGAACTATTCTGGGTCCGATTGGAAATTGGGTAGTTCAATAATTCATTTAGGTTTAAAAATCAACCAAAAGAAAAAGTCACATGTTGTGGAAATAAAGTGCTGAGTTTATCATCAGCTGTTATCATTGGCCATAACCTTGTAACCACCTGTCTGAGTGTGTCTGAAAAGGGACTAAACCTAGTAACAGGGCTGTCAAGGTTTTCAGCACAGCAGCAACAATGGGAATACAGACAGCAAACAGAAAAAGAAAGGGAAACATTCATTTTTGGAAATTTGCAACATGTATCTTCATAAATTGTTGATAATGGACTCAATGAAATTCAAGGTAGTAATGTTGATTGTTTAAAAATTGTTAATTTAGCAAATTTAGCACTTTCTTACCATTTCAGACAGTTAGGGTGGCCACGGTGGTGCAGCGGTTAGTGTTGTCACCTCACAGCAAGAGGTTCTCCAGTTCGATCCTCGGCTGGGGTGCCTTCTGTGCGGAGTCTGCATGTCATCCCTGTGGTCGCGTGGGTTTCCTCTCGGTGCTCCGGTTTCCTCCCACATTCCAAAGACATGCTGTAGGTGGATTGGATACTCTAAATTGGCCCTAGGTGTGTGTGTGCGTATGTGTATGTGCCTTCTGTGGAAGGTTGGACACCGGGCTGGCAACTCGACGCCGTAAAACTCCACTGCCGATTATGAGCGGACAGATGATCCACTGTGGCGACCCCTAACCAGGAAAAGCCAAAAGAAGAAGAAGAAGTGCTTTCTGACAGTTATTGGTGTGTTGTTAAATGGAGCGGTTCGTTCCCGCTAAATGTCCCTCTCTTGCTAATGTACTTACTGAAGCTAGTAAATTCTGTTGCAAACTTCATTTGAAAGTGTATTTTTCTAGAGATACTTTATTTAACATGCAAAGAAATGTTTCATCCATACCTGAAAATTCTGAGGACTCATTCTTAGATGTATCTATATATGACTATGATGAAAGTTTAAATGTACTCAATTGCAGCATTGAAGAAAACACTGCTTTTGTTACTGGTTATGGTCAGCTTAAGATTCCTAGTTTACCTAATGTGGAAAACACCTTTTGTCCCCATAAACTGTCTCCTATTGCTGCTATGTTTGAAAAATTGTTGTTAAATAACATTGAAAAAGAATTTAGTAAATTCAAATGTAAACAATTTAAGTAAAGAATGGCAGGAATTTTCCAAACTTTGTGGACAGATAGGAGATTATTTTTTTAGGGTAGCAGACAAGGGTGGTAACTGGGTTATTATGGACAAAGCTGGCTACCTGAACATGGTAATTGAACTTCTGTGTGACAACAGAATTTATGTTAAGCTCCCTTACAACCCTCTTGCACAGTTTAAAATTGAGTTAAGTGAACTATTAGAGAAGGGGAAAGGCTGGGGTACCTTTCATCACAGTCTGTTAAGAAGTTGTTTGGTGCCATTGCTTGAGACCCATATTTTTAAGCTATACCAAAAATTCACAAGAATGTGAGTAGGCCACCAGGGAGGCCGATTCTTGCTGGCATCGGTTTTATATGGAAAATGTTGGGGTATTATTGGACTCAACTTAAAATATATTTAAGTTCTGTACCAGCCCACATAAAAAACACACAAGAGCTTTGTGTTCTAATGCCGAATATGGTGTGGAGAAAAGAATATTTTTGGGCCACTTTGGATATTTCTTCTTTGTACACGAATATTACAACAGGTAAGGGTCTTGAAACTATGGCATCAATACTGGGTGAAGGGCCTCACAGTGCCTACATTTTAGAGTTACTTTTATTTTTATTTATTTTACATTTGTTAACCAGGGGTGTCTGACTGAGCCCTAAAGGCCCTTTTTCAGCAGAGGCCTGGGGAGAAAAGCTCCACATAGAAAAATTACAGATACATTTAGATATTTAGACATGATCAGTATACACACAAATTACTATAGACATGTTTTTACAGTGGTATGCAGCACATCAACAGTTACAGTGGAGAGAACAAACAAGAAATCTTAATTTAAAAATAAAGGTAATTAATAGATTTGTGGTGTACAGCTGAAATTTGGAACATAGGTGGAATACATACATAGTACACAGGTACAGTACGTAAATTGTACATTAGCCAGTGTTTGTGAGTAAGAGTGAAAACTATTATCAAGTACTCTAGGTTTAGTATGTGTACCTTATCCGCTTTCACTAGCCTGGGGAGCAGTCATGGCACTGCCAACTTTGCTTGAGATGTTGCGTAATGAGGTGTTTAATGGAGGCTTTGGACAATTTGTTTTGTATGCTAGTGGGGACAGAGTTCCATTTTTTAGCTGCTGAACTGCTGTATAGTGTGTCTCCAAAGCTATTGTAGCTGTTGGTGACTTGTAGTAGTAGTTTACTTGATGATCTAAGAGGCCTTTTGGCTGAGTAATGTACTAGGTTTTTGAGGCAGGACACTTATTGGGGAGGCAATTGATAGAATGACAGAGGCAGAGCTGATTGTAGGTTGGGCAGTTCAAGCCAGTGGAGCTGTCTCAAAGCAGTACAGTGATGAGTTCTATATGAACAATTTGCAGCAAAGCGGGCAATTCTGTTATAGCAGGCTTCCATAAGGCTTTGAATTTTGTTTAACACACAACTATTTTAGTTTTAACAAGGAATATTATCTGCAGATAAGGGGCACTTTTATGGGGGCTCCTTTTGCTCCCTCTTATGCTGTTTTGTACATGGGGGAGTTTGAAAAGTGGTTTGTGTACAGTCATATTTATTACAAGAAGGTGATGTTATATAGGCGATACATAGACAATTTGATTTTCATATGTAAGGGACCTCTATCTGAGTTTGAGAAATTTGTGGGGGACTTGAATTCTAATGGTTTACAATTTTGTTGTCACACAGACTTCAGTACCATTAGTTTTCTAGATGCCCAGTTTTTTGTGAATGAGATGAGAGTTATTCAATATGTTTCATTTAGTAAGAGTACTGCTTTCAATAATTGTTTGCATGCTTCCAGCATGCACCCTGAACATTTCATTAAGTCATTGCCTTTTGGTGAATTTAGAAGAATATGGATGAATGCTTCTGAGATAGCTTCTAAAGAAGAAATTATTGAATAATGTGAAAAGTAGGGAATAATTGCATGAGAACAGTAAGTTTGGACATAGAATTCAATTTACTTCAAGAGAGGAGGGGACAGAAAATAAAATATTTTATGTTACTAGGTTTAGTCCCATTTCAGACACACTGAGGTAGTTACAAGGTTATGGCCAATGATAACAGCTGATGATAAACTCAGCACATTATTTCCACAACATGTGACTCTTTTGGTAGATTTTTAAACCTAAAAGAATTGTTGAACTACCTAATTTTCAGTCTGACCCAGAATAGTTCATTAGGGTCTTTTCCTTGTGGGAAATGCAGTGTGTGCCATAGAATCAGAAATTTATCTAATACCATATATGATCAATGGGCACAGATTTGTCTCTCAAGCAAGGTTTAATTGTCAATCATGTGGTGTCATATACATTCTGGGTTGTGGGTATGATGAGGTTAGATGGTATATAGGTCAGACCAAAAGAAAAGTTAAGATTAGAATTTTGGAACATTTGGGAAATATTAGATGGGGTAATATAGGCATCAGTCCAGTGGCAGAGCATTTTATTGAAGCCCATTCGGAAAATTTTGATTCCGTTTTTTAGTGTATAAGCCCAACCATATGGCAACTGTGGTAGTGGTACTCTATTTACTAATAAGTTAAATCAGGTGGAGACTACTTTCATTTTTAATTTTTGAACCTTGGTCCCACATGGATTAAATCAGGAGGTGGTCTTTAATTTTTGAAGAAATTTCATTGATAATATGTCCATATATATGTGTGTGTGTGTGTGTGTGTGTGTATTTTTCATATGAGTACATACACACATTATGAGAGGCTGATGATTTTTTATGTAAACTTGGTTGAATTGTTTTGATGATGTTGCTGTAGAATTCATTGTAATTTTGTTGCTGCTAAAGTTTTATGGGAAATGTAGTAATTGTTCATGACAAAGGGATGTGTTTATGTATAATGTGAACTGGTCACTTTAAAAGTGGGATGTACAGACAAATTTTGAAACACAATTATTTAATTGTTTAACTGTTTAGTATATTTAAGCTTTAGAATTTGCTATGTTGATATCTCTTGAAGGCGAAATGCCGAGGTACCAGGATTAAAGCTTTTTGGTACTCCAAATCTGTGTACGCCTTTTGGATTTACTACTTTTAAATTGACAGAAAAAAAACAAGTGCTCCATTTAAAAGTACATTACAGTCTCAAGGCAGTTTGTTAACACACACTTCTGGCTTTAAAATAACTTTCAAGAAAAGGAAAGTAATAAAATATCAACAAAATTAAGAAAATAAAAGATTTTTTTTCTCCAAAGGGAGCTTATCTGCCCAGCAAAGGAAAGCACAAGCCGACCATTGATCCTCAAAAGCCTGAAAAGAGCTGACTGTTCAATGTCAGTAAAGCTCTGAAGGGCTTCGCACCAAAAATTGTCTTTTAGTCATCTCGGTTCAAGCTGCTTAACAGTTTGGGTATGTGGAAGGAGCCCTGAAGCTTTGGAAGCTGGCCAGCTGTTATATCCTTGGCAGGATATAACCCATATATGCTAAGGCTACTGCAGCAGTAATCAATATGAGGAACATAGCATGTTTCACCTCTTCACATCTCTAAATATACAATCTCCAAGATCACAACAGTTTACCCCGCACTAGTCTACAATCTCACCCTACTAAATAGCCTTTTTTGATGAAACACAACAATCCATTGAACTTGTTCAATGACTTCTTCTTTGTTGGAACAGGGCTTGACAAACAGCAAAGAAACCACACATTTTAACTTGAAATTCAGCTGCAGTCAATCTGGCCCCAAGTTAGTCACAGATCTTGAAGACCAGCTCCCCCATCAATGACTGCCACCAAAGTGTTTTACCATAACTTAGTGATATTTATTGACTTATCTTGAGAGCTACTTCCTGACAGCCACCTTATGCTTTCAATCATGTCACATCTAAATACAATCTACTTTGGTACCCTTACTCTGGGAGACGAGTGCCACAGGCCTTGCTGGAATGTAGATGTACCACAAACATATGTTTCCTCTTGTCCACATCACTGAGTTGCTTGACATAGAACTAAATGAAGATGGATTTGCTTTGATCTTCTCATATGGAACCATGCTTACATAGGCTGGAAATGTAGCATCACACTATGTCACCAACCTACTGCACATAAAGTTTCCAAGAGCTTTCACAAAATAGGAGAGGCTAACAGGCCTAAAATTAATGGAGCCTTTCTAGACTAATCTTAATGCAAGACAGTCATGTCAGTACCATGACAGTTACTAAGAAAATACAAGTTTTCTTTCTGGTTTACCAAGTTTCACTGTCAACTGTTTTTAAGACCTTTGCATGAAGATCACCCTGACCTTGTATTTGATACCAACAAAACTGTAGTTCTTCCTCTACGTCTTTCTTAGCACACATTCATCTGATCATTAACCTCCATTTATACTTGTTTTACACTCCCATTCTGGTGCTTTGCCTAGTCCCACCTGTATAGTGACAGAGGTGAATAATTCATTGGATAATTCTGCTCAGTATTCAACATTATAGAACTTTCTTCTCTCTTCTTCAAATAAAGTGATCTCTTGCCAGTTACTCCTATATTCTCTGTGCTTTTGCTTGCACTCATACATGTGCTACCCTCTTCTGAAGCTACCCTGTCACTTCTGTATAAATGCAGAGGTAAATAATTAATTCATTTACTCTGTTAGACCTGCAGCACTTTTAACTATCTTCGCTCTTCTCATAAAAAGCCATCTCCTTCTACATTCTCCATTGTATCTGAAATGGCTGTAGGTAATCCATTGAAAAGCCCTTTCATTGAACTCCATCTTTCAAAGGCAAGTACATTTAACTGTTTTTCTTTTGTGGAGGGTTTGGGGGGGCAAGACTGGAAAAGCTCACCCAGACTCTGTCACAACTTCCCGTGAGGGAAAGGTTTGTTTGTTTTGCTTTCTTGTATTTTGTATTGTTTCATGGCCTTCTTCTATTTTGTATATTGTGATTTGTTTTCTTTACAGTGTTTTACTTGTATTCTGCTTTTAATTGCAGATTTAAACTAGGAAAGAGACCATAGTTGGGTCTCCTGTGAGTCACACAGAAATTAAGTTTTCTCCCACCCTCCTACCCTGCTGCTGTGTTTTTTTAAACTCAACTGTCTTTCTACTTGCCTGTCCAATATTGTTAATTTGATCACATACCTCCTTCCCTCTCCTCTTTCACTGACTATTGTGAGCAAGCACATAATTACCATTTTGTAAAATCATTCCCCTTCAGCTGTTTAAATGTATTGGCCATCCCACTATTTTCCATACAACCAGAATACAAAGTGCCTACCCCCTTCCAATCTATCTTGCTCTTTTAAAATTAGTGGCTCTCCATTTAGATAGCTAAAGTTTAGCTTAGTGCAGCTCTTAGGATATTAACCCATGTTTCCATCTTACCTTTAAAATCTGCAAAATCTACTCCCAAGACCACCAATTACTGAAGAGTCCACATTTTGCCTCTCAGTAGTCATCTTGAGATTAGTGCTTCTGTTTTGCTCCTGGTGAGAGAAGGAGCATAGGGACATTATTTATGGAGACTACTGATCACTGGAATGACTAATAACTGCTTCATAGGTGCTAGATTAGGCTTTGTGCTTATATTTTTCTCCTGATGGGAGATGGAGCAGATTCTATTGATTCTTAACTGTTTCTCATTGGGCAAAGAGTGTCTGTGTTTGACCTTCCTGATTGGTTCATAGGTTAGTAGTAGGCTAACTGCCTTTGTGGGCCATTTTAAGCCTAGCCATTTACGCCATCTGAGAATCAAAACTTGCACCTTGTGTTTGTAAGGTAAATACCTTAACCATCATGCCAACCTCTGACTCTGGTTGTTATTCAAGGCACCTACCAAAAAAAAGACTACAACTAGCTTACTTGGATCATCTGGGACAAGACTGCTAATCATCAATGAGCATGTGGCCTACTTCTCATCTTGGGATTCATGCTACTGTTTTGCTTCTGGTGTGAGAAGAAGCAAAGGAGCATTGCATCCCAGCAGAACAAAACTGTGGTGAGACCATCGCTAGTGGTAGACAGGCAGTATGACTCCACTCTTTTCATAATTTTTGACAAGGTAATTCTTTCTTTTCAGTAAGTACTGCTTGATTTGCTTCTGTCTAACCCAGCATCAGAATATCTGTCTAAATACTTCATCCATTAATCATCAGGGTCTACTTATTAGTTTCCTGTAAAATGTTTGACAGTGCCCTGTATAGCTGCAGACATCTTGAGTTGACATTTTTCCTGTAAAAGCACCATTGAAATTTCACCGGTACCTAACTGCACACAGTGGCAAACACTGCCCCCCGGAGGTTCATACCAGATACTTCTGACATTACTTTATATTCTCACTCCAACCGTCTAATCACTAAAAGACAGTCTGAGACAGTCTGTTGCCATGGATATGAACTTTCTCTCCATCTCCATTACCAGCTTGGTGGGTATGGGCATCTTGAGGCAAAATAGAAATTGCCTCATGTTTACTGACAACCAGTTAATTCTCAAACTGATACGGTATGTGAGAGCTGTATTTACACAATGTCACTGAAGACATAGCTCTCACATAAAAGCACTCCTAATGTCAATCAGGTTGTTAGAAGTACACATGCTGTACCCATCACATACAATTCAAAGCAGACACACACAGAGCTACATATGCTGAGGCACTTAAATGTAACCTTCCTAAACCCCAAAGAACTCCTTGATGAAGTACACATAACACATACCCTCAGCAGCCCCAAATGCACTCTTTCAAAACACCCATATCAGCACCTGCAGTCACATCTCATGGAGCCTCTTCTTCTTAGTCCATAAGGCAAGCCACCAGACAATCCAACATTCTGGTAATTGGAGACTCCATTGTGAGACACACTGCTGTCCCTTTCACTAGGATAAGTAAGGAGAAAGTCACAGTCAGTTGCTTATTAGGGGCTGGATCCACCACATTATACACTCACCCAGGACACGTGACCACAAGTACCAGTGTAACTCAATCAAAGTACATGTGGGTGTAAATGACCTGAGATGTACCTCCCTAGACTATGACTGACTAATAATTGGCTTAGTTTCTGGTGTCATTCTAAGGGAGTGCAATATTTGTCTGCATGGAAGGAGATGGTCAACAGACCACACTGCCTTGTCCGAGATGGTCTGCACCTCTCCCCTCTAGGATTTCAAATATTAGCTAAAACATTGTCCTCTACCATAGAATAATTTTTTTAGGCAATGCCAAACTGAAAGTACTTCTGAGATAGCAAATCAAAACCAAGAAAATATAAATGTGTTACTACTCAATGCTAGAAGTCTAAACAAAAAACTCTATTCACCCTAGAGAATGCTGACATCTGTGCAGTCACTGAGACATGGTTTAATCTGTGGACAACACACTGACAGCGTAATGGTATTATTTATTTACGTTTGTTTACCAGGAAAGTCCAACTGGGCCAGAAGCCCATTTTCAGCAGAGGCTCAGGGAGAAAAGCTCCACAGAAATACAAGCAATATACAATAATTAGAACAATAGTATACATACAGTAATATGCAGAATACATATCTTCTAGTTAGTCTATACAAAGTAATTTTCAATACAGTTTTTTAGTAGATACAGGTTCAAAAAGAAAATCACAAGCATTTCAGTGAATATCACTGTGAGAAAAAATAAAGTTAGTAGTGTGTACATATTAAATAATAGTTATGGCCAAATGAGATTTCCTTTATACATATTTATTTTTGAGTAGTAATAAACACTGAGTGGGAGAAAATGAGATAAGGAGTGGACATTGTGTTGAGAGAGTTGTAGATATCTTGTCAGTCAGGTTTGGCACAGGAGCAATGCCAGTTCTTGGATAGATATTCAAATAGTAGTTTGACACTGGTAGATTCAGGTGTATTTTGCAGGATGTGGGGTAGAGAGCTCCATAATTTGGTTATTTGATTTGAGAATAGGGCTTCACCGTGAGTGTTGTTAGCTTTGTTTACTGTGAGTAAGTTTCTGTCTGCAGATCTTAGACTTCGTGGGCATGAGTAGGGAACAACAAGTTCCTTGAGGGATGGGCAACTGTCAGGATGGAAGATGATATTGTGTGTGAGTTTAAGTATGTAGAGATGAAGAAGGTTAGGTAGCTCGAACCAATTTAATTTATGTAGAGCAATACAATGGTGGGTTTGGTGGGGAAGGTTGTCTGTGAAACGAGCTATTTTGTTGTAGCAAGTTTCCAATCTGGTTAAGTCTGATTTTTTTTTTTAAGTTGCAAAGAGGGGGAAAGCATATAGGAGTGTAGAGAGGAGGAAGGTTCTGGATATGGCTAGTCTGGTATTGTCAGTGAGGAATGGCTTGCTTCTGTACAGTGAACCAAGTTTGATGTGAACTTTCTTAATTGTGGTGGCTATGTGTTGGTCAAATCTGAGTGTGTTGTCAATTGTCACTCCAAGGAGTTTTGTATGCTCATCTGGTTGGATGACTATGTCGTTTGCTGAGAGAATAGTGAAAGGAGGGATGGTCAATGATTGTTTGCTACTGATAAATAGCATTAACTGTCTTTTTGGGGTTGAAGATTAGTTGTGATTTACTTAAATATGTTTCTATATCATTAAAAGCTTGTTAGTCTACTATTTGGAGGTCTGATAAGGTATCTGCTGAGCAGATTAAAGTTGAATCATCCGCATACTGAACTACTATAGCTTATGTTGTGGATGAGACTAGATCATTAGAGAAGATGGTGAAAAGGGGTAATAGTATGGACTCTTGGGGGACTCCAACTGAGAGAGGCAGAAGTGGTGAAAGTTTGGATTTCCATCATACTGCTTGTTGTCTGTCAGAAAGATAGTGTAGGAACCACGAGAGGGAAGTCTTTGAGAGGTTTAGTGAAGCAAGAATACGAAGGAGTTTCTAATGGGAGACAGTGTCGAATGCTTTTGACACGTCTAAGATGGATGCTACTTGCTGGTTTGAATTTCTCAGTTGGTTGATAGTGTTAAAGAAATTAATTAAAGCTGTGGTGGTGTTATGTTTTGGTCTAAAACCATGTTGGGAGGGAGAGATAAGCTTGTAAGATAACATGTATTGTAGTAATTGAGTGTGGATACATTTTTTCCAGAATTTTGCACAGGGGAAAAGATGGCTATGGGTTTGTAATTGTTTAATTCTGTTGATGTTTCTTCTTTATACAGGGGGGTGAGATAGGAAATTTTCCATAATTTAGGACATATTGTTCTGCTATAGACCTATTTACTGGAATGGAGATAGGCAGAGCTGCGGCATCAGTTGACAGTTTGAGGTACTCATTGGGGAGTTGGTCAGCTGCTACGGAAGAGGGTTTCAGTTTTTTCAGCATTGCTCTTATGGTGTTAGTTGGGACAGGTCTGAGGTCAAAAAGTTGTTGTTAGTTTCCACATTAGGTGGAAGAGACAGAGGGGTGGAATTGTTCCCTGTAACTAAGAAGAGTATGATGTTTATAAAGCAGGTGTTGATTTGTGAGACAATACTCACACTTTGGTTATTGCTTGTTGGTTCTGGGGTTGTAGCTTTACCTGGGGTGGAGGAGTGAGTTAATTGCTTGCCAGAACTTTTTGGGATTGTTTTCATATTTGTTTTGCATAGTTGTATATAATATAATATAATACAATATAATTGTTATAATGCATTCCACACATTTAGACTAGCTACTGCACAGGCAGGGACTAAATGAAGTAATTTATCTCAAGGCTGGTCAAACAGGACAATGCACTTGAGCTTCTCCACATGCAAATCACCATAGGTAAAATCCCATAACACTTCCTTGGAAGCTATAGGTCCCCTTCTATAATCCAGGTAACCCATAACATGTATGTAAAACTTATTGGAAACAATCACCATCTAACCCAATACTATATTCAATGGAGACTTTAATTACTCAACTATTAACTGGGAATCATACAGAACACAAAGTACAGTCCCTGAACCAGACTGTCAATACAGCAACCAGGGGTGGAATCATACTAGATCTGGTTCTCACTAATATGGAAGAGTGCTGCACACCCCCTAGAGTAATGTCTTCTCTGGAAAGGTCAGACCACAAAATGGTCTCCTTTGAAATAAAACAAAACCTGGAATCCCAGCTAACCCGGGAATATTCTGGAACCACTCGAAGGCCAACTTTCTACTGTTATATGATAATCTGGTAAAATTTCTAGCCCCTTTAAACCCTGAGAACACAGCTGCCTGGACCTGTTGCTCAGGCTGCTGCAGAGAGACTGACCTACTGCCAGCTGTGTTATTGAGAAAAGATAAGAGTTTATTCTCACTTTTTGTCTGCATTTTGATTTAATAGCTCTGTAATCTGTACAACTGTATTTATTCTTTTTCTTGTGTGATATAGCTGTATATCTCTTAGTGTTGACCTCAGTTGTAGTGAAATCCTTTGTCTGGAGGCCTTGTCTGTTTTCTTAGTGGCAGAAAGTTTACAGAACTAGTTTCATCCGGCCAAAGCATTCCTGTATCTGTATTAGGTTCATAGGTAGGTACTAGGCTATCTGTCCAAAGGCATTTATAAGCCTAGCCAGAATGTGTTGCTTTCGCCACCCCCTTAGATTAGTTCCCTGTGCCTCTGTCCAGCAGAGCCAC
Organism: Protopterus annectens; assembly: GCF_019279795.1. Taxonomy (NCBI): domain Eukaryota; kingdom Metazoa; phylum Chordata; order Ceratodontiformes; family Protopteridae; genus Protopterus; species Protopterus annectens. The sequence continues at coordinate 140,076,432 of NC_056732.1, forward strand.
TGAAGTGATCCCCGGGGTAAACTTTCCGTTTCCCATCCACTCGTCAAGGTTTCTTTTAAAGAGTGTTAGCAAGGAGCTCTGCCTAATGTAGATTGGAATCTTGTTCCAAAGCATGGGAAGTCTCTGTGACAGGAATCCATCCCTCCAGCATGTTCTATTTATTGTTGTGAGGTTTAGATTCCTAGAGCATGTGGCTTGAGGGGATAAGGTTTTCTTTAGGTGGATCATGTCCATCAATTCTGGGTTGGGCATGGCCTTGTATGTCAGGCAGAGATCATCTCTGAGTAGGCGGTATGCAACTGAGTACAGCTGGAGTTTCTTCAGTCGAGCTGCATAGGGCATCTGTTTGAGCCAGTGATCCTCTTGGTGAGGTACTTCTGTGGTCTTTCCAGCTGTTGCAGGTGTCTTGTGGCCAGTGATCCTCTTGTTGAGGTACTTCTGTGGTCTTTCCAGCTGTTGCAGGTGTCTTGTAAGGTACATCCCAAATGGGGCGTTGTACTCTATGATGGGTCTGATGAGTGAGTAGAGGGGCACAATGACATCTTTTGATCTAGATGTGAACCCTTTTCTAATTAGGTGGGCCATGTAGAAGGACTTTCTAACCACTTTGGCAATGTGATTATCAAAGGTGAGATTACTATCTACTTAGGTCCCTAGATCCCTTATTATGTCTTCCGTATTTCGAGGACTGCCACCTATGTGGTAGTTTGTGGGTACTTTGTTTTTTCCAAAGGGGATGACTATGCACTTTTTGGCATTTAGCTTGAGGCCATGATTTTGACACCAGGTATTCATCTCAGTGAGACCCTTTTGGAGGATGTCTGTGTCAGCCAGAGAGTCAATTATAGCCCCTAGTTTGCAGCTGTCTGCAAACTTGGTCAGCCATAGTCCTCTTGTGCTTGCCTGTATCTCTGAGAAGTATATGCCGAACAGAAGGGGTCCTCGGAATGAGCCCTGGGAATTCTACTTGTAACCGGTTTAGAGTTGGACCTAGCTCCCACAACTCTCATTATGTGTGTTCTGTCCGTGAGAAAGTTGGCAAACCCATCTTCTGATGTAGGGATTTATATTCAGGCTGGTGAGCTTGTCATTAATACCAGAATGGGGAATGGTGTCGAAGGCCTTAGCGAGGTCTAGGTAGGCTGTGTGTACCACCTTTCCCTCATCTATAGTCTTGGTAACTGTCTCAAAGAAGTCCACCAGGTTTAGGAGGCATGATCTGCCCTTAACAAAGCCAAACTGGGTAGGGTCCAGTGTTTGGAGGTTACCAATGTCTCTGTTAATGAGTTTCATGATGATGCACTCCATAGCCTTGCAGACCAAGCTAGTCAAGCTTCTAGGGTGATAGTTCCCAGGCTCTGTTGTGGCTCCACCTTTGTGGAATGGAATAACCATTGCAGTGCGCCACTCTATGGGTATGTAGCCTGTGGAGAGGCTGAGTTTGAAAAGTGTGTTTAGGTGAGGGGTTAGTTCATCTTTGAGCTCATGTAGGATGCAGCCTGGGACACCATCCAGTCCATTTGATGCTGTGTTTTTGGCTTCGGAGAGGGCTGTTTTAATTTGTGTGTCTGTGATTTCAGGGACTCTACATTCTTCTGGTATGGTTATGGGCCCTTTTGGGGGTGAGAGGGGGATGAAGTTTGTGCTGAACCTGTCTGCCAGGATGTTGGCGATATTGGTCGGCTCAGTGTATTTTGTCCCATTCTGCACTAACTCCGAGCAGATCTGAGCATTGCCATTTAGATTCTTGACATAGCTAAAGAATGCCTTGTGGATATCTTTGGAGTCCTTGGCAATTTTTCTTTCAAAGCCTGCTTTGGATGATTTTATGAGGAATTGTAGTTTCTTGCTGATACTAATCAGGGATGTCTTCCCTTCATGGGATTTTACTCTTTTCTGTACTAGTGTCCTCCTTCTATTATATAATTTGTTTGTGGCAGGAGTCCACAGACTGGTTTCTTTTTCTTGGAGGAGTGAGTCTTGGTTTTGCTTGGGATGGCACGATCCATGCATTCTTGTAGGTGCCTGTAGAATGCATTAGTAAAGGGTTTTTACAGCTTGGGCAGCGGTATCCTTCAGCATGGGGGCTTTGAAGCTTTCCACCTCAGTCTTAAGTAATGTGAAGTTTGCTTTTGAAAAGTTTTTCACGGTTTCCTTGTCTGAGGCTGGGGGCGGAATGTGGGGGTGGAACGTAACAATGTATTGTTCGGATAATCAGTTTGGTTTTTGTCCTGTGTTTTAAATCAGATATACCTGTTGTTCATGCTGCTGCAGAGAGACTGACCTACTGCCAGCTGTGATACTGAGAAAAGATAACAGTTTATTCTCATTTTTTGTCTGCATTTTGATTTAATATCTCTGTAGTATGTACAACTGTATTTATTCTTCTTCTTGTGTGATATAGCTGTATATCTCTTAGTGTTGACCTCAGTTGTAGTGAAATCCTTTGTCTGGAGGCCTTGTCTGTTTTCTTAGTGGCAGAAAGTTTGCAGAACTAGTTTCATCTGGCCAAAGTATTTTTGCATCTGTATTGTTTGGATAATTGGTTTGGTTTCTGTCCTGTGTTTTAAATCACCTATACCTGTTGCTCAGGCTGCTGCATAGAAACTGACCTACTGCCAGCTGTGATATTGAGAAAAGATAAGAGTTTATTCTCATTTTTGTCTGCATTTTGATTTAATATCTCTGCAATCTGTACAACTGTTTTTCCCTACCCACCCTCCCAGTTCTTGTTTTGGTCTTTTTGTCTTGGTGGCTTTGAGTTGCCCGCCTCTGGTATTAAGTCAATGCTGGGCACTCCCACCCAGTCACATTACATCAGCTCATTCTACTGTTAATAGTGAGAACCTAGCAAAGGCCCACCCCTTTAACTTCTGCATACTGAATTAACTCATTATCTTCTGCCTCTTCATTTTCTACTTAAAAAAAGATGTTTCCTACATTTCCTGGAACTAGTGTAGCCCAGATGCAGACTTGCTGTATCCTGAACTTTTTGTATGATAGCGGTGCTCTTCAATTTATTTCTAAGATCTCAATCCCTGTGACTAGCACTTGCTATAAAACCTGCTGGAAAGCACTAGGAAGCCTTAAACCGATACAAGCACTCGACTCTCCTTGTTAGTAATGAGAAATTAATCGTAGGCTCTAAACAGTCTATAATTGCAGGGTATCTTGCCAAGGTAAGGGAAAACAGCTCTTGTACTTTACAAAAGAAACACTGAACCAGACATGTACAATGGTCAGCTTCTGGTGATTTCTCCTGTCCACTTGGTGAATCTGGGCATACTGGGGCAATGCAGCAATTGCCTCATGTAAACAGACAACCCTCTCCTCCTACCACCCAGCACTACAACCTGCGACAGATGCACTTACATAGCCAAAATGGAAGCAACACTCTCTCCATCCAAGATTGTGCTAGACAGTCAAGAGGAGAAGGTTAACACCTGTACTACAAATCAAGCAACACATAGCCCTTCAAAACTCATGCCTCCAACATCCACACATAGCAATACTAAACCCACTTATGTGGAGGCCCTTAACATTAACCTGCACAAGCAACAAGGACCTCTAAAGCTGAAACACAAACACCAATCACAACCAAAGTGTCACATAGCTCACAACACCATGTGCCACCCAAAAACAGCCCCTGAGGCATAACAACGTGCCCAACACATTAGTCATAGGTGACTCTATAGTCAGGAATATTGATGTCCCACTCACCAGGCTGAACAAGGAGAAAATTACAGTCAGCTGCCTGTCAGGTGCCAGGATCCACCACATCACGCATGCACTCAAGTCATTCCACAACAAGTACAAATATGACTCTGTCATTGTCCATGTTGGAGTGAATGACTTGAGATGTACCTCCCTGGACTACATGAAAAGAGACATCGAAGAGCTCTCAGATCATGTGGCTCAGGCAGGTATGACCCTAGCCCTGAGTAGCATCCTGCCTTCGCCCAGAATGATACCACAGTATAAGGACAAAATGATTGACTTCAACAATTGGCCAGGTTTCTGGTGTCATTTAAAGGGGATCCAATATCTATCTGCCTGGGATGACATGATCAATAGACCACAATGCTTTGCCAGAGATGGTCTGCACCTGTTGCCCCTGGGATTTGGCTACTGTCTAAGGCTATTGCCACCCCTATAGTGCCTTTTTTAGGCAAGGCTCAAAGGACAAAACCACCACCGTAACAGATATCTTTTCTTCTTTCTGCTGCTCCCGTCAGAGGTCGCCACAGCAGATCAACTGTTTCCATGTCTTCCTATCCTCTGCATCTTGCTCTGTCACACCAACCACCTGCATATCCTCTCTCACCACATCCATAAACCTTATCTTAGGCCTTCCTCTTTTCCTGTTACCTGGCAGCTTCATCCTTAGCATCTTTTTCCCAATATACTCTGCATCCCTCCTCAGCACACGTCCAAACCAACATAATCATGCCTCTCTGGCTTTGTCTCCAAACCTTCCAACCTGGGCTGACTCTCTAATATACTTATTCCTAATCCTGTCCATCCTCGTCGCATCCAGTGCAAATCTTAACATCTTCAACTCTGCCACGTCAAGCTTTGACTCCTGCCTTTTTGTCAATGCCACTGTCTCCAACCCATATAACATAGCTGATCTCACTACCCTCTTGTAGACTTTCCCTTTCACTCTTACTGGTACTAGTCTGTCACAAATCACTCCTGACACTCTTCTCCACCCACTCCATCCTGCCTGTAATCTCTTCTTCACCTCTCTTCCACACTCACCATTACTCTGAACTGTTGATCCGAAGTATTTAAACTCATCCATCTTCGCCACCTCTACTCCCTGCATCCTCATCATTCCTCTGTCCTCCCTCTCATTCACACACATATATTCTGTCTTAGTCTTGCTGACCTTCATTCCTCTTCTCCCTAGAGCATATCTCCACCTCTCCAGGGTCTCCTCTACCTGTTCCCTACTCTCACTACAGACCACAATGTCATCTGCAAACATCATAGTCCACGGGGACTCCTGTCTGATCTCGTCTGTCAACCTGTCCATCACCATTACAAATAAGAAAGGGCTCAGAGCTGAACCTTGATGTAATCCCACCTCCACCTTAAACGCATCCATCACTCCCACCGCAGATCTCACCACTGTCACACTACCTTCGTACATATCCTGTACCACTCTTACATACTTCTCTGACACTCCTCATACAATACCACAACTCCTCTCTAGGCACCCTGTCATATGCTTTCTCTAAATCCACAAAGACACAATGCAACTCCTTTTGACATTCTCTGTACTTCTCCATCAACACTCTCAAAGCAAACATTGCATCTGTAGTGCTCTTTCATAAGCAAGCAAAATCTGAAGGTAATGCTACTCAATGCTAGAAGTCTAAACCTTAAAATGCACTCTCTTGAGGCACTTCTAAAAATGGAGAACATCGATATCTGTGCAGTAACTGAGACCTGGTTCAAGGCTCCAGAGAGCAACCCTGTAATACCAGGCTACAATTCTTACCACACTTTTCAGCCACCAAACCAGGACTGATGCACTAAAGGCAGAGGCGTGCCCATATTCACCAAGGATATTCACACCTCCAAGCTAGTTGCCCAACACAATGCATCTGAAATTCTACAGGTACAACTAATACTAGGTAAGACTGCAATCCAAATTGTAGCTTGCTAGAGATCCCGCACCATGCCCCAAGATTCTCACTACACCTTTCTAAACATACTGGAAAATATTAAGATACAATCAAACACCCTAATACTGGGTGATTTCAACTACCCTGCCATTACTTGGGAAAACTACTCAGGCACCAAAACCTTAGCCCAACAGTTCTTGAAATTCATAAATTCCAATGCCCTGGATCAACTAATCCATAGTCCCACCAGGGGCTCAAATATCCTAGACCTGGTCATTACCAACATGGGAGATCAATGCTCCACATCAGTGGTCACCCCCTCGTTGGTCAGGTCTGACCATAAGCTAATCACCCTTGATGTTCACATCCCACCCCTCCCCCTAGTAGGGAAACCTCCATAAAACACTTCTCCAAAGCTAACTTCATGCTACTCAAGTCAGAAATGGCAAACTTCATGACACCCATGCAGACAGGAACTGAAAGTTTGACTGCTGAATCCTACACTAAGGCACTGTATGAGCACATCCACTCATGCATGAATCGTGCCATTCCAAATAGAACCAAGATGCTCTCCTCCAAAAAAAAGCCAATCTGGTAGTCCCCTACCATAAACAAACTATACAACAGAAGGAAGAAACTGTTGCAGAAAAGAGGAAAATCCCAGAATGCAAAATACTCCCTTACCAGCCTCAGTAAGAAGCTGAGATCCCTCATAAAATCATCCAAAGCTAGTTACGAAAATAAAATTGCCAAAGATTCCAAGGACAACCACAAGGCATTCTATAGTTATGTCAAGAATCTAAATGGCAATGCTCAGATCTGTTCTGAGCTACAACAGAATGGCATTAAATATACTGATCCCAAGGATATTGGCAATATCCTGGCAGATCGATTCAGTGCCAACTTCACCCCCCTCTCACCCCCTAAAGGGTCCAGCTCAATACCAAAAGACTGCCAAATTCTGGTAATCATGGCCACACAGGTAAAAAATGCACTCTCAAAGCTAAGAATACAGCATCCATGGGACCAGATGACATCCCGGGCTGTGTACTACATGAACTACAAAATGAACTGGCACCTCACCTAAGTGTCATGTTTAATCATAGCCTCACCTCAGGCTTCACACCCAATGAGTGGCGCACAGCTACAGTTATACCACTCCACAAGGGAGGATCCACCTTGGATCCCAGGAACTATCATCCCATCAGTCTGACAAGCCTCATCTGCAAAGCCATGGAAAGCAGCATCATGGAACTTATAAACGAAGACATTAGCAACCTTCAAACAATGGACCCTACCCAGTTTGGTTTTGTAAAGGGCCGATCTTATCTCCTCAACCTGATTGACTTCTTCGAATCAGTATCCAGAGCTGTGGATGAGGGCAAGGCGGTCCACACAGCCTATCTGGACCTTGTCAAGACCTTCAACACCATCCCCCTCTCTGGAATCATAGATAAATTTACTAAGCTGGGCATTAATCCCTACATCACTCGATGGGTTGCCAACTGGCTTACTGACAGTACCCACAATGTAAAAGTAGCCAACTCAAAATCCAGTTCCAGACAAGTGACAAGTGGAGTACCTCAGGGTTCAGTCCTGGGGCCGGTCTTGTTTAGCATCTACTTCTCTGAAGTACAGGCCAACACTAAGGGGCTCTGGCTAACAAAGTTCGCAGATGACTGCAAACTGGGAGCCATTATTGAATCCTCACATGATGTGTATATTCTGCAAAAGGGCCTTACAGAAACAGATGCTTGGTGCCAGAGTCATGGGCTCAAGCTCAATGCCAAGAAATGTATAGTTATCCCCTTTGGGAAAAAACATATATTCATGAATTACCACATAAGTGGCAGTACACTAAACACCAAAAGTGTGATAAGGGACTTAGGGACACAAGTGGACAGTGGTCTCACCTTCGATAACCACAGCACCACAACAGTCAGGAAATCCCTCTATGTGGCACACCTAATCATCAAGGGATTTTCATCCAGAAAAAAGGAAGTCATTGTCCCACTGTACTCATCCCTCATTAGACCCATTATAGAGTACAACATCCCATTTGGTATGTACCTCACAAGACATCTGCAACAACTGGAAATGCCACAGAAACACCTCACTAAAAGAATCACAAGCCTAAAGCAGATGCCCTATGCTGACCGTCTAAAAAACTCCAGCTACACTCTGTCACATATTGCCTGCTCAGAGGCGATCTCTGCTTACCATACAAGGCCATGTCAAACCCAGAGCTGTTAGACATGCTACACTTAAAGAAATCCCAATCCCTCAGAGCCACACACTCCAGGGATCTAAACCTGGTCATCACAATTAATAAAACATGCTGGAGGGATAGGTTCCTGACCCAGAGACTCCCCATACTCTGGAATAGACTGCCCATACATGTCAAGCTGAGCGCCTTTTTGGCCCTCTTCAAAAAGAACCCTGACGATTGAATGGGAGATAGGAAATTCACCCCAGGGATCATGTTAATCACCCTGTTAGACAGGGGACCAGGGAAGTAATAGCCAGGGAATTGTTATGGCTAGGCTTGTATAGACCCTAGGGCCGATAGCCTAGTACCAACCTATGAACCTATGGAACTATACAAGCATATTAACAGCTGCATAGAGGCAGCTGTAACCACCAGGAAGAAGTACAGATATAGAACTAAGGCAAAAAACATGCCACCATGGTGGAATCACATCATCAATAGGCTGTATAACAGATGGAAGAAAATCATTGCAAAAATTAGGAGGTGCAGCGCCCAGCAGGATAAAAGCACTATCATCAAACTAAACAAACAACTCAGAGGAAAAATAAAGTCTACCAAAGCCAAAGTTGAGGTAAATTTGACCTTCCAGGCTAAGAACAACTACAAGGCATTCTTTAGCTATGTCTGCAGTCTCAAAGGCAATACACAATTGTGTGCAGAGCTCATTGTTAATGGAGCCACCTATACTGAGCCAGAAGATATAACAAACCTACCGGCTAACAAATTCAGCTTCAACGTAACCCCCCTCAGGAAATACTATCAAATATAACTTCCCCTGCTATCACTATGGAACAGGTCCTTAATGCTCTTTCTAAAGTCAAGAACACTGCATCAATGGGCCCAGACAATATCCCAGGATGCCTTCTAAATAGCATGAAACATGACCTTTAAGGCCCTCTGGAATTGCTATTTAACTGGAGCTTTCAAACAGGCTTTGAGGCTCATGAATCAAAAACAGCAACATTCATACCTCTGCACAAAGGTGGGCCATCTGTGGACCATGGAATCTACAGACACATAAGTCTCTGTAGCCTCATATGCAAAAGCATGGAAAGAACTATCATGGAAATGATCAATAATTACATATGAAACCTCCAGATACTGTACCCAGTTTGGTTTAATCAGGGGTGGGTCATGCCTATTTAACTTGGTGGATTTCTTTGAGAAGTTCACCAAAGCAATGGATGTGGGAAAATGGTTTGAACTGCTTACCTTGACTTGGCCAAGGCATTTGACACAATGCCCCACATGGGCATTGTTGAAAAACTCAAGAGGTTAGGTACAAACCTTTATGTCACCCGGTTGATAGCCATCTTGCTCACAGACAAGACAGGAAGTTAGAATTGGGGAGTCCACCTCTACAAAGAGACCAATCACAAGTGAAGTCCCTCAGGGATCGTTCTTGGGACTGCTCCTTTTTGCCATTTACTTCTCTGAAGTCAAGACCAATGTCAATGGCATCTGGGTGCCTACATTTGCAGATGATTGCAAATTAGGGTCTGTCATCGAATCCCCCACCAACACAAATGTTCCCCAGGAAGGGCTGACACAGAAAAATAACTGGTGTCAGAGCCATGGACTAAAACTAAATGCCAAAAATTTCATAACAGTATCCTTCAGAAAGTCATCCACCTCTGGCAACTATGATATTAATACAACCCTAAGAGCTGACCCAGTAGTCAGGGACTTGGGGACACACATAAACAGTAATCTAGCCTTTGACCATCACGTGTCAACAGTAGTGAGAAAATCATTCTATGTTGTGCAACTTATAGCAAAGGTATGGCATCTAGGTCCAAGGAAGTCATTGTTCCACTGTATTCAGCATTTATCAGACCTGTCATTGAGTACAATACCCCTTTAGTTTGCACCTAACCAGGTATATCCAACAACTGGAACATTCACTGAGATTCCTCATGAAAAAAGTACAGGGGGTTAATAACATTTCCTATGCAGATCACCTCAATGCTCTATCCCTGTATTCTGTGTCCTACAGGCTGTTGAGGGGAGATCTATGCCTGGTATACAAGGCATTGTCAGACCCCACTCTGATGGAACTCCTGCATATCTGCAAAAGAAACTGCACCAGAATTACCCATTCTAAAGATGTATAACTCGCATGTGATATAAATAGGACTTGCTGGAAAGACAGGTATGCCTCCCAGAGACTACCCCTTCTCTGGAACAGACTCCCCATCCACGTGATGCAGCATTCCTCACAAACCCAATTCAGGTGTAACTTGGACAACAGGATGGGAACAGAAAATTAATTTCTGGTTTGGCACCTATGTCTGTAATGGACATAGGCAGCCTGTAAATAATTAATCTCCCAAGCTCGTACAACGTACATACAGTTAAGGGTGCCAGAACTTCTCATAGATTTGGGATGCATGGCTTGGCTTAAAAAGGCCCTTGTGGTCATTAGCCTAGTAAACACATATGAACCTAAGACCCATGTATTCCCCATACTTCCACTGACTTAAAATATACTAACTCTGAGATTGCACAACACCAGGAAGAAAAGTGAAACTACCTCATCAGTGTCTTCGCTCTGCAAACATACTTCCCCCCATTCAATGTGCAAGTTATTCACTTACTTTGATTTGAATAACATGCACTCGACTAGAGTGCACTTCAATGCCAGCTCATGGATCTCATTTGAAAATATAATTTTTCCTAAACCTTAGCAGTGTTGCCATCTACTTTTGTAGGCCAACACTCACCTGCGAGATGAGCATTGCTGCTTATGACAATTTTGTAAGCCTTCTAGATATCCCTTCCACATGCAGCCTTCGCATTCTTTTCTAGGACTTTGCATTTTCTTTGATAACCCAGTTTACCTACTTTTTTGTCAGGTTTCTTGCTGCTGTTTCCCACTATTGCCCTTCCTTGATAAGTTATTTCACCTATGGCATTTCTTCCTTAAAACAATTTCATAGCAATTCTTTGCTACAAGTTCATTTCAAGTCTTCCATATTACATACAACTGTGTCAAGTCCATCTTAGTGTAATCCCAGATCTCTCTTCTTGTGATGTGGAAATGTACACCACAAATTAAAATTATAACAGCTAATTAGTATTTCTCTCTCTTCAGCTTTTCTTAACATGCAGATGTAAAATCATCTATATGCTCCTTAAACTATACAACACAAATTCTAAAAGCACAATATGTTACTTTGAGGTGCATCCAACAGCTCTGATTCTTGATCAACAGCTAAGAATACTCAAGGCAGTCTTTCCATGACTGAGCAACAGGTCTGTGCACTTATATTATGTCATGCATCCATTCATAAACATTAAAAATCTCCCTAAGGGTGAAACAATGCTTAGAAATCTATGCACTCTGCCTATGGGAAAATGAGTAAAGTTTCCTGTTAAGTTAGTATAGTGCTTGCAGTTGTTGCTGCAGATGTCATTATTTAGATTTGTGAGCCTCAAGACTTGGGTCGGTAAACCCAGGGTTTATTTAGTTAATTTAGCTGGGCTCAAATACCAACTTAGCTGAATATTACTAAGAGACAAGTTCAATTACTGCTTTGCACTGCTGGCAGTAACATGTTTATTAGACTCTCTAACCAAATATAACAGACAGTGAGTACTGACAGACATCTTTGTTGAGGACTGCATGCCCTACCTGAGCATATGGAGCTTTCACAGTTCTCATTTTTTAGTCTGGTGACATCAGTAATACAATAATTATTACCTGCCTCCTAATATAAAAAGCCAAAGTGGTGATAATCTAACCTTTGGCACTGCTTAGTGTCACAGTTTTACAAAAGTATGGCTTTATAAAACATTAGCAACTCAGTAATCTTAATGGCTCTGCAAAAAATACAGTTGTTGGAAGTACTAGCCATGAAATGCAGGAAATCTGACATGAGCAAATTAAAAAAAATGCCAAATAAAATGCTTCCTTCTGAGAATTACTTAATGAATATATACCTTCTTCTTAGAGATACTACAATACTTATAAGAAAACAGTAGACATTGTATTAATTTATTTACATACGTAACTGCATTTGTTAACCAGGAATGTCTAGCTGGTTAGTCATTTTTCCAGCTGAGTCCTGGGAAGACATCTACATATATACGGAATGATATACAAACTCTACTCCCGCAAATCACATTTTATGAGGAAGTATATTTTAGGCTGAGGTTCCATTAACTGCTGTTACAATTGTTATGTAACAGTTTCATTTTAAATACCAGTAGAACGAAGCACAGAAACTGTTGCTGATTGTACATTTCCTGTTCACTGTTGACTGACGTACCAGTACCTGCAACAATAGAATATGCATTTTGGACTTGCCTACAGTGTTTCAGTACTTGCAATTAAGTGAGCTAAATAATCTACAATTGTTCAGGATGCATGTCTAACTGGTCTGAGTCCTTAAATTAAAAGCTCTGAACAGCAAGCATTTCAAAGCACTTTTTAAACAGCTTACTATGAGTAGTATGCCATTAGTCAATATAATAGTATAATGTGCCAATAGTTAGGATCTGGTAGCATAGCATTGCTGATTTCCTGTAGAGAAACAAAAAAATGATTTCTAGCACATTTCACACAGAACCTACTGATACTGTTGGAGTACTGATGGCTTTCTCTTTTAATGGACAGATATGACTAAGTAGTACAACTAGTAGCAGCTTCGTTCTCTGACTACAGCAGGTTTCTGTAATGGTTAGAAGCTACTATGTTTATACTACAAACCATCTTTTAAAAACATGGCCATCTTATTCTTGTGTTCAGACTGATTTTTCCATTAAGCAAGTTCAGGGTTCTTTAACCAAATTGGCAAGCTCAATATTTTTATGAAAATGGTATATGTTGCTACTATCTCCTCTGTTTGAATTATGGTCACTTTGATATGTCAGTCACTGCTAACATAATTCAAACATAATTAGATAGTTTCTAGGTGAACAACTTGATGTAATCAAAAAAATTCACAGATCCCAGTTATTTGCAGTACTACACTCACTTTAGACAAATCAAATGCCAGATGTGGAGTTTCAGCATCTGTATTTAGCTGTTCTCCAGTGTATTAAAAGCAATCAAACAGGCCAAACCATAATGACAGCATGATTAGATAGGTTTAGCATAAAGGGAATTGCACAAGACATCCATGAATTATTGCACAACCACAAGGGGCAAAGAAAACATTTTATTGTGATGACATTAGACATACCAGATAAACCATCTTAAAAATGAACTTAAAAGTAATTATATTTTATATCATTTAATATTTATTCTGTTTATTTCAGTTTTAAAATAAAGTGATTTATACATTAAAGTATGCAAACATATAAATTAAAACTACAATTCCTTATTTATTTCTTATATTCAACAAAGTGGTCTCCAGATACATCTGGCTTACTTTAGACCATATAAAAGGGTCACTGATGTATTTCCAACTTACTGTTACACAGTAAATCTTTCATTTATAGTACATGGACAAATAATAAACTGTTCTGGAATGAAATATGGGAGCTGTGATGGAAAAAGTACATTTTCACTTGTGTCCGGCCATCTCTATGGCCAGAGCCAGACTGCGAATGTTTGCTATGCAACCAGCTGATGCTTTCTGAAGGACTTCATCCGTAGAGCCTACCAAGTCCAGAAGGAGCTGTTAAAAGAGTAAAACAGTGAATCACTAAATAAGAAAGAAAGCTGATTTATAACAAAAGATGGAACAGATATACAGAAAAGAACAAAATAAAGCAAAACCTACAGTTTCACTTATTTTAAGTTAAAAATTTAATTTTTTATTTTAGATGTACTACCTTTTTTAGGAATAAAATACCACAAATTGCATATCATGATTAAAACCAGTGCAAGGAAAAGGTGCTGACAGTGCTTTATTTGGTTAAAGTTAACATTTAGTAGTACTTTTTCAAAGTTTACTAGCTAAATTATCTTTTTACTGATGAAACAATGTTACTTGATGCTAAACTAATTTTTTTTTTATTTAATATGGTAAAGACATGCAGTATGTGGACCTGACACACTGAACTGGCTGTAGATGTGAGTGGTGGTGGAGTGTCACCATTCAAGAAATTTACATCACAACCCAGCAGTAAGACTAACACAAAAAGAAAAGGTAAGCAAAATGAAGGCACATGTAAGAGAAGAAAGGGTGTAATATTATTGTGAAAGACAAGGGCAATTCAGTTACTATTATGGTGAGAACATCATTACAGGTCTACTGGGATATTTCAGTGCCTTGTCCTTACAATAACTGACTGGGTAGAATATGAAGTTATGCATCCAGTAAGCATGTCTTGGATAACAACTGTAATGAAAGCACCATAACTTTGGAAAATGTATCAAAGGTTAGAATTCAGCGGCATGGCCCAGCACTAAGCAACCACAGCCAGGATGTCTGACTCACATTGACAGTGTTCCCAACTTGCTAACTACATCCCACCAAGGAGAATGAAGTACAGTTTTTGACATAAGCCAGCTACATACTCATAAATCCAGGGCTAGAGATGGACACATCAGCAGATGATGTGGGGAGTTACATTTCCAGGATAGGATGCAAAATGCGTTCTACAGACAGCAGGCAGAGAAAGGCTCATGTAATGCAGTGTGTGGGGAGTGAATTTATGTAGTAGGCAGAATGCAACAAGATGAACTGCTTGGTGCATCTGTGTAATGGCATCAGGTATGGAAGTGATGGGCAATGGCATGTAGAAAGTTAAGAATGCTGCACAGTCCCCCATTTTGACTCTAGGACAGCAGTTAGTTGATGCTCCATAAGAAAGGTCTGTTTCCACCATGGTATGAGGGGCCATCCTCAATGGACAGCCACCCAGTGATCATTCAGGGTGTTCTGTTCACAATGGAGGGCACATAGGAATTTATGCAGGGCCATTTTGAGAGGTAAAAGCAGTACTTCAGGTAGTGATGCCATATATCCACTCTATTTTGAGATCGGAGGGAAGGTCCAAGTTGCATAAAATCATGGATGCACCAAAACCAAACAGGGTATGTTGGGACAGTCTCTTCATCCCATGATGCCTTCTGCCATATGTCCTTGGACAATCCCTATTGTAACTAAGGTCAAAGAACACTGCTATGTTGTGGGACACAGCACACAGCAGCTCAGGGAATGCAGGAGTGGTCTCACTTTCCCTGAGAAAAGCCAGATCAAGTAGCTTTTGGAATTGTGTGGTAAACACCGTATCCAAGTCACAGTGTGGTGTAGTCAGGTGGTGATACTATATTTGCCTTCTCAGGATTTCCTCACAGTAGAATAAATAACCTTTAACGATTGCTGTGGGTAAGTATCATCTGAAAACTTTGATGGCTGCAATTTCAGAATCAGTCAGCACACATCATTCCTTAAGCTCTGGAGTGTATAATGAGCAGAATTGTGGTATGAGACTCTGTTGGGCAGTATAGGCAGCCAGAGGCATGAACTAGGGGTGCCAGTGTCCACCATGTATGGGAACCCATGGTGCCATGTTGTCTGCATACTTTTGAAATGGTTGGAAAGGTGCTTTCTGCCAGTATGATTCAGAAGGTTGCCAGGTCATGCAGATTTGCTCCTGTGGTCCACATTACCACATGCATGCTATCTCCTACATACTGAGTACCCTTTGAATGAAGGTCCTGCATTTCATAGGTTACAGGCATGGTTTCATGTACAGGAGAGATGTAAGTATGTCTATGTGGCTGTGCCTCAGTTTGTGACTCATATATTTACTGATGTTTTTCAGGATGGGATGGATGGCATAGCCAGCACCGTCTCTGTATGCACCACATGCAGCAAATATGGCAGTATCAGCACTGTTGTGCCTGGAAGTTATTGCACGATCCTTAATAGCTCCAACATCATAGCCATAGGTGCCCTTATGATGTCAGAAGCATGTCAGTGAGCAACTGTCTTTAGCAGCTCCTCTCTGGCCTCCCATATAATGGTGAAAATAGACCTTTCTTATGGAGCATCAGTTAACTCCTGTTATCATGAGATTGCTGGGACTGTCTACCCTGTGCATAACTTGTACCTTTTCAGAACATGATCCAAATATATGTAACCTCTGATAGACTTTTCTAGGTAGAAGAGCACCCTTCTATTGCTACCTGTGGCAATGACTTTGTGACTGCAGAATACCATGTACCTATCCAAGTTACCGCAATATGTCCCCATCTGGTGTCTGCCCTGATATGTCAATATACATGTGTTTCTTGGTTAGGTTTGCACTGCCTTGGGCCTCTGGGGTGTTATGTAGTACCCACACAGTGTCTTAGCATAGATTCTGGGAGAGGGTCTGTAAGCAGCTGCTGTCATACCCTAGGGTGCCTGCAAATGCTAAGGCTTCCACACATCATGATCTCACTTATAGGCACCATTTCAATGGGTTTTGACATTTTTGGCTCCTTCTGTTGTTGCTTCCATGGCTAGTCACACTTTGAATCTGCTCAGATGTTATCATGCAGTACTTGGCATTTCTGTGGTGAGGCTCTCTTAGTACAGCTACATCAGTGGATTTCCTTACGTATAGTGCTTGGCAAATGTATTTATTTATTTTATTTTACATTTGTTGACCGGGATACTCCGACTGGATATATGTCCATTTTCACGGGGACAAAAGCTCCAAGATAATAAAACACATTGAATATTTAGTAAATGCTAGTTTCAAGCAGATTACTGTCATAAGCAATACAAATTAACAAATACATATTAATTTGCTGCTTCACAAATACCTGTGGAATTCACTCTTATTATAAAGGTAGAAGACACTCATTCCAGCTGAATATGCAATGGCTATTCTGTAATCATAGCAGAACCCAGTGTATACAGCTATCCACTTAGAGAAAGTTTGTTTCCCTGCAAGATTTTGCACTCTAATAGCTGCAAAGGAAACATTATGTTGCTGTGGCTTACAGATTTTTTAGTTCTAAAACTATATGCTTTCTCCACTGGGATGAGACTACTTCAAATTTCTATATGCTGCACCATTCAGATGAAGAAAGAAAGAAAAGCTTTTTTTTTTTTTTTTTAGTTTAGGCAGCATCTAACACACTGTTAGGCATGAAAGTGGAAAGAAGGGTTAGCAATCAGAGTCATTCTCTTTATAAAAAATAGGGTACAATACAACATGTAAGAGACTGCAGCTCTAAAGGCCCTTCTAGAGGTAACAACCAACAAAGATTGATTTTTGGGTTAATATTGTACAAACTGGGTCGCAGGGAGGGTTTTGTCATGGTTCTCAGAAAAAAAATGTAAACCCTGAGATGGTACATGAGTTTCATTAAGATGGTAAAAATTTTTCTCTTGGAAAATAATTGAGCAGTAAATCTGATGACAATGGCAGAACCCACAAAACATATGCTAGCCAAATCAAAACAATGAGTTGCAGCAGGTGGGTAAAATAGACCCTTTGAAGGAAGCTCTGAGTGGTAATATAAGATCTGTAAAAGCTGTGCTTGAAGTGGCATGCAGCTTAGTTATATATACCAATAATAGAATGCTTTTCATTTTGGCAAACAAGATTTTTAGAATATATCATACTCCAGGAGGGCCAGCCGCATCTGTGTAAAAAAACAAATCTCTTTTAGGAATCAAATTCCAGCATGCAGATTGTGTGACGGATGCAGCGTGTTGTCCTGTTTTTAGGCAAGAAGATCCTCCTTCAAAGGAATATGCAAACAATTCAATGATGTCTTCGTGATATATGAAAACTAGTCTGGGCCAAAATGGACTTATTGGAATCAGGCATTTTTTTCTGGCGCTGATTTTTGTAGATATTATTGATCCTCGAGTACGTAAAGACATGACTGTTTCTCCAAGGTCTTGACAGGGCTTTGTCAGATCTGAGCCATAATATTAGTGAACGAGCATTCTCTATTAGGAAAAGAGATCCCCCATCTTGTTAGGTTGAGGAAGATCTTGGGATGCAGCTGCTACTCCTCATCCAGACGAACCATGAAACTTAGGGAGTCCAACAGAAGACTACCCATGCCTGTCAGATAAAATAACTACTTGCAGTTGGTGACTCATGAATACTACCAGTTCTGGGACCTGACTTGCACCTCTGTAAAGAAGATATGAGTTTGTTTATATACACCAAGAATGCTCAGTGCAACCATCTTTGATTGCATAGAAAGCCATGTTTCCATAACAGATAAAAAAAAAGGGAGTCCTGTACATTCAGCAACCGAAATTACTGGTTGAGATGAAAAATCCAACAAAAGGGAGGCTACTGGCTGAGATGAAATAAACAATTTTCCTGGATTTGAATTGACCATGAGCAACAATCAAGTCAGTTCCTTCACCAAACTTGGGTGAGCTGAGGCAGGAAGATCCAGTGGGTCAGACATATGATGACAGAGACTTTGAAGAAGATGCCAACCTTTCCTCATGTAGAGACTCATTTAGGGAATAATGAGGATGCTGCTGCCATGTGACTTAGAAATGTCAGAAATGTTCTCACCAGCAGTTTGAACTAGCCAGCTGCCCACCTGGTAAAACAAGGGTAGCATTTCAGAAATCCTCTGCTGAGTTAGAAATACTTTCTGAAGAGAGAAAACAACATTGGCCTCTAAAAACTCAAGTCATCTCCCACTGAGCTTACAATATATTTAGTTTTTTTGTAGTTTACAGTCCACCCTACAGAATGGAAAATTAGGATGACTTTCAATAGACTGTAGTGATGATTAAGCCTGAATAAGACAACAAGGTATACAGATAGTGGTAAATTTGCACACCCTGTTGTATTAAAACATTATGACTCAGGCTAAGTACTCCAAAATATTCACTAGGTGCTTGTCAATCTGAACAACAACTGAACTGAAAATGCTGATTTCCTACTATGGACCTTAAAAACCTAGTTTTAAGTGAAAAGATGGAAGCAAGGCAATAATTATCTTTTAGGTTAACATTCACAATCCAAGTACCCAAAACAATACAAGAAGCAGTGAATGGAGAGTTGCCATTCTGAAGTTCTTTATGTTGAAAAAGCATCGGTTTAAAAACCTAGTTTCCAGGTACCATCATCTTTATCTGAAATTAGGAGAACCTTAAGTAAAACCACTTTGATGTGAGACACTAAACATTCTCTTTTTCTAACTTTCTTTGGTATCATGCCTTTTAACAGAAGTTTGGGACTTGTTAGTACAGATTTTGAAATTCTTGGCATGGACTTTGATGACATTATAAAACAGAGTTCAGTTTTATAACCTGTTTTCAAAACCTCTTCCAACCACCTGAGACTCGTGGCCCAGATTCTTTCAAAATGACTATGTCATGCTCTCTACTGCCAATGTCTGATGACTGGTAAGAACCAACAGAGAACAACAAAAGTTTAGTGGAGAGGGTCCTGCTCAACATGAACATAAGTCATTTGAAGAAGCTACGTCTGCCTGAGAGACAAAAATCAGAGCGCTATACTTTGTTCTCAAGTTAAAACTACTTTCATCCCATAGAATTCCTTCCACTTGCATGATATGATTTAAAACTCTGTGATTAGCCCTCATGGGAAGAGATTTCTTATACACTTATCTTCCAGAGCAATGGAAATTTCTTGCACATGCCAGTAAAAAAAGAAAAAGAACAAGGGGGGGGCAAACTCTATGATGACTTGAAGACACACATACACAGTAATCTAGCCTTTAACCATCATGTGTTTATAGTAGTGAGGAAATCATTCTTTGCTGTGCAACTTATAAACAAAGCTATGGTATCTAGGTCCCAGGAGGTCATTGTTCCACTGTATTCGGCATTCATCAGACCTGTGATTGAGTGCAGTTCCCCTTTTATGCACTGTTATGTTATGCATAATATCCTTTTTTTCCCTACTTTTTCTAGTTTCCACATTCCTGCCAAATATTTGCCAGGCCATTGTGTATCTAAGCCCCATATATCCTTTCTAGGATGAGATACATTCACACTGTGACTGTCACACAGGTAGCTATCAGGGGATTTTACATTTACAGCTGTAATGTCAGCTAGTATGGCCTGTTAACACACATGGTAATGACATGCAAAAGGTGCAATTTGTGACTGTCAACTACTTCCACAAATAGCACAGCCTCTCAGGTAGCCTTGCTGTCATGTTCTGAGCAGGCGAATTCCACTAAGTCCTTGGACTCCACTAGAGATTCTTTAGTGGGATAAGAGTCCTGTGACATGCCCTACAATCCTCAGGACAGGTAAGCTGTCAAACTCTCTTTTCAATAATTCTTGTGTGGTTAAGTGACTTGCCCAAAGTCACATAGTACGCAGAGGGATGCCTGTAGAATCAAACTGTGGACTGCGGAATGAAGATCATTAGCAGCTGATAGCCTCAGTCTTCTGCTCTAACTGCCAGAATGTAAGGTGAGAGGTTTGAGTGGTAGAAGATTATCAATGCACTTATGTTGTCTTTGTATACATTAAGTAAGCAGTCAATTAGAGCTCAGGAGCTGTATATTAATACTCAACCCTGCTAATAAAAACTTTTTGCCATTAAAGAGTGCCCTCAGGGGGAGCAGACAACCAACTCAGTTACTGTTAAAATAGGGTAATGAAATTTTCTGTTCTTCAATATGCAAATTAGCTGGGATTTACCAATGAGTTCATGCTGTGAGATACATTGTAACATATAAAAAAAATACACCTTAAAAGCATATCACCTATTTTTGCCAAAGTAAGTAACAATGTACAGGATGTGAAGATGTCAGCAAAGTGACCTCAAAGTTCTTTTGGGAACTAAACAAAAGTTACTCTTTATTAAAGGACAGAACTGTAAAGAGTTGGGAAGAGATATGGGGTCAGTACAACTTGCTGCATGTGATTCAGATCTGTGTACCCACGTCTAGCTGTTATGCACTGCTGTCTAAAAATATTTCACGTATCAGGTCAGAATATCAAAAAAGCCTTAAGCAGCTATAGTAAATAACAAAGACAGGTGTAGAGCAGACTGGAGAAACTAAACTATGTTAGGATGCCTTACTGATCCTGTCCCTTTTGGAAGTTATGTCCTAAATGTAATTATTGATAAAAATAGATGAGATAGTAACCTCACATATTTGATCAGTTGATACATTTATAACAAGTCAAATGTACCCATGAAGTGCTTTTCAGCTAGACCCCCACATGATAAGCACTGTGCTGAAACTGGGCAATCCACTTTACACTATTTAGTCATTGTCATAGGTTTTAAATGTAAAAATAATGTAAGGTTCGATGCAAAGTGGTGACTTTTCTTAATTAACAGACTTAATAATAGCATTAGTTTTTTATTGGTGCCCTTGTGTTTATTGATTATTAGCCCTCCTCATAACCATCAATCTATTCATTCTTCACAAGATGAGGGAAATTTTGGACCCATTCATTCCATGTGACACGAAAAACAGTCACGCCCGTATCACCTTGGTTGATGGTTCTTTATGACCTGAAAGCCCCCACCTGAAAGGAAGCAATCCGGCCAATTTGGAGCCGTCATTTCTTCACCCTCGAGTGAGCCAGGGCTAGCCACTCACTTCCCCCTTTCTCAACCCCCCCATTTCCCTGCTCTTCTAGCAACTGAGTCGATATTTGAACTTCCTGGGTCACAGTCGGGGCTTCATCCTTCTGTGCTTCCAAGTCAGGCTGACTCAATAATGTCTTGGGAAATTTATGGCTTGCTTATTTGGAAAGTACATAAGTGAGTAAGTGTATCTCTGCCTTCCCCATTCAAAATTAACTGGTCTATTTGGAAGTTATAAAGTGGCTTTCTGATGCACTTCTGTGTGTATCCTGTATCCATGAGCAACAGATACCTTGGCTATTTCTCAACTGAACTCAATAGCACAGTGTTAGAGGTGCAAGAAGGGTGACCCAGAGGGTCAAAGTTCAATTCTTGCTTTAAGCATGAACTCCTTTACTGCTGTGTTCCTGGATTTTGACAGAGCTCTTACCTCCTCAGTATATTTTAAGTGATATGGTATAGGAGTTCTGGTTCAGGAAGCATTTTGATGCACTCTTTATGTTGATTCCTTTACAGGTTTATAGGTGTGTACTATGCTAATGAGCACTGGGGCCTTTTTAAGCCTAGCCATATATTCAAAATCTCTGACAAGTTTTGGTGCCTTTGTTAAGTGTAATGCAGGAGCTTGGGAGATAAATCATTTACAACCTGTGGCCTGGGAGATGAACCATTTACAGGCTGTTTGTGTCCAACAGAGACACAGGTGCTAAATTAGTGATGAATTTTCTGTTCCCCATCTAATTGTTCAAGATACACATGAATTGGGTTAGAGAGGAACTTTGCTTCACATGAATGGGAAGTCTGTTCCAGAGAAGGGGTAGCCTCTAGTATACATACCTGTCTCTCCAGCTGGTCCTATTTATATCAAAGGAAAGGTTTAAATCTTTAGAATGAGTAATTCTGGTGCTGTTCATTTTGCGGATATGCAAAATATCGCTTTCTATGCCAGGCATAGATGTCCCCTCAGCAGCCTTTTGGAAACAAAATACAGGGATAGGGCTTTGAGGCAGTGTGCATAGAGCATGTTACTTATGCCCTGTATTATTTTAGGGATGAACCTCTGTGGATGTTCCAATTGCTGGATGTACCTGGTTAGGTACATAAAAGGGGAACTGCACTCAATCACAGGTCTGATGAATGCCGAATACAGTGGAACAATGACCTCCTGGGACCTAGACACCATGGTTTTGTTTATAAGTTGCACAGCAAAGAATGATTTCCTCAGTACTATAAACACATGATGGTTAAAGGCTAGATTACTGTGTATGTGTGTCTCCAAGTCGGTTAACTCTTAGTTTTTATTGTCAGTATCATAGTTCCCATGGGTGGATGACTTCCCAGAGGATATTATTATGCATTTCTTGGCATTTAGTTTTAGTCCATAGCTCTGACACAAGTTATTTGACTGCCTCAGCCCTTACTAGAGAACATTAGTGTCATTAGGGAATTCTATGACTGTTCCTAATTTGCAGTTGTCTGCAAATTTGGTAAACCAGAGTCCCTTGATGTTGGTCTTGACTTTAGAGGACTTCCTGGGTCCTGTCTGCAATCCAGCAGGCTATCCACTGGGTGACATAAGGGTTTACACCCAACCTCTTGAGTTTGTCAACACTGCCCAAGTGGGGTACTGTGTTAAATGTCTTGGCTAGGTCAAGATAGGCAGTATGAACTTGTTTTGCCCTCATCCATTGCTTTGGTGACCTTCTCAAAGAAGTCTGCCAAGTTGAGTAGGCATGACTTGTCCTTTGTCTGATTACTGGAGGAAGATGCTTCCACACTAAGTTCTTTATGTATTTCCTAGTCAGATTGGGTTATGGATGAACAATGCTCTGGGGAATAGTCCACTTAGTTTGTATTAATACAAATAGTTATAAAAGATGAAAATACAAATAGGTTAAAATAAATAAAAATATGTCAGTGCACCTCGTCTATTCCCAAAGGTTTATCTGTGTGTATCACATACTGTGGAAATCAAAAGGATTGATGGCTTAGCTGCATTTTATATATGAAGAACCACAGCAGGCCTGGAGTTCATCATCTGCAGCTTGCACGGTATGAAGTACCGATAATGTGAAGGATCAGGAACATCCAAGTGTGATGACATCCTTCCTCAAATGCAGAGTAGAAATATTTAACATCTGGTAAGTTTCCAAATTATGTCTGCATTTTTTGTTTTGTATTTTGCCTCCACACCAGCCAGATGAAGCTCTAGTATGTGAGCAGCTAAATGAACTCTGATCACCTTCAGCATGGGCCGACTCCTTTTCCTAACTCCAATGAACAGGAGAAGCCAGACTCAATATATGATTGCAAAACTATCACACTTCAAGTTTGCAAATAGATAGAAATTGTCTACATATTTCAAAACATGTTGATTATACTTAGCTGCCTGCAAGCACTTTAGCACAGAGAGTAAGAGAATGAGTGCCGTACCTGTAGATTTGGTTTGAAAAATATACACAGTGTTAAGTAATGAAACAATGACAGAGAGATGCTTACTGTGAACTCTAGAAGGAACATTAACCATTTTCACATATAGTTGTATGTACCATCCACTTTAGTTTAACTCATTCACCCCTAAGCAGGAAGAGGCTAAATAATTTCCTGAATTCTTTGAAGCCAAGAAACTTCTTGCTTCCTGGGAGGATTCCCCCAAATCTTGTACTGAAAACATACCTTATATGCTCTGCAATGTGTCTTATAAACAACAACAACAATTACAAAACAATGTACAAAATGAAAGTTATTTATTAAATTATATATTATGCAAATGTATTATTAGTACTAAAATTCTGTATGGTGATATTGATTTTATATTGCTAATTTCTTAAGGAAAATACTATCTCATTTGGTAAAGATTATTAATGCTATGGTAAAAAGTACAGTTGTGTAACTTGCACTTACCCATAACAGTAGATGTTCAAATTCCTCAATGCTGTAGTAGCCTTTAGGCTACATGGGTTGTTTTCCTGCCTAAGAAACAACTGGCCAGCTTCACAAAGCTCTAGCTTTCTCCAACACCTTCAGATAACCCCAAGGAGGGAACTCATCAGTCAGAGTGATGATTTCTTTGGGACTTTCTTGCCCATAGAGAGGATTCTAATAATCCTGAACCAAATAATAATAATAATAATAACAACAACAATAATAAACATATAAAGTAGAAACCTACCTTATATCCCATCTACAACTATAAGCAGGGTCCGAATGGAGAGATAAGTCCGCAAGTAAAGGAGAGTATTATTGCTGAAAATGAATTCATCCTCAAGTCTTGGTGAGTACCTTCACAAGGTGGACATTGTTTTTCACAAACTCTCACCAAGATGTCACTGATATATAGACTGTATTTATATAGAATATATCATGGACAGAAGTAGGTTAAAAATTAAAAAAAGACAGCTGGGTCCACAAGACCCAGTATAAAAAAGTGCCCAATCTTGGTAGGCACACTGGTTCCAGGACTGGAAAAGATGACAATGCAGCATCCTCAAAATACAGAAGCATTCCTACAATGGGGCCAGGCCAGACCCAGGGGGAGGATGCTCCCCCCGTTGTAGAAGGAAGTAGAGGTCCACAAAAATCACAAAAACTGATAGGCTAAAGAAAAGCCATAAAGACGATAAAGTGGACTATTGAGGATAAGAAAGAAATTATGTATTGTTACTATTATGCAAAAAGATCAGAATTTCCAGACACCAGATATACTAAACAATTAAGAGAGAAATTAGAGGAAAGAAAAGTAATTCCACAAGAAAACTGTCAGAAGCTTCAAATAAAAAATTGTATTCATTAATATAACAGACGTGTGAAAAACAGTATATAGATCATAAAACTTTGATCTTGGAAAAAGAAGCATCTGGTGGCGTGCGAAAATATAAACAAAACCTAGAGATTTTTGAAAAGTATAAAAAAGAAATAAGGACATGAGAAAGGGAGAGATTTGATATGGTGCAATATTTATGCAAAGGAGAAAGCCAAATTAATCAATATAAAGAAGGCAGCCCCAAATATATTCAAAGAGAAATATAGGCAAAGGCATCCAGATATGGAAAATTTCACAATAAAACAAATAATATCACAAAGAGAGAATTCAGAAAAGAAAATTAGTAAAGTAGAAGTTAAAAAAATAGAAGCTGTATGATGTGCCTGCGAAGTGAAGGATTTGGTGTAGAAGATCTAACACAGGTTACATCACAGCATTATGGAATGAGTCCCCAAAGTAAGGAGAAGCAGGAAGATCAGGAGACATTTGAAGAAGAAATATGGACATGGGAAAGAAAAAGAGATTCAATATGGTGAAATATTTATGCAAAGGAGTAAGCAAAACTAACCAATACAAAAAGAGCAGCACCATATTTGAAAAGAAATACAGGCAAAGGAATCCAGACATGGAACATTTTACAATAGAAAAAATAAGAAGACAGAGAAAAAGTAGAAAAGGAGATCAGTAATGGAGAAGTTAAAGAAATAGAAACTGAGGTGATGGAGTACCTGTGAAGTGAAGGATTTAGTGTAGAAAATCTAATTCAGAAAGCACCACAACAGGACAGAGTAATGGCTATCCAAATTAAGGGGAAACCAATGGAACAGGAAGCAATAGGTCAAGTGCCATATAAAGATATTTTGGACCCTTCCGCAAGAAACCAGTATAAGAGTTCACTCAAAGCTGGACACCAAGGGAAGGAACAGGAAGCTGTGGAACTTCAGAATGAACTGGCTCCCCACTTAAGCACCATGTTCAATAATAGCCTCGCATCAG
Organism: Protopterus annectens; assembly: GCF_019279795.1. Taxonomy (NCBI): domain Eukaryota; kingdom Metazoa; phylum Chordata; order Ceratodontiformes; family Protopteridae; genus Protopterus; species Protopterus annectens. Next base: position 140,102,548 of record NC_056732.1, read on the forward strand.
GCTTTGTGCCCACTGAATGGCACACAGCAACAGTTATCCCACTCCACAAAGGGGGAGCTACCACTGATCCCGGGAACTATCAACCTATTAGCCTGACGAGCCTGGTCTGCAAGGTCATGGAACGTATCATCATGGAACGCATAAACAAAAACATTGGTAACCTCCAAACTCTGGATCCCACCCAGTTCGGGTTTGTGAAAGGCAGATCATGCCTCCTGACCCTGATCGACTTCTTTGAGGCAGTCACCAAAGCCGTGGATGAGGGTAAGGTGGTTCACACAGCCTATCTTGACCTCGCCAAGGCTTTCGACACCATCCCCCATTCTGGAATTATAGCTAAACTCACTAAACTAGGCATAAATCCCTACGTCACAAGATGGGTTGCCAACTGGCTCACCCGACAGAACCCACACTGTAAAAGTTGCAGACTCCGAATCTGACCTCAAGGCAGTGACAAGTGGAGTGCCACAGGGTTCCATCCTGGGACCTCTCCTGTTTGGTATCTACTTCTCTGAAGTACAGGCTAACACAGAAGGCCTCTAGCTGACGAAGTTCGCAGATGACTGCAAACTAGGAGCCATAGTCAAGTCCCCAAATGATGTAGACATCCTACAGAAGGGCCTCACTGAGACAGATGCCTGGTGTCAGAGCCATGGCCTCAAGCTCAATGCCAAAAAGTGCAGTGTCATTCCCCTTTGGTAAAAACTCTGTACCCATGAACTACCACATAGGCAGCAATCTACTTAACACTGAATGCGTGATAACAGACCTTGGGACCCAGGTGGACAGTAGTCTCTCCTTTGATAGTCACATCGCCACAGTAGTCAGGAAGTCCTTCTATGTGGCACACCTCATCATAAAAGGGTTCTCATCCAGGAAAAAAAGAGGTCATTGTTCCCCTCTACTCGTCACTCATTAGACACATTATAGAGTACAACGCCGCTTTTGGAATGTACCTCACAAGACATCTGCAGCAGCTGGAGAGGCCACAGAAGTACCTCACAAAGAGGATTACTGGCCTCAAACAAGTGCTCTACACTGACCGCCTCAAAAAACTCCAGCTTTACTCCGTAGCATATCGCCTACTCTGAGGTGATCTCTGCCTAACATATAAAGCTATGTCAAACCCAGAGCTGTTGGACATGCTACACCTAAAGAAATCCCAATCCCTCCAAGCTACACACTCTAGGGACCTAAATCTTGTCACCACAATAAACAGGACATGCTGGAGGGATAGATTCCTATCCCAGAGACTTCCTATACTCTGGAACAAGCTACCCATCTATGTCAAGTAAAGTTCTTCATTAGCACTCTTCAAGAAAAATCTTGATGAATGGATGGTAAATAGGAAATACACCCCGGGGATCACTTCTGTGTCTCTGCTGGACAGTGGCATAGGAAAATAACTTTCTTGGGTGGCATAAGCTATGGTACCTTGCTCGCTATGCTTACGAAGGTCCTTGGGCCGATAGCCTAGTACCTACCTATGAAAGTCTGATGCAGTCAATGTTGAGGAGTGGTAGGTCAGTCAGTTCCCATATGACAGAGCAATGGATGGCACAGGATAAAATTGAAGAGAATGTGCCACAGGAAGATGCTATAAAACCTTCTATAGAATTCCTGCAGGAAATGGAAAACAAAAAAATGTGTCCTCAGTGTAGAAGAAAATGAGCTAAGAGAATAGTTGCTTGATTTAATAGACATATATAGACACATTAAGATCAATGAAAGAAATAGACTGCAGAAGGTCAATAAAACCAAAAAAGTCAGAAGTTTGATAAAATAAATGAACACAGTAATCAGGACTGTCCATAGAGATCCATGCGATATAACAGAAGTAAACAGGATATATTACTGTGCAGCAGCTAAATTAATAAGTGATACAGTTCTACCACAAGAACATAGGGTAGTGAAGAAGGGGAGAAATTGAATACCACCATGGAAGTATAGAATAGGGAAAACTATAAAGCAATTAAGACAAGAAGTGTCACTGTTAGAAGAATATAGAAGAGGGAACAGATCAGCAAAAATACTAAGAAAGATAGACATGATAAAAGCAATGTGCAATATTATAACAGACCAGGATCCATCATGCACTATCACAAATAAACTAAAAATCTCAGCAGAGGTAGAAAAACTTAGAAAATATGCAGATAGATATAAAGGAAAAGTACAAAATAAACAAGTTATTGATGACCCAAAAAGTTTTATAGAGAACTGGGAAACAAAGTAAAATTAATTGAAAGACCACCAACAAATGAAGAAATAGATACATTTTGGAGAAGTACTTATGAAGATCCTGTGGAACACATCAAAAATGCTAAATGGATAGAAGAAGCAAAAGAAAGAATAAGAAGTTTAAAGGTACAGAACATGAAATGGGATGAGGTAACAGCCACAGAGACTGAAACAAAGTTAAGAAAAGCCTTTAATTGGAAAACCCCAGATACAGTGCCTAACTTTTGGTTAAAAGTATTAACATCTTTGCACGAAGATTTAGCCATGAGTAAGAACTATTTATATGCGCATCCCGAATAGACACCAACCTGGCTAACAACAGGAAAAACAATGCTCCTACAAAAGAGTAGGGTAAGGAAGATAGGTGCAGCTACTGCAGCAGTGAGGAAGTCAAATATCTATATTTATAGGGAAGTGCAATTTAAACAACTGTACTGTGCTCATCATTCTCACTGATGCAATAGTTGTTAGGCTATATGGGCTAATTATCAAAGCCGATCCAACCTGGGAGGAAAAATGAATTGGATCCAAGAGCCCCTGGAGAACATCCCTAGCAAAACTAGCCTTGGACCTTGAAAAGGAATCCCGTTTGCAATACTTTATAAATGTATGCACTGAGGACCATGTAAGTGCCTCAAGAATGTTTCCAAAGTCCACTTCTTTCCAGCATGGCACGGTAGAAGACAAGGCTCTAACTGAATGTACTTTGATACCACCTGGAATGGATTTGCCACAGCAAGAGTAACAAAAAGTAATACCTAGGGACAACCACCTGGAAATTGTCTATTTAGACACAGAATGTCCATTTTTGTCCCCTGATAAGGAAAAAAAAATAGCTGGCAGATTCTCTAAAGGACCTTGTTCTTCAACATAGTACTTGAGCTGTCTATGCACATCCACAACATGTTGAATCCTTTATCCCTGGTTTTTATTTCAGGGTAGAAAACTAAGAATTTGATAGTTTGATTCAAAGTAAACTCTGGAATCACTTTGGGCCTATGGGGGGGGGGGGTCTTAATGTGAGCCTCCCTCAGGGGAACATGAAGTAAGGTTCATTTACCATAACAGTTTGCATCTCAGATACTCTTCTTGCTGATGCCAAAGCAATGATGAATTCAGTTTTCCAAGTCAAGAACTTAAATCAGTTTGATAAGCAGGTTTAAAAGCTGAAATAGTCAACATCTCCAGCACAAAGCTGAGATACTGAGGAGGATCAACCTATTTACAATGAGATGTCAGGTGTAAAACTCCTTTCAGAAACTATTATATCACAAACAGAAAAGACAAAGGAGGATCCATGGGCAGATATGCTGTAATGGCAACAACAGGAACCATATTAGATAAATAACAAAGGACGGAGGAAAGTACCTCATACAAATATTTGGGCAACAGTGGTACAAAATCCCTGATGAACCCTTGTTTATTAGTAAGACTTCAAGTAAAAAATAATTTTGACTTACCAATGTATGAGTTTATAGCATGTTTTATTGCTTCATTTAGAACCTGCTGCACATCCTCATGATATAAATGCCTAAAAGGTATTAGAATTTAATTATCCAGACAGTCACATGAACGTTTACTAAGACTGAGGTGTATCAAACTCTCCCATCTTGTGTGAGTAGATCCAGACTGTGATGAAGCTCATGGTAACTGCCCATGGCCAATTCCATAAGAAAGGGAGAACCAGTTTTGCCTAACCTAAAAGGGAGTCCCCACAATGATTTTTTTGGGAATCCTTCTGAACCATCAGAATTATCCTGGATATCAGTGGAAAGGATGAAAAAGCTTAAGGGAACATTTCCATTCAATGGAAGGAAAATGCATTGATTTTCCAGGTTTGTTTACAAGGAGTCTTGTTTTAGAGTTGGAGCTATGAGGTCTAATGTTTTTGACAATTACCTTGGTCACTTCTGCAGTCACTTTGGGGAGAACAGGCATTCATTCCAGCTTGTCACAGATATCTTCTTATAAGTGTGTCTTTTTAGACTGGGATCTGTTGCCACCAAATTTGAGTTTCAGGTCTGTAAACAAGTAGGATGTATACCACACTAGGATATAATCTGATACATACCACAGAGCTAGTGACCACAAAAAATTGTATAAAAAATGTTTATTCTCTCTGACGTCTCAGCACCAATGCCTTCAAGGAGTATAGTACATTTAAAAACACTAACCCTTTTATAACAGAAACAATTAGACACATAATTAATCAATTAAAACAATTAAATCAATACTTAAAGTAAAACCTGCCAATTGAGCTCTGCATTCATTCCCTTAGGTATCATTGTATCAAAATTCAGTATATACAAAGCTTCTTTGTACAGAAGCTTATTTGTAATGTTTTCATCTGTATAAATCTTATCTATTTTTTCCAGAATTGATGCTTGTAGCCCTCCAGATTGACCATGATGTACTTTATGAAAATGTTCAGCCACTGAGCTCTGTTCTTTTCCCTTGTCAATGTCTCGAATATGTTCTAGAAGCCTGATTTTAAAGGCTCTTTTAGACTCACCAATGTAAAACCTATTTACAAGGGCACAAGTAGGCCCTAAAGATACAAACTATTTGACCTAAGGATAGCCTCCTTTTCATACCTGTCAACTGTACAGATTTTCATGGAATGTCTAGATTTTTGCCTCATATTTTTGGTCTTTTTCTCATAAAATTGTGGTCTTCTGGCAAATCATTGAGGGTTGAAGTCAGGAAAATAATGACAGACGTTTGAGATTCAGACTTCATACCCTCCGAAAATTAATGCGAATACAAAACCTGTTATTCTACCAAGTTTCTAAGTTTGTAAGAGCAATATTTAAAAAGTGCCCCTATTTTTGGGCCCTTGTCCCCCCCCCCGTACTATGGCTTTGCCCAGATTTCTTGCTCTAAGAGGTTGAGAGGTATGCTCCTTTCACTCTAGTGCCTTAAGTGCAAGTGTATTATAAGATAGCCTTCATTACATTTAAAGATGCTTAGAAAAAGAGTAGTCTTACAGTAAAACAGATCAACAGATTAACAGATCTTAATAAACTATCATCCTGCTATAACCCCATTGCCAGATTTGCTACTGACACAGCCTACCGGACACACCACTGTCACAACCTAAATCGCCTAGGATGGCTTGAACTGCCAAGCCTACTGCAGTTCAACCAGCTAATATTGGCACATAAAGTCCTTTACCAACCAGAAAATACACCAGCACTAAAAAATATTATCAGCCCCTACACCAGCACCCAGCCACTGCGTTCATCCACTAGACTCCTACTTCAAACATACAAATCCAACTACTCAGCTGGGGACTCTCTTGTTTGCCAACTCTGTTGGAAAAATATGGAACAGACTCCCAGCTGACTTGACCCTAGAACCCTCACTTAACTCAACTCAAAAACAAACTCAAGAAATACTTCGAAACGCATTGGTTATGTCCTTGCACTAACCCCAACTAGTGACCTCTCTATTTCTTAGGTGCCTTACCTTCAACTATTTCTAACTTTTTTCTACCACTCCATTTCAAGAAGGGTCAATTGTATAACTGCTGCTCAGTGTGTCTTAAACCTGAATGTAATATTATGTATGTTTAACTTTGAAAATAATGTTATGTTTTGTAAAATGTTTTATAATAAGTACTATATGTGCTGAATGCTTGCATTGCTTATGACTGTAATCTGCTTGAAACTAGCATTTACTAAATGTTCAATGCGTATTATTAACTTGGAGCTTTTCTCCCCGGGCCTCCACTGAAAATGGACATGTACCCAGTGGGACTATCCCGGTCAACAAATGTAAAATAAAATAAATAAATAAATAAAATATATGTTAATTTGTAGACGAATACTCAGACAGCTGGACTAGCACCTAGTAATGCTTAGCATCTGGATACTTTGTAAAACACGTGAATCAGAAAAAGCATGTCCACATAACCTATGTCGTTTGCAATATTATCATCTCATCTGGTGAGTGTCCATCACTACAGCTGTATGAGGCACTCACAATAACAGAATAGGCTGATTTCTTTTCAGAGTTTAAATTGTTCATTACATGGCTAGCTACAATATTTTTTACAGGTCAGACTTCATAAAGTAGTAAATATTATACTAAATGATTTTATAGTTTGTGGCCACTAGTTGGCAGAAGACAAAAAAATTATAAAAGAAAAAATAGGCCAAATATCCTTTTACAGAACTTGTAAATCAAATGCCAAAAATTGCTGGTGCACTAATGATATGAAGAAGAAATTACAGTTTATGTAACGGCTGAGCTGCCCCTTTCAACTTGATTGATTCAGCCCATTCCATCAAACTGAAATGATGTGGGACATGTTTCCACCCCTGCCCATGCACTGCTTAACTAATATAACCTTGATGAACGTCACAAAGCACCAAAGTAGGTTAAATAACTTCTAGCCCTGAACCTGTTAAATAGAACAGGCTTGGTCAGTCATAAGGACCTGAAAAGTGCATCAGTCGCATAACCAAAAACCACAGAGGCAGGCTCACACTGAACAATACCCAGGCCTGCAAACATGTTAGCAAATACTCGTTAATCTAATAAAAAAATGGGCAAGCATCACAGATATAAGGTACAGGATTTAATTCTCAACTTTGGTCACTGACTGATAATTGGCTAGGTGTGTAATAGTCTACAGACTGATTGCCTGGAATCTCTGGCAGTTGTTGCAGAAGGTTAAGGCTGTGAGTTAGTTTCTGTGATACAGGTTTGATTCTTCCAGCCTTTATTTTCCTACCGTGTGACCTTGAGCAAGCCACTTAACCAAACACTGTAACTGTGAATTTGGGCTAGGCTATTTAATGCCCTCCTGGACTGCAACCCTCGTAACTACCTATGAATCTAATTATTCTACTAGGCTAAAGATCAAGTGGGAAGCAAAGTACATTTGGGTAAGTTGCACTCATCCATAACAGCAGATGTTCAAATTCTTCACTGCTATAGCCTATAGCCTGATCCCTTTTGGAGTGACCTATAAAAGCACCTACTGTGACTAAGTGGTATCACTGTGAATGACTTACAGTGAATGATTCATAAACTGAAAGAATATCTGGAATTTATCAGTAAAAGACTGCAAGAAGTTGGCTCAGCTATGACCAATCATTTTTATATAATACAGTCTATTATATGTGAGAACACTGAACGAAATATACAGGTGTTGGCATAAGTGCTGAAGAAATGTTAACTTATCAGGAGGATCATGTCTGACGGAAAAATGTTAAGAGTCAACAGAATCCAAGAGGTATGCGAGGGTACAGATTTGTCATGATTTTATGCAGAAAGCATTTCCTAGATAAACTGGACCCCCTAATACATAGATAATACTGAAGTAAATACACTTTTCCACCATGGTACGCCAGGAAGAGTGGCCACAGAATCTCCCACCCTATTAGGCAGCCTTAAAACATGTACACTGTGAGAGAAAATTATTTCTATGTTATGGAGACTGGGAAGGCAGCTACTATGTAGCAACATACAAGTTTATGTCAACATGCAAGAAAATAGCTGTATTCCTTTTTGCAATTACAGCCTCCAAAACGAAAGGATTCTGGTTATGCTGCTTTACCCACCCATCTTAAAAGTTTTTTTTTCCACATGTAGCAATATCTTTCTTGGAGGTAGATGAGACTCTGGAGGCAATCCAAAATAATACCAAGCAACAAAATGCAAGTGGTGTGGATCATTCTGCAGATAGCTGGGATAAGCAATACATTCCTACTCAAAACAAGCATGTGAGCCCTACTCTGACTTCAAGCACGACATGCTATTTTGAAAGAGCTGCCCTCGCAACAGAAGGATGTAGTTTGGCTGTGGGAAAACAATAAAATGAAGGCTATGTTTATAGGCATTGGACAGTGAGACTGGAGATGACAGCATCAAAACCAAGCTTGTTTATTCTAAAAGTGATGGGTACATAAAAACGAACTATTGTCCTTAGCTGGGTTCAGGGATTCTGCTAAGAGTTTCTTGAAAACAGTGTGACATGCCCAAAGCTGGAAGTATTGACTTAAAATTACTGACTTGGACTGAAAATCTCCATACTGGAGTTGTGAAGGAAGGTAGAAAGGGACAGATAGTTCAGAGAATCTAGCTCTCAACTAAATAATACAAATACTATGGTGTTTTAGATTTCTTAGGAATGGATTGAAATTATTCTTATTTGATTATATGGCAAGATATGGCAGAGAGAGACTCGCAAATAACAGAGGATGAACAGAATGTTGTGCAAACGGACCCGAGAACTGTAATGAAGTCTCATGGATAGCTAGCAAGCCGTATCTTAGACTGGTTAGAGTCTGCTTAGCCATTCCTCCCTCTTCACAATAGCAACATGTTCCAGTCAGGTACCTGACAATCTCATATGAGCTGATACAGAAATCTGTGTGAGATATTTGAAGGCTGTTAATACCTTACACTTGTCAGTGGCTGCTGTTATCCTGTGGAATTAAAAAAAGCTGCATGAAAACATTGAATATGAACTCAATTATTCATTTATAAAGAGTAGCATGAGTGGGACACTTGTGTGGCATGGTAAGGTGGTGAGACACACTTAGGTTGGTTGAACAATGTACACTGCTTTACCATTTGTAAGGTTGCTTTCAACAGGTGGGCTGGAATCTGTCTGACAAAGTGACTTCTAAGAGGTACCTATCATTCTTATTGGTATGCATGAGAATGGTGCTGAATTAGAAGTAGGTACTCCAGTATTGGAGGATATATTATATAAAATGTGTACAAGATTGGTTGAAATTTGTTTTCATTCTTATCGCTATATGGTGGGTCTTCTTTTTGAACAGCTTTCTTCAAGTTTTTGTTTCAAGTGTGTCAGTTTATTCTATAGTTAAAAACAAGTGGCTAGGATAACATGCTATACTAAGTTGGGATATTTTTATGTGTAGATGGAATTATGATTAATGGTTATACATTTGGGAAGGAGAACATCACAATTTGAACCCAGGACAAAAATACTAACAAGGATTTTGCAAGGATGAGTATCTATGTTATTACACCTTAACAGACAATGCTGTATAGGTGACCATTTAAGGTGCAAAAGACTGCACTTAAAAATGTCTAGTGTGCAAAGACATTTAAAACACTCTGTTAGACTTAGCAAAAAAAAACAAAAAAAAAAACATATATATATATATATATATATATACACACACACACACACACACACACACACACACACACACACACACACACACACACACACACACACACACACACACAGTGGATATAAAAAGGGTACACACCCCTGTTAAAATGCCAGGTTTTTGTGATATTAAAAAAATGAGACCACAACAAATCATTTCAAAAATTGTCCCACCTTTAATGTGACCTACAACCTGTATAATTCAATTGAAAAAAATATAGGGAAAAAATATAAAAAATAAAAAATGTACAAAAAGCTCATTGCATAAGTGTGCACACCCTTAAACTAATACTTTGATGAAGCATCTTTTTATTTAATTACAGCATTCAGTCTTCTTGGGTACACACCTGCCATCAATTAAAGAGACTCTTATTAACCCCAAATAAAGTTCAGCTGTCCTAGTAGGATTTTCCTGACATTTACTCAGTTGCCTGCTATAGCAAAAGCCATGGTTCGCAGAGAGCTTGCAAAGCATAAAAGGGATCGCATTGTTGAAAGGTATCAGTCAGAAGAAGGGTACAAAAAAAATTTCCACAGCATTGGATATACCATGGAACACAGTGAAGACAGTCATCAAAAAGTGGAGAAAATATGGAACAACAGTGACGTTGCAAAGAACTGGACGTCCCTCCAAAGTTGATGCAAAGACTAGACGAAAACTGATCAGGGAGGCTGCCTAGAGACCTACAGCAACACTGAAGGAGCTGCAGGAATTTCTGACAAGTACTGGTTGTGTAGTACATGTGACAACAATCTCCCGTATTCTCCATATGTCTGGACTATGGGGTAGGATTGCAAGACGGAACCCTTTTCTTACACAAAAAAGCATCTAGGCCAGGCGAAAATTTGCAAAACAATACATCAAGTCTTCCAAAAGCATGTGAGGAAAATGTATTTTGGTCTGATGAGACCAAGGTTTAACATTTTGGCCACAATTCCAAAAGGTACGTTTGGCGCACAAACAACAGTTTGCATCACCAAAAGAACACCATCCCCAAGGAGAAGCATGGTGGTGGCAGTATCATGCTTTGGGGTTGCTTTTCTTCAGCTAGAACTGGGGCTTTAGTCAATGTAGAGGGAATTATGAACAGTTCCAAATACCTGTCACTTTTGGCCCGAAACCTTCAGGCATCTGCTTGAAAGCTGAAGATGAAGAGGAATTTCACCTTTCAACATGACAATAACCCCAAGCATACATCCATATCAACAAAAAAATGGCTTCACCAGCAGAAAATTAATCTTTTGGAATGGCCCAGCCAGAGCCCAGACCTAAATCCAATAGAAAATCTGTGGGGTGACCTGAAGAGGGCTGTGCACAACAGATGCCCTTGCAATCTGACAGATTGGAGTGCTTTTGCAAGGATGAGTAGACAAATATTGCCAAGTCAAGATGTGCCATGCTGATAGACTCCTACCCAAGAAGGACTGAATGTTGTTGCTGTGTCTTTCGATTTTTCCCAGTTAGGGGTCGCCACAGCGGAACTCCGGAGAGCTAATGACTGGTAGTTGATTTTTACGTGCCGAGTTACCAGCCCTGACGCACAACCTTCAACAAAGGTACACCCATTCACGCATGTCTCCATGCAGAAGGCGCTCTAGCTGAGAATCGAACCGGACAGCGTCTTACTGTGAGGTGACAACACTACCGCAGCACCTCCACTGCGGATTGAATGTTGTAATTAAATCAAAAAGTGCTTCAACAAAGTATTAGTTTAAGGGTGTGCACACTTATGCAACTAGCTTATTGTACATTTTTTATTTTTTAAAAATTTTCCCAAACAATTTTTGTTTGTTTTTCAATTGAATTGTACAGGTTATAGGTCACATTAAAGCTGGGAAAAGTTTTGAAATTATTTATTATGGTCTCATTTTTTTACATCATAAAAAAATGGCATTTTAACAGGGGGTGTGTACCTTTTTATATCCACTCTGTGTGTGTGTGTGTGTGTGTGTGTGTGTGTGTGTGTGTGTGTGTGTGTGTGTGTGTGTGTAAATATATATATATATATATATATATGTATATATATATATATATATATATATATATATATATATATATATAATGAGCAATGTTCAGAATTGGAGACCACACGAAAGGAAAGGATATTAGATAACAAAAGAAATCTTCAGAATCTTCAGGGACTTCTCTTTACACAGCTGAATCATAAGCTGCTGATCATTTTCAGTTGACTGTTGCTTAAATGGAACAATTCTTTCTTCTAAAACTGGATATTGATTATGTTAAACAGTTAATGCAGCAAACACATTTATTTATGTACCTATCTATCTATCCATCCTCAGTTGACCGGGTTATTCCCACTAGGCCAGTAACCTCTTTTCAGGGGAGACCTGAGATGGTAGTTATACTACTAGGGGAAATTTAGCCAGGACATCTGGGAACTTTCCCCTACTCTTTTTGTACAGGGGTACAATTCATTGTTATACTTCCTGTCTTCCGGTCTGGGCAGGCAGGTGGCTCAGAAAAACAGGAAGTCCAAAATCGAACATGGAGCAGGAAGGAGAAGTTTTTTCAGGTTTTTGATGCCAGTAAAGCTATTAACTGAAGAGCTGAAAAGCCGAATAAGGCTGATAATGGAGGTTATGTGGAGTAAGGAGTAGGGAGAAAAGAAAGAGGAGTAGTGTCGAGTAAATGGTAAAAAGAAGGAGTTGAAGTAGATATGGTGGATTCAGAGGAATTATTTCAAATTTATTTGCAACAGATTCTGCAAAACCTGAGAGTATTGTTACAACCCTCCAGTCGGGGGGGGGGGGGGGTTGCGGGATGTTTACTTGAAAAAAGCAATTGAACAGAGCAAACTGGAGAGCAAGAAGGAGTGTCTTGGGGAGAAATAATGGACAGAATTCAACAATAAATCATTCAGGAAATAAGGAAAGAAGGAAGAAAATAAATCATATGAACAAATGGTAATAGAAGTTGAAATACAAGCAGAGAAGAAAACAGATGCAAGAAGAAAGCATGAGATGAGGATAAGTAGGAAAAGAGAAAAGGAGCTGGACAACAGGTAAGAAATATGTGACAGTATTATTTCACCACTGGATATTGAACCCAGAGAGGTATTATTTGTATTAACAAAGATACTTTTTGTGACATTTTTTGAGGAGGTGCAGTATATGGAAAAATCCTTAGAACAATATGAAAAGAGAAAGAATGAAAACCCTTGCAACTTGTATGTTATGCAGGCATTTAACAGCGAAGCTAAGAGTATTTATACAATTATGAACTCAAGTTGAGAGAGACAATTTAAAAAATGATTTTCAAAACTGTGTATAGAGATGTAATGGACATTTTAAAGATCTATGATAATAGAGGTTTATGAACTGGGTGATGGGAATGTGGTGTTACAATGAAAATGCAAAATGACAAAATAATCTATTTGCCAAGTATAATTAATGTAGGGGGGAATAAGGGATTGGTTAGATACTGGGGACAACCAAAGACATGTTTTTTGTGTGGTAAAAATAATAACAATTGTGACAAAAAGAGATATTTTGTTTGTGGTAAAGTTGGTCATGAAGCAAAAAAATGTAAGCAAAAATGTATAAAGTGTGAAAAAATAGGACATCCATGGATGGACTGTAATGCTAAAGAGGATTATACACGGGAAACCAAAATCAGACCAAGACATGGAAAATATTTTAGTAGATAATACAGAAGAAACAAAAATAAAAAATGAATGAGGAAGATATAAGAATTGAAGTAAAAGAATGCATGAGGGGAACAAAAGGAAAAGAAGGAGAGACAGAGGAAGAAGTAATTCAAGTGATAAAGGGGAAGATAAATGGATAAGAGTTAAAAGTAAAAGAAATCCTATTAGGAAAAGAGTAAAAGAAAATGCAAATTTAAAGATATAGGAATAGGAGGAAACAAAAACGGAAAAGGATAAAAGCAAGAGAAATATTTCCACAAGGTAAGAATCCTTTAATCTGAATAGTATAAAGAATGTTCAACAAAGGCTAGGAGTGTTGGAATGGTGTAGAATGTTAGACATGGATATTATAGTATTAATAGACATAAGAATAACAACAGAAGAAGAAAGAATGCAGGTTAATGGGTTATGAGAAGGCAAGGTTATATGGAACTTAGGAGAAGAAAATGCTCAGGGACAGCAATTTTATATAAAGAATGTATAGAAATCCCTGATTATAAATTAGTAGTACTAGGAAGAATAGCACTATTAGATATAAGATGGAAGAACCAAATATATAGGGTGATTACACTCTATCCATACATTTTACAAAAACAAAGAGAGATTATGTTTAGGGAAATACTTGATTATGCTAGTGTAAATATGCAAGTGATAGCTGAAGACTTCAACTGTGATTTAAGGAGCAGATGTAAAACTCATTTCAGATATGATTAAAAGCGGTAAAATGTACTTATGGAAAAACAAACATTGGACATATAGAAGGAGTAATTTGAAAACTGAAACTGATTATCTTATTATATCAGTTTAAGGATATTACATCAATGAGTTAAAATTACAGGTTTTTCAGACCATGCAGCAATCTGGATAGAGATTAAGAAACGATAGGCTATATAAAAATAGGTAGGGGGATAAAAAGAATTAATGAATCAGAGTTAAATGAGTCTGTAAAGGAAATAATACATCAACTATGGTTAGATTATATAAACATGAGAGGATTTTATATAGATTAGACAAGTTGGTGGATTAGTCTAAAAGATAAACATAGAAAAGAAGTGCTGGAATGGCAAAGGGCAAAAAGAATACAAGATAGTTGCAAATATAAGGAAATCAGTAACCAAGTCTTTAAAAACCTAATAGACAATAAATAGTTTCTAGAAAAACAGAAAATGTTATACAAAATGAACCAACAGAATATTAAAAACATGTTATTCAAACAAATATATTTGTTACAAGGCAGAAAAGAAGTAGCAGCAGCACACCCAAGTAAAACGGCTAAAGAAAAATAATAATAATGAGAGAGTTAAGGAATAATGAAGGATATGTAGTTAATACACAAAAAGAAATAATGCAGACAGCAAAAAGACATATCTGAAAACGTTTTCCATATACAAGACTTTCAGAAAGAATAAATGGAACTTAAATTAACTGAAGAAGATAATAAGAGAAGAAAAAAATCACAATGACAGAATTTAAAAATGTGCTGAGAACAGTTAATGTAGAAGCAGCTACAGGTTTAGATGGACTTGAATATTTAATGTACAAGAACATGCAAGAATGGCAAAAAGAACATCTTCTAGAGGTGTTGCATGAATGGTTTGAATAAAGGGTAAATGATGAAAAGATATGTATGGCTGCAATGAAATTTATATGGAAAAATGGAGAAAGAACAGACATAAAAAATGGAAACCACTAGTATTAAACAATGTTGATTATAAGAAATAATAGAAAAAAGAATAGTAAGTATGGCTAATAAATTACTAAATGAAACAAATTTTGGACTTTTAAGTGAGGGATGTGTTATCAATGTAAACACATGGCCCATAGACAAGAAATCCAGTTAAACACCATAGAAAACCCTTTAACAGCTAAGAAGTATTTTAATTGTACATCCAAAGGGGTGGCTTACTTAGCTTTCCACCAAGTGTGTTCAGCCTACTATGTGGGGAAAATGGAGAGACAGTTAAAAACTAGGCTGTACGAACACCATTATGAAATTTCTAAATGTATGGAAACTAATGCACTTTATAAGCATTTGAAAGACTGTCCTAATGGGAAATTTGTATTTTGGATGTTAGAGCAAGTTGAACCAAACCCAATGGGTGGACAATGGGAAACTTTATGGGAGTATTGTGAATTGTTATGGCAACTGTGGTTAAATGCAGGGACACCCCCAGAGCTTAACAGGCAACTTTCGTTGAGTCCTGTATTAAAAATGAGGACTGGTAAGTTGGGATGCAAAATGTATATACATTTTGTTTCAAAAGAAAAATAGTTTTAGGAAGTGTGAACTGTGAAAATACTGTTTGCATGTTTTTAAAAATGTGCTTTCATTAATATTATTTTGCTGTGAATTTATAATTAAAGTTTACAATGCTAGTTTGGATTTTGTTGTTGTTGTGTCTTTCGGCTTTTCCCGGTTAGGGGTAGCCACAGCGGAACTCTGGTCCGCTAATGATTGGCAGTTGATTTTTACGTGCTGAGTTGCCAGCCCTAATGCACAACCTTCAACAAAGGTACGCCCATTCACGCATGTCTCCATGCAGAAGACGCTCTAGCTGAGAGTCGAACCGGTCAGCGTCTTACTGTGAGGTGACAAACACTACCGCAGCACCACCACCGTCGATGATTTGTAATAGCAGGAAATTATGTAAAATTTTTGTTTGTTATTTGTGGAATGACTAGTATAAATCAAATGGAAAACTGAGTAAGACAAAAGCGTTAAATTCTGCGGAATAAAAACTTAAGATATACTGCTGTTCCTGCTGGTGCTTTTTTGTGGTGCACTCTCGGACTTGGAGCCATTTACCAGGGTCTGTTTCATTTACTAGTGGTACTTACCTTACTTCCAGTTTTATTTTTGTTTTCTGGCAAATCACTAAGGACTGAAGTCACTAAATAATGGCAGACATCTGAGTTCCCCACCTCATATCCTTCAGAAAATGCTTGCTAACACAAATCCTGTTAATCTAAAAACTTTCTAAGTTTCTAAGAGCAATATCTAAAATCTGCCCTTATTTTTGGGCCTTTATCCCCCACTGTTTTTGGCTTTGTCCAGATTTCTCGCAATAAGGAGCTGAGGGGTATGCCTGTTATTCTATTAACTTTTTTAAGCGAATTAGAGTAATACTTGTAAATTGCCCATCATTTGGGCTCTTTGCCCCCCCCCCACATTGTTTATGGTTTTGCCCAAAATTCTTAAACAAAGAAATTGAGAGGTATACATTACAGCAGGATGCAACAATAAGCATTATAGATGAATGACAGTGCTATTCCTTATATAAAGAAATTTTAGATACCCATACATTTCAAGTAGAAAACTATATAGCACCTTAACAAAACTGCCAACAGTTGCAGAGAAACCAAAATCAATGTCAACACAGTGCTGGCGGGCTAACTAAACACATCCATTAAACACATTGGGGGAAATAAAAAAAAACAAAATAACTAAAGGGAAAACAAGCAATGGCAAGGCAGAGATCTTATCACAAATATATATCTATCTATATCTGTTTATCTATATACATCCAACCCCTGTTTTCCAGTTTTTGCACATGGGGTTGGGGTGTCACTTCAACAGTGACAATCCTCTACAGCCAAGGTTCATACCGCTGGGTGGCTTGCCCTACCACAGTTGTTCCTCATACACATATAAATATATATATATATATATATATATATATATATATATATATATATATATATATATATATATATATACACACACATGTACTTAACCTTGCAGTAACTGTAAAACTGCAAGAGGCTGTTCTATGTCCATGTACTTCTGTGGTTTATTAACTCTGCCAAGTAGTAAGCAAGGGACATTCTCTGCATTTTCTATGACAAGATAAATACAGAAAAGAAAACAGATGAAAGATGAAACAGTTATCTATGAATGCTACCAGGTTGCTAAGCATTCTGGCATGCCCACACAAGCTGACTGACATAGTAAGTAGCAATGTTTTCCACAAAAATCGCCAGAATATATGTTGGGAAAACATCCTTGTATTTTAAGTTTCAACCTTTAGGCAGGTCTATGCAAAAATGCTGCTCCATTCTGCAAAGTTGTAGTTCTATGAAATGACTATCTCTGAAGGGGCAGCAAGGCATGCAACTATTCAACAGCTGAAGTGCACGCGCGCACACACACACACACACACACACACACACACACACACACACACACACACACACACACACACACACACACACCTTTTTATAAAAGATGTGAAAATGAGCCAAGAGTAGCTTTCTGCTAGATAAAAAGCCTGTTATCCAAAATTGGTCAAATAAAGGTCTCCTGAAGAACACCATTAATGCAAAGATAAGGCAGTCTCCCTTCTTTTTTCCTATCTGGGCCCTGACAGACTATAATGTAGCACTTGTTATATCACAGGCTATAGGAACAAGATAATTTTACTCTCCATTTGAAACTAACCTCAGTGAGTGGTTTCACTTACAGAGATTCCAAGGTTTCTTGACCTCAAGTAATGAAGTTTAAAATATGTTCTCTTCTTGGTGATGCTACAATGCTATGCTACTATGCACATGTTGACTTTGACTAACTTACTGAAGCAATGAGACTGAAGGAATCAGGTGACCTTACTTCACCCAGTTGCAAACAGCCAATATTTCATGAGCATTTCTTCAGTTGTTGTGTCTTTCGGCTTTTCCCGGTTAGGGGTCGCCACAGCGAAACTCCAGTCCGCTAATGATTGGCAGTAGATTTTTACGTGCAGAGTTGCCGGTCCTGATGCACAACCTTCAACGAAGGTATGCCCATTCACGCATGTTTCTACACAGAAGACGCTCTAGCTGAGAATCGAACAGGACAATGTCTTACTGTAAGGCAAAAACGCTACCACAGCACCACCACGAGTATTTCTTCAGTGTGGTTTTGAATTTAGGCATCAGGTATTTTGGAGATACTAGGTATTAAGTTATTTAGGGAGATAGTGTGTGTGTGTGTGTGTGTGTGTGTGTGTGTGTGTGTGTGTGTGTGTGTGTGTGTGTGTATATATATATATATATATATATATATATATATATATATATATATATATATATATATATATATATATATATATATATATATATATATATATATATCAGTGGAGTGACACAGAGTCAGTTACTTAAGTGATATTGTATCTGATGTAACTTCTACTGACATGTACAAGTTGTACCAGACTGTGTTTCTGATGATGACTGGAATACTGCTTTCTTTAGCCTTAAAATTCCCACTCTTTCTAGGCATGAAATGATATATTTGTTTACAGTAAATGGTAGGGATCGGTTCAGCTCAGTCAATACATTAGATGTACTCAGTACCTCCAGACTAAACCCTGGAGCCAACAAGGGCAGCTTTTTCAGAAATTCTCACTATACTGCAGAATTCATAACAAAAACAAACAAACAAAAAAAAACCCCTCAAAACTACAAGCATGTTGATATATGTTACTTATCTGATTATTGCACTAGCAAAAGGGGAACATTTTAACAAAGCTAAAAATGCAACTGCAGTGTCCATATAAGCTAAGCATACAGAATTACACATGTATTAAACTGTTAAAGGACTAAAATAACTTGCACAAATATTTTTCCATTTACATTCTGTTTTCTAAAGTCATACCAGTGCTTGGTATCCTTCATTTCTAGAATAATTTCAGATGAAATTATGACTAATTACATTCCATGTTTTACAATTTACATCAGTTTGCTTCACAAAGCCTGTCTTATGAAAGAAGTTCTTTAATAAAAACAGAGCTAGCCAAAGCTGTCTCAAAGGATTTATGATTTGACAAACTATCTCCATTCCAGTGGATGTATTGCACAGTTAAAGTCAGCATGTGCTACTTGCAGAAGGAATGACAATAATGAAGCATATCGCTATATAACTGTGAGATACCAAGCATACATGTCAAATCAAACTAGGCCAATATTAATCATACACCATCAGGGTTCACAGGCTATTCCTTGATCTAAGCCATGTTTTTCCTTCATCTGTATTAATCTTTCATCTAAAGGTGTTGTCACATGCTCAGCTTTTTGACATGAGGCATTTATTTGAAAGCTTTTAAATTACACATGATAAAAATGAACGTATATTCTGAAGCTAACCGATGCCTCCCATTATGTTTTTTAAAATGTGTACTGCATCAATGAAAATGTTAGACCTGTAATACAAGCAATATAAACAAAATGTGAAAATACTGTATGCATTTAAACAGATTTTGTGAATGTGACAATTCAGGCACAGACCTAGAACAATCTCCAGACGTCTTTTCTTCCAAAAAAAAAGAGTTCTCAATAGCTTATAGAAAAGTAAATGAAGAATGGCTGCTTCTGTACAACTTAGTTTGTCTGAGTATATTCACATATATGGGTTCAGTACATTTGGTCTAACTTTCCTTTGGCTGAAGGATTTTTAGAATTAGTTGAATGCATTCTTTGTGAAGTGCAGGAATAGTGGAAAAGAAAAATGTCATATGTTAGGTAACTGGGAGTGGGTAGTAATGCTGAAACTTTAGTCTGCAATCAAAGTTTTGACACTGGAGTTGAGTGCATGTGTGTAAGAGTGGGTTATGGTTGCAGTAATGGATATGGAAGGTGTATAGATAAGATGATATGCATGACCACTGCTAACTTTGAACTAAGTAGTTGTGTCTTGTTTAGTGGTACTGTTAGGGAAAGGGTTAGCACACTTGATTTAGGTAGTGGGGGGGGGGGGCAAAGCTAATATAATGAAAGATCAAATTTTCAGACATCTTTCCTTCCAATAAAGTTCTTGATAACTAAAAGAAAACTAAATGAATAATGTCTGCTTCTGTATTACTTACTTTCTCTACAGTGTACTGCAAGAACACATACATATCCGTTCAGTACACTTGTTTAAACTTTCCTCTGGTTGAAGGATTTTCCAGTATCAGAACTGGTTGAATGCATTCTTCGTTGGGTGCAGGAACAGTCAGATTGTGAAATGTTGAGAAGAAACCAAATAAAATCATCTCAAGATAAGCAGACACAACCTCTAAGGCACATTTAAAATTCTGAGTGTTGGGAATGAGTTTTGTGATGACTGGTGATGCCATAGGTCACCACTGAATGAATTTTCATACCTCACTGTACCAAATATTTCATGCATTACACCCCAGACTACCCCATGTTGTGATTTTTCCCATTCAGTTCAGTGGCATAGTTTTGCATTATTTTTTTTTCCCAACAGGTACATACTTAATGCAATTAGTAGATGGATAGTTATGGTTTGTGAATGAGAAGGGCGCAATGTTCTTAGGCTATTTTAGGTTTTCTTTTCTCCTTGATTCAATTTATAATTGCTCAGGTGTGCTTTTGAAGTGTTTTATAGTCTGACTGTTATGGCAGCAGTTAGTGAGGTTATGCTGGCTTAGTAAATTATTTTAAAATTTCCAGTTTAGTTAGAGTTATGAGTTTTTATTTTATATGTTGGGAATTCTGTTGTGGTACATGCAGGTAATAATGACTTCTAAAGCATATTTAGACAGGTGCTGGTTCAAATCTGGGAATGACTATGCACAAAACACTGTAGACAGACAGGAGTGGCCCTTACTTAACAAACAGTGATATGGCTAAATCACACTTGTAGGAACAGTAGCATTGTTACATCCCTTATATGGGGTTGGGGGCTGGCATAATGGTTAAGGAGTTTATCTAACACACACAAGATACAAGGTTTCATTCACACCTTTCTGGAATATTGGTTAGGCTTAAAATGGCCCACAAGAACAGCTAGCCTAATATTTACCTATGAACTTATTCAGTTTTTATAGCATTTTGCATGGGTTCAATGGGTTTAAGAATTAGGTTATGTTGGGGGGGGGGGGCTGACTGGTTTGAAATGCGGCATTGTGATCAGTGGTACAGCATGCCATGTGGCTTTTGGAGGTGATTTCAGATACCTGGATTTCAAGGATGCCCCAGTGCCTGGAAATCCATTTAATTTTATTTTTGGTGATTGTGGAGTTTAGTGTATTTTAGCAGATTTAGGGTTATACAGAATTATACAAAAGAAAGTAATTAGCATTCCAAAACATGCATGCTGATTGGAGAAACGGGTCAGCGTGCTTGTAAATCCAGCATCAGCAATGGAAATGAGTTCTAGCACCTCTACAATACTGGCATTAACTTAAATGCTGGACATCTGCATGATAAAAGCATGTTTTTTTCTCATCTGTGTCTCTGTGCTGGTACATGGAGGTTTAACTACCCTCCCATGCATTACAAAGATGCTCAGTTGAGCAAATGATAGTAAACCCATATAAATGGAAAAAAATCACGTGTCAGTATCAGAAACATCTCTGTAAACAGCTCCAGAAATATATTTAACATTCACAGTATAACATCCTATCATATTACATTTGTAGGTAAATACTAGGCTAATTGCCCTGAAGGACCATTTGAAGCCTTGTGTTTAAGGTGAAGACCTTAACCATTATGGCAAACCCACATCTTGGACTTGAAAAAATGTTGAAAAAACAAAGCTGTAATGGCAATGTATGCCTCTTATAAAGTCAGCATTAGCATGTGTAGTCAATAGCCGAGAGACTTGTTTTTTTCTGCACTTTGAGGGAGGGCTACCAAATATTACAGGTGCTATCTTTCTATGATGAAAGGTCCTCTGTTTAAAAGCTGTTCACAGCTCTTAACTAAAAGAATTTTTAACCCAAAAACAAAGCAGCTGTGGTGTTTATGAACAGGTAACTGTGCCGAAAAAATAAGCATCACAACTACCAGTTACAGGGAACTATAAATTTACAAAATATAAAAAGAAAAAAAAAATCAGCAGACACTGAGACAGAGTACAACTGTCTGTATACATATGCTAAACGCATGAGCAGTGCAGTGTTTTTAGCATGCAAAGCAAGAGAAATTTATAGAACACTGACTTGTTTTTATGCAGTGACATTATTTCGAAAAAATAAACACTGTTTTTCTTAGATAATGTCATTCCATAACAGCAGTAATCCACTCCTTTGTGTGAGTAATACAGGATTTACACAAGGTTGGCTTTGTTTAATCATTTGGGCTTTGTTCTTGTGATCAAACCATGCCAGACATAGGTAAAGCCTGCATTACCCACACACTGTTGTGGAATATTAATAAAGTACAATACAAGTCTAGAACATGTAAGATAACTTGAAATTGTGTTAAAACATGTCAGTTTCTAGGCTATGTACGTACACTGGACCAGTGAAAATGACAAACTCTTTTACTGTAGGCATAATGGTTCCTGGTTTCCATAACACTAAGCACTATTAATGTGTTTAAAATAAGAAATTAGTGACCTATAAATAATATCAGTCAGGTGCAATGGTTGTTGTGCCAATCAGCATTTGCATGCTATCTTATAAAGTCAGGAAAAAGTAAAATATTAGAGAATAGGCTTAACCAGGGGATGTAACGGGGCTTGATCACAACTCACTGAGGTATTTTTTCAGGTAAAAGTTACATGATTGAAGAGCATGTATCTAAGATAGAGAGCGAGAGAGACAGGAATACAATTCCAGACTTTAGACACACAGTTTGAGTACAGTACTTGTCCAACAGTACTGTGAGTTTTATTTTTAGCAAGTAACAGACTGTCCACACAATGCAGAGATCGATTTGGGGACTACTGCTGTAAAGGACTGTTTAAGGTCTGGTATTTTTCTGGTTTGTATGCAAGACTGTAGACAACCAGTTATTGATTTTAGGTCATATGCTGGGATAACACCAGTTAAGTGTTTTTTTTTTTTAACATACAATTAGTAGCAAATCTAGTTAGATTTATTGTACCATTATTCTAGTTAATGTCTATACTAACATGTAGGTTGGTGAATATGAGAACAGTGTAAAGTAGTTTTGGCAGAAGATATGTTGAAGCAATAGCATTTTCTAAAACCATTGGTGAGGCATTGTCTAGCTCTACAAGTCAGGTGAAGTTTCTGATGAGTCCTTTTAACTATTTGCTGAATATGTAGGGCAAATTTCAACTTATTGTCTACAGTGACTTAAAAGTTGGGTACAGTTTACTAATTAAATTCTACCTTTGTTGGCTAATGAAATGGTGAAAAGTAATTTTGCTTCAGAGGCAGACTTAAGAGTGAATAGCATTAATTTCATTTTGGGGAGGGGGGGGCTTCAAGAGCAGCTGTGCTACCTAGCCAAGATTCAATAGAGATGAATGCTATATGGGTTTGCTGCTGTAGTTCTGGTAAGCTGATTGTAGGGCATATGAGTGTGTTGTTATCTACATATTGAATAATATTGATTTGTGTAGTTGTTAGGTGTAAGTCATTAATAAATATGTTAAACAATACGGTTTTAGTGGATCACTGTGGAACACTGATAGAAACTGGGAGAAAGAAAGAGATTTTGTTTTGCTACTTGACTGCTTGAAATCAATTTGAGAGGTAGCTGAGTAACAGAAAAGAGAGGAATGAGAGAGTCTGATGTTGGATAGTCTGTGAAGCAGTTTTTGGTGAGCGACATTTTCATAGGCTTTTGATAACTTAAGAAAGAAGATAGAGGGGCATGACCAAGATGTCAAGGAGATAACAGCACTTTCTTGATGCTCTGCCTGTGAAGATTTTTTCTGACAGGATTTTTTTATTTTGACTTAAAAATCATTGAAGGTTTTTCTCACAGTTATTCCTCTTAGTACCGTGGATTATCTACTCAAAAAAAACTAAGTTTTTTAGTCATATTTATTCATAAATTTCCTGTCAGAAGTTCTGCAGCTGGATACAGATTGATACAGCCATGAGTCATTCAAAATCTTCCCTTCAGGACAGTACCATGAAAAAGGAACTTCAAACAATAATTACCAGTATACAAGACCTCTCTGTAAAAAATGGATAACTTGGAAAAAATTATGGAGAACATGAAAAGAGAAAGTAAGAAACAAATAGATGACGTGAAAGAAATAATCACAAAACATTCTGAACAAATAACAGCTATAGAGGAATCTGTAAATGAAATAGATGGAAGACAAATGGAAGATGACAACCAGATAGATTTCCTACTAAAACAAAACAACCTATTACTAGAAAAAATGGAAGACCTGGAATCAAGATCAAGAAGAAATAATATCAGAATTTACGGAGTCCCAGAACAAAATGGAAGGAAATAATATGATTCTTTTCCTAAATGAATGGCTGCCTAAGATACTAAACCTTCAAGAAGCCTTATCATTTGGGATCGAAAGGGCTCACAGGTCATTATCAAATTCATCTCTGTCAAAAAAATCCAAATTTAGTGAGATATATTATTGTAAAATTCTTGTCAACACAGGATAAAGACTTAGTACTGTCTGGACGGGAAATCCAATTCAAGTCAATGGAAGAAACATTAGATTTGATAATGACTACACATCCACAATTATAACAAAAAGAAAAGCCTGTGTTCCCCTTATCAAAAACCTTAAAAAAGCAGATATAAAAGCCCAGATTATGTTTCCAGCCAGAATCAAGATTACCCTTTCTGATGGTCAGAAAATATTTAACAGCCTTGAAGAAGCAACTGATTTTGTGAAGAAAAACAATTTACTAGACAAAGTAGAAGAAATGGACCTTTCTTTACCAAGTTTAAAAAGACAAGCTACTAATGGTAAAATACCTGCAAGTGACAAAACCAACAAAAAGCTTAAAAGAAAACAAACTAGAAAATGTTCTCATTTAATATCTCTCAGTAGACAGACTCTATATATATCACAAGAAACAAGCCTTAAGGTAAAAATTTCACTTTATATATATATATATATATATATATATATATATATATAAATAAAGAAGTTATGTTTTTACCATAAAGTACCATGTTTGTTGTCCTTTATCTCGCCTTTCTTCTTTCTGGTAGGGTTCGGAGCCAATCTCGGCTCCAACTCAGCCACTTCTAAAGCTCGAAGAGTCCTTACTGCCTCGAGGCTAGCCCCTTATCCCAGCATGCTTAGTGGTAGCTAGCCAGATCTTGTTTGTGACAACTAACCACTATATAGGAGAACTATAAATTACCAAATAAAGGAGGTTAGCAAATAATACTACTTCCTTGGGCCAAAAAACAGGACAACTGGTGACAAGGACTAACAGCTGAAAAGCAAAGGAAACTCAGCCAAAACAGCCCAAAAAGGGAATTCCTCTCAATCATCCAGGATGGAGGAAGGAGGGAGGGACACAAGAAGGAAGGAGAGATAAAGGACAACAAACATGGAACGTCATGGTAAAAACATAACTTCTTTATGTTATGTTGTCCATCTTGCCTTCCTTCTTTCTGGTTGGAACAGCATCCCCAGCAGCTAAATCCTGGGTGGCTCACTGGAAAAGAGTCTTCAGAACCATGGAACCAAAAGATGTCCTGTTCCGAGAGGCTATGTCCACTTTGTAATGAAGGTATGGGGAGTAGCCCATGCTGCTGCCGCCACACAAATAGTATCTAATGGAAGTTTGGCTTGAAAAGCTATGGAGGTAGCCAAGAACCTAGTAGAATGTCCCTTTACCACCCTTTCCTGTGGGAGCTTGGCTGTCATGTCTCTTGTATTTAGTTGAGCGCCTATGAAAGTAATACACTGAGAGGGCAACAAGGCAGATTTTTTGTAGTTTATTGTGATTCCTAGACATGCACAAGTGTGAATCATGTGGTTCCTCACCCTTAAGAGATGATGCTTGGTGGTAGCAGTGAGGAGCTAGTCGTCTAGATAAGGAAACACCTGGAATCCCAAACGTCTCAGGTGAGCCATCACTACTGCCATGCATTTGGTGAACACCCTAGGGGCTGTTATGAGACTAAAGGGCAGAGCTTTGAACTGGTAATGACTGGCATAAGTGTCTCCTGGACTGCCTGTCCATTTTTATATGGTAGTATGTGTCCTGGAGATCGATAGAGCACATCCAATCGTCCTGACACAAAAAGGGTAAAATGGACTCCAGTGTCACCATCCGGAACTTGGTCTTCTTTACTAACCTGTTTAACTTGCTGAGATCCAGGATAGGTCTCCAGTCCCCTGTCTTTTTTGGAACTAAAAAGCACCTTGAGTAAGTTCCGGATTCGATCTAGTCTGCGGGGACTTCCTGAATGGCTCTTTTTTGCAGCAAATTGTTTACTTCCAAGGCTGCTTAATCCCGAAGATTGGGTGGAACATCTGGGATTGATCGTTTTTGACTTCTTGGGGGGGTTTGGGAGAAGGGAATTTTGTAACCCCTGGATTTTATGCACCGTACTCACGCGTCTTCTGTTATATCTAGCCAGGCTTCGGGGTACAGTGATATTCTGCCCCTGACTGCCTCCAGAGGTGGGCAGCTGGGCAATCCTTCAGGGATTCTGAAAGGGCCTGGCAGAGAATGTATCCCTGTCACCCTGTTGCGGCCCCCCCCCTGCCGCGAGGCCGGCGTCTCCCGTTATTATTTCCCCCTCTGCCCCTGGGGGAATTATCTCCACGACTGTCCAGCTAACCTCCCTAGGATTTATGGAACCACATTTTACCACTCTTTTGGCCTTTGGGATAAGGCCTGGATGGAGTGGAAAAATGGACTCCTATGGCAGACAGAGTTTTGCCATCTCGTTTACTCCTGGTAAGGGTCTCTCTAACTTGAGGCCCGAACAAGGCCAGGCCATCAAAGGGGGCATTCGTAAAGGAGGACTTGAAGGACTCTGCAAATTGACAAAGGCGCATCCAGGAGTGTCTGCGAAGAGCCACTCCTGCAGCCCTACTCGCTCCATCTGCTGCATAAGAAATCAGGTTCATGGAGGTGTTAACAATGGATGTTAGGGTCATTAGCTGGTTAGCCGACTTGGAAGCTGCTCCCTCAGCTGAAGGATCCTGGAGGGTATCTCCCAGCTCTTTAAGGAAATCCCACTGAAGGCTTGTGAAATGTGTCAAGTAGTTCAGCGACCAAAGAGTAAAGGCCGCTGAAGAGAAAACATGCTTCCTCGGTATCCATAGCTCTAGGCTCTTTGTTTGGCAGATGGATAGAAGAGGAAGTCTCCACGAGTTCCTTCTTGGTGGCTGCTGCCACCACCATAGCATCAACTGGCACACCTTTAGAGAGAAATGTCTTGTCTTTTGGAGTGGTGATGAACTTGTTAGGCCTTCTCGGAATGGGCTCCATGGTCTCTGGAGCACTCCACGCCTTTTGACTCACTACAGACAAAAGTGGATTGAAAGACGGAGACACCCAGGAGGTGGAGGGTCGGGGAACCACAAAGCGTCCAGGTACACGGACTCATCCTCAGAAAGGGCAAGGGACTTCCAGTTTCCCCTCTGCCTAAGGATCTCCATGATGTCTGAGAAAGAGACATCCTCAGAGGGGGGACTGTGGGGACCCTTCTGAGTCATCCAAGTCTGTGTCAGAAGTGACGGACTCAGGAGAGTCCATATGCTTCCTCTTACATTTTTTCTTCCTGGGAACCTCCTCTGAGACATGCTCAGGAGAGGTCTCAGAAGAAGAGGGGTGGCCCAGTGGGGCGTCCTTGGGTATCGATTTCCTACGCTTGGGACAGAGAGGAGGATCCGAGGCAGACATCAGTATCGAAGGGGATGGAGCCAATGGAGCTGTGGGTGGTGCGGTTATGTAGATCTATGTCCCTTTTTTCTTCTCTCTCTCTTCCAAACAGTTTAGAAATATAATTTTATTTGATGGCATTAGTATTTATGGTACAGCAGATTTAATGCCTAGAATACTGAAAAGATACGTCAGTTAAATTGTTTAAATAGAAACTGGAACTCTGAACACATTATTTAAATTGTATTTATCTAGAATAGGCACCTTTAAATGAACAAAATATAAAATGCCCAACTATGAAAAACTTCTTTAGGATATGAGCATTTGTACTTTTACATAGAACTTTAAGAGGAAAAGCTGTGTGAAAGGTTGAATTGGCTATGAGACTGCTATGTAATAGGAGAGAGTTTTCTTTTTTTCTGGCAGGAAGCTTTTGATTAGTGTAAGATAAACAGAAAAGAGACAATTGTTGATAATTAGTGAGATCCGATATAGAATTGGTGATCTGTGTTGTGCTGCTAGAGGAGAGACTAGTGTTGGGAAAGAGTTAACATACATTTCATTTCCTAAATACATGCATAACTGTTGGAACCATTATTAACCTGTCTGTATTTTTTTTTTGTTTCCTGCAACTTTTG
The DNA here is from genome assembly GCF_019279795.1 of Protopterus annectens. Classification (NCBI taxonomy): domain Eukaryota; kingdom Metazoa; phylum Chordata; order Ceratodontiformes; family Protopteridae; genus Protopterus; species Protopterus annectens. The sequence continues at coordinate 140,130,761 of NC_056732.1, forward strand.
AGTGTTTATAGACATTATATGAATATAAATAGTTTCAGGCTCACCATCCTATGCACATTGCCATTAGAACAATCAAAAGCTTCACCAGAACAAGATCTCAAGTGTAGAGCAGTTTTTTTGTACACAGCAGTGAATCCATAAACGTAACAGTGCGAATGAGTGAACCAGACAATCTTTGAACCCTCGTCGCTTCTTGATGAGCTTCTGCGACGAAAAAATGGTGAAACACAGTCGCAATATCACGCTACAAAGATTTCTGGACTTTGTATAGCTGTAAAAGTGTGAGTTATTACAAAATATTCATAACAAATATATAAACTACAGTTTTCATTTCTAGTGTTGTTGCTATTACCGTTTATTATTGGTAAAGTATAGCAAAGTTAGGATTACATAACTGGGTAGCTGCTATGTTTAATTGTGGCATGTTTTCTTTAGGAATAGTGTAAGGAAAAGATTTTACATAGTAACGAGCAAGGAAAAAATGTAAATAACTATAAATGAATGGTGGTTATATATTAAAAGTTGCCTGCTTCTTGTATTCCAAGTATAATTCCTTTTTGATAACAGCATTATAATGTTTGTGCAGTTTCTAATGTTCATAGTTACTGAAGATCACTAGGCATCTCATTTAAATTTTAACCTTATAACACCATACCTGTAAGCTCGGTTACTTGATGTAAATTAGGTTCTGTGAAAGCCATACTGGGAACTTACACCAAATGAATAACAAGCTTTTAATTATATAATATCATGCTACAAATGCTGTAATAATAAGGTTGTTCAGAAAATAAGATTTCCAGCAAATCGTATAAACAACTGTTACATAGAGACATGAAATCCCTGATTTTCAATGGGAAATACATACCTGTCACTATGAAATATAAACTAATAAGCAAATGTGCAATTTTTTTTCCTTTCTAAAAACAGTGACCTAAACTTGGATACATGCCTATACACTATAGGCCATGCATAAAAATCACACATATAATGGCATTGTAAATGGGTTAACGCCCCTACACTAACTTTTGCCGTAAACTATTGTTACAGCTTTACAATACTAAAGCTAATTGTAAATAGGTATGTGGATCACCTAAATAAATAAATGGTGAAGTTCACATTAGGATGATTGCAGATAAGGTGGCACATGGAAATCTATATAATAGCTAATTGTACTTTTCATAATCTCAGATTTATATTTAAATATATATAGCAAGTGTAGTTGATTGACGCTCATAAGCAAATTTTGTTCTCAGTTACTTTACAGAATGATATAAAGATCCCAATCATTATTTGCTAAAAACGTAATTGTCTGTTACATCTACTTTAACATACTTAGTATGCATATTGGAGTTTGTAGTGTTGATACAGCAGCTGTACCAGAGTACTTATTTCAGAATTGGGGATAGATTTGCTGTTTTATAACTTTCCCTCACTTTGATTGCATAGGATCTCATTTTATTGCTATAAGTGATCCTGAGTAAGCTAGTCAAATGACTAATTTGATGGGTAATGTTCAGTTTTAATTTTCATATGTTTTTCAATATCACAGTGCTTTCTGAGTTTCAAGTTATGCAGTGTGAAGATAATTCTATAATTGATATTACTTAATGGATACTTATAACATGATGTCCATTGAAATATAGTGACTAATATAACAGGTAATATTAAGTTTTCATTTGTTACTATACATAAAGAGAAGGAAAGAAGGGGGAAAAGAAGAGAAAAGAGAAGAAAGGGGCATTTCAAAAGATCTACATGGTTAGCAATATATATGGTAATTTAAAAATATTTGATTAGATGGTTTATAGACATATATGTAATCTTCACACTATCTTTATTGGTTGTTGTTTACAAAATAAAGAAAAAAGAAGGGAAGAAAAAGAAATAAACATGGACCTAGGACATGAGGTAGTTATACAAATCAATATACCTACCCATATAATTTTCAGTTATAATGCTAGATAGGAACTCTTCATACATAATCATTACATAATCAGAAAGGAAAACTCATAGTATACAAGTATACTGATTTACACATATTGTTATTGGCAATTAAAGATAGTTGTTTTATAAATAAAAAATATGCATAAATTAATCGATGTAGAGAGATTCCTATACTATTGTCAATAAATTGACCATGACACCTTATGTACATAGTTAATTTTCCATAACACTTAATACCTAGTTATGCATTATTAAAAATTATGATACCCAATATCTTAAACATCATGGAAGAGTTGTTTCATTATTTTATTCTGTATAATTAGCTAAACAAAGGCAGAAGCAATAGACAGATGTCGATTAGAGTTCGGAGGTTGGAGGAAGGTGGTCTTGATGACTTGTTCATCAAACCAGGAATCTAATATTCCATATTTAGAGTTGTATATAGTTTTAAATATATACTAGTTTTGTTTGGTTTCAAATATCTGTCCATGACAGAATCTATGATATGCAAATGTGTCTTTATAAATATTTTCTTATAAATGTGTATCACTGAATGCTAATGGCCTTAATAATCCCATAAAGAGAGGAAGTTTAATCAAATACTTGAAAACCAATAAAGTAGATATTGCTTTTTTCCAAGAAACTCACATAATAAGAAAGATTTGGATAGAATGTCTTTTAACAGTTATTCAAAACTTGTGGAATCTCACTATCAGACCAAAAGAAGAGGCACTATGATACTATGGAAAAAAAAACTCTACCGATGCCTAAAATCATTGATTCACATTCAAACAAAAATGGTATGCTATGTTTAGAAATTTTAGAGATAAACAAAAACATATCACATTGGCACATATTGAATACCTGGTATTGGTGCAGAAACAGCAAATAAATACCTAGAACTAATCTCAGTTAGATCCAAAGGAGATATTATATACGGAGGTGACTTTAACTGCATTCTCTCCATAAATGATACCACTAAAAATGGCAACTTTAAAATGTCTGCCCCAGCTAAAAAACTAAATAACTTCATTTTCAACTTTAAGAGATATATATGAAATAAAAGAATTAGAATCATTAAAATACATGCACTACTCATATAGATTTGGCACGCAATCAATTATTGATAAGATATTTGTCACTGATAATTTAAACTCCAAATTCCAAGAGGTTATAATTAGTTCTTGCCCACTGTCTGAGCCCAATGCTATTTTTTTAAAGGAACATCACACCAAGAGAACTGATATTTTGGCAAAGATTACCTGCATACATCACTAAACAATGGATTTAAAGAATGGCTTCTAAAAGAAATAAAAGCATTTCTAGATGTTAACAATAACAAGACCTCTAAAGTTATTGTCTGGGATACATTAAAATCTTATTTGTATGGTAAGATTAAAAGTTGGTATTTAAAAAAAGAAAAGAACGGGGAAAGGAGTTAATAAAAATACAATCAAAAATAGACACATTAAAAAAGAACTTGAGTACCAAGGACATAAGCACAAGTTCAAAATCGAAACAACTAAATTTAGCATATATGTAAATTTTGAACCATAAAGTCACAATAAAGAATTTCCTCCTTTTGTTATCTATATACTAAATAATTTCAGAAAGATAATGAATAAAGGTTATAGGGTAGGAAATCTTTTATTCCTAATGTTCCCAATAGCACTTACAAGGAAATGTTTAGATTCATTCAATATGAAAAAAATAACAGAGATGAAGGAAAATGGATTAACATTCTGGCATCAATTAATTGGTATCAAAAACATACAAGCAAACTTCCTTATAGCTAGATACAATGCAAATTAAAATAACTGGTTAAACATACAAACATTTAGAGAATATATAGTTAATGAATTCAAAATAAGTCAAATGACTAACTCTACTCCTAAGCCAAAGATTATATCTCTCTTCTCTGAAATACACATACCGAACAATAATGACGGGTTTTCACTATCAAAAATATATAAAACTCTAAGAGCTGATCCACAAATATCAGAAGATTCTCTATGGAACTATGTAGAAAAAAATAAATAAATACAGTTTTTCAGAAAATGAGAAAGCATTAACGCTCAAATCAGTTAGCAATACATCATCATCTCCCTTTTGGAAAATTATCACATGGAAATGTATTCATAGGAGCTTTTTTACCCCACACACAATAGCACTGATATCAAGAAATGCTAATGCTAAATGTTGGAGATGTGATAAAATTAGAAGTTATGTACCTACCATAACGTTCCATGTTAGTTGTCTTCTCCCGCCTTCTTTCTTGCTGGATGGGTTCGGAGCCGATCCTCGGCTCCGACTCGGCACTTGCTTTAGCTCAAGAACTCCTTTTACCAGCTCAAGGCAACCCTATATCCCATGATGCAAGGCGGAACTACCTCAGATCTCGTTTGGCAGCTAACGTACCCTGCTAAAGGTTATCCTAAACAAATTAGGAACAAAGTTTCCTAAAAGAAGTCCTCATAACAAAGATCCAGAGGAAACAAACTATTAGGAACTCTTCAAGATCTGTCCAGGCCAGGGGGAAGGAGGGAGGGACGCAAGAAAGAAGGCGAGAGAAGACAACTAACATGGAACGTTATGGTAGGTACATAACTTCTAAATGTTAAGTTGTCAATCTCACCTTCATTCTTGCTGGATGGGACCACGTCCCTAGCACCTGAATCCCGGGTGGCTCAACGGAACAGACTCTTGAGAACTGTGGAACCAAAACTGGCCCTATCTCTGGAGGCCAAATCCAACTTGCAATGAGAAACAAAGGTATGAGGCGTGGCCCAAGTAGCTGCTGCACAAATGGTATCAATGGGAAGTCTATCCTGAAAAGCTGCAGAAGTGGATAGACTCCTGGTGGAGTGTGCTTTTGGCTTAGAAGATAGTTGTTTGCCTCTGAGAGAGTACACATAGGAAATGGTGGAAGTCAACCATCTGGATAAGGTCACTTTAGAAACTGGAAGACCTAACCTGTTTTCTGCATAAGAGACAAACAATTGGTCCGATTTTCTAATTTGTTTAGTCCTATGCAAGTAGTACCTGAGCTGACGATGGACATCCAAAAATGCAATTTCTGTTCAGCTCTGTCAGAATAGTTAGGAAAAAGACTGGTAGATCTATAGATTGGTTAATATTGGTTTGAGATACAACCTTGGGGAGGAAAGAAGGGTTAGTTCTTTGCGATACCCTGTCCTTACTAAAAACCAAATAAGGTGAACGAATACAGAGAGCTTGAATCTCGGAAACCCTTCTTGCAGAAGTGACAGCCAGTAAAATATAGTCTTCCACGTCAATAACTTCAAAGAACATGAAGCAGACGGTTCGAAGGGAGGTAGTATCAAGGATGCCAACATTAAGTTTAGATCCCATTGTGGAGGAGGATGCTTTATAGGTGGCTTTAGGAGAAAAACTCCTCTCAAAAAGGCCTTGCATAATCTATGAGACATGATGTTATTGTCATGCAAGCCAACATGATACTTGGAAATAGCAGCCAGTTGTACTTTGACTGTAGATGACGAGGATCCCGAATGAAAAACCTCCGCTAGGAAATCTAAAACAGAATGTACGGGATCAGTAAAAGGATCAATATTTCTGGAGTTTGCCCAAATCGAAAATCGTCGCCACTTGCTAGCATAAATAGTCCTAGTGGACGACTTCAAAGAAGACACTATAATGTCTCTGACTGAGTCAGAAATCATTGGTAGCCTGGCTAGGGAAGGAAGTGGAGCAACCAAGCAGTGAGGTTGAGAGAATGAATGGCCCGGTGCTGCTGACCCGACTGGTGGATCAAAAGATCCGGAACTGGGTCCAGATGCCAGGGCTGCACCAGAAGGTGATGATGCAGAGACGGAAACCAAATTTGTCGAGGCCAAAAAGGAGCAATGAGGATCAATTTGGCTCTCAATACGGTGGCTTTCTGAATGACTTGTGGAATCAATGGAAAGGGAGGAAAAGCATAAAGAAGTCCCCGAGGCCAATCCCGGGTTAGAGAGTCTCTCAGGGGTTGGCCTGGAAGGGGAAATAGAGTGAAATAGTCTGGGCACTTGTTGTTTTGAGGGGTAGCGAAAAGATCGCAACAAGGAGTGCCCCACTTCAGAAAAATCTGATCCACTACAGATTGATTGAGAGACCACTCGTGAGGCATCAGAATAGATCTGCTTAGCCTGTCCGCCAATAGGTTGGACCTGCCGGGGATGTGCGTTGCTATCAGAAACCGCTGAGAAGAGATCGCCCATTGCCAAAGTTTGAGAGCTTCTCGACATAAGGGATAGGACCTGGTTCCGCCCTGTTTGTTGATGTACCAGACCACGGACATGTTGTCCATCTGTACTGCAATAGTCCCCGTGGGAAGAAAGTCATCGAGGGCTTGCAACGTTAAAAGCACTGCTCTCATCTCCAGGACATTTATGTGCAGATGGTATTCTATGGGTTGCCACGTCCTGTGGACCATCCTGCCCTGATAATGCCCCCCCCACCCGATCAGAGAGGCATCCGTGGTGACTGTGGCAACTGGAGGAGGGGGAACAAAGGGTCGGCCCTGATGAAGAAGAGGGGAAGATATCCACCAGCCCAGATGAGCCCTGCACGACTGTGTCACTAAGATCTCGTGTCTCATCGGAAGATTGTGATACGACCACTGCGTGAAAAGCATCCACTGCAGGAGACGCATGTGAAAGCGAGCCAGTGGTAGAAGAACAATGGCCGCAGCCATTAGACCTAGAACTTTCAGGACAAACCTGGCTTTGATCTTTTGCTTTGTAACAGAAGCCGAACAAATTTTGGATGTCCAGAATTCTTTGATCTGTTAGTCTGGCTAACATTTTGACGGTATTTAACTCTGCGCCTATAAAGGTGATAGATTGGCAAGGCAGCAGAGAAGATTTTACGAAATTTACTGAAATTCCCAGATTCTTGCAAAGCTGAAGGGTGTAGTCTCTGGACTGAAGAAGCTGACACTTGGTGGTGGCGGAGAGGAGCCAGTCGTCCAAATAAGGAAACACCTGGAATCCTAGACGTCTCAGGTGAGCTGTGACCACTGCCATGCATTTGGTAAACACTCTGGGGGCTGAAGTGAGGCCAAAGGGCAGGGCTCTGAATTGGTAATGACTGGTCCCTAGCCGAAAGCGGAGAAACCTCCTGGAGCACCTGTGAATCTTTATGTGATAGTACACATCCTGAAGGTCTATCGAGCACATCCAGTTGTCCTTGCCCAGAAAGGGCAGAATGGACTGAAGCGTGACCATCCGGAATCTTGCCTTTTTGACAAATCTGTTCAGATTGCTGAGGTCTAATACTGGTCTCCACTCTCCCGTCCTTTTGGGGACCAAAAAGAATCTTGAGTAGACACCGGATCCTACTTGGTCTGCCGGCACTGTCTGGACGGCTCTTTTTTCTAGGAGTTTTGAAACCTCCTGTTTTGCCAAATCCCTTTGACCGGGTGTGATGTCTGGAAGGGATTGTAGAGGTATGGGAAACCTTACGAAGGGGATCTTGTAACCCTCGGATATAATCGACTGTACCCACTTCTCTTGGGATAGAGATTGCCAGGCTACTGGGTACAGTGAAATCCTTCCCCCGACTGCCTCCAAGGGTGGACAGTCGGGCAACACCTCAGGGATGCTGAAAGGGCTTCTCAGGAAGAGACTCCCTGTTGCCCTGGTTCTGAGGACCCCCCTGCCTCTAGGGCGGCGTCTATTATTGTTACCCCCTCTGCCTCTGGGGGTAAACTGACCACGTGTGTCCAGTGTAGCTCCTTGGGCTTTACGGAACCACATCTTCCCCCCTTTCTGACCCTTGGGATATGGTCTAGAAGGAGTGGAAAATTGGACTCCAACGGCAGAAAGAGTCTTACCGTCCTGCTCACACCTGGTCAAGGTATCCTTCACTTGAGGTCCGAACAAAGCTGAACCATCAAAGGGGGTATTAGTGAAGGACGCCTTAAAGGTCCGCAAAATTACACAGCCGCATCCAGGCTTGGCGCCTAAGAGCAACTCCTGTGCCTGCGGCCCTGCTCGCTCCATCGGCCGCATAAGATATGAGCCGCATGGAGGAGTTAGATATGGAATTCAGGATAGCAAGCTGTGAGGCAATCTTTTCCTGAGCCCCAGCAGCAGAAGGATCCTGGACTACTTCACCCAGTTCCTTGAGAATATCTCGTTGAAGCCTGGTGAAGTGACAAAGGTAATTCAGCGAACGATAGCAAAGGTCGCTGAAGAAAACATCTGCTTTCCATACCTGTCCATGGTCCTAGAGTCCTTGTTAGGAGGATGGACAGGTACTGAAGGATCCGCCAGTTCCTTCTTAGTGGCCGCCACCACCATAGCATCCACAGAGACACCTTTGGAAAGGAACTGTTTATCCGACGGGGCCGTAATGAACTTGGATGGTCTTCTGGGGACAGGTTCCACAGAATCTGGAGCCGCCCACGCCTTCCGAGCCACTACCTGCATGAGTGGGTCGAAAGGCGGAGACACCCAGGAGGTGGAGGGTCGGGATCCAAAAGCCTCCAGGTATACCGACTCATCCTCGGAGGGGTCAATGGAGGGCCAATTCCCCCTCTGTTTGAGGAGCTCAAGGATGTCTGAAAAGGAGACATCCTCAGAGGGGGACCGTGGGGAACCCTCCGACTCATCTAAGTCGGTATCAGATGTAGTAGACTCAGGGGAGTCTGTGTGTTTCCTCTTACACGTCCTCTTCCGAGGGGGTTCCCCTGCAGGGTTAGGAGAAACCTCGGAAGAGGAGGAAATTCCCAGTGGGGAAACCTGGGGCGATGGATCCCTGGGCCTGAGAGCAAGAGGCTGGCAAGAGGCATCTGCAGGCACTGATGAGGGAGGAGCTAGAGGGATGGACCATTGACCAGGCTCAGAGGCCAGGACACTCCTCATCACCTCAAAGGCTCCTCTCCCCGGGAGACCAGAACATACCCGCCCAAGAGACAGGAATGGTCGGCTCCAAGGAGAGAGAAGGCTCCGAGGCCGATGTTGGCGCCGAGCTTACCAAAGCCGAAGCCCCGAGAGGGAGAGCGGGGTCGGACAAGGGTCCGATGCCACTAGCCCCCTCGGAGCCGACAGTGGAAACCCGACGACCAGATCCCTCCAAGGAAGGTCTCAAGGAGGAGATCGGAGCCGAGGACGATGGAGCCGAAGGATGTATCGGCTCCGGCATCGAAACAGTCGCTGTCCCAAGAAGCTCCAGCTCCGAACTCTGGTGTGGAGTCGGAGGAGGAAGTTCAAGAATTGGGGCTATAGCCGAAGTCTGTTGAGACGGGCTATGGAGCATTTGGGCCAGTGCCTGAGACTTCAACAGCCTGCTTACCACCCTCTCCAAGTCATGGTCAGACAGCCTGGAAGATCTCGAAGATCGGCTCCGATGGCTCCGCTCCGACAAAAGAGGAGATCCCGGAGCCGAGAGGATACTCATAATAGAGTGGGACCGAGATCTCTTACGGGTTGAAGCCATCGGAGCCGAAGTCCCTAGAACTCCAGATGGAGCCGAGGATTTCTCGGCTCCGATGCTGGATAAAGTGTCGGCTCCAGCCGGAGCCGACAAGGCCACAGTAGTCAGGGTATCGGAGCCAGCCGGCACCGAACCCACTACTCGAGTAGAAGTATCGACTCCAGCCGGAGCCGATATCGGCTCCGACGGAGCCGGAGCCACCTGAGGAGGCTTGGACACTGTAGCCTGAGCCTTCGGTGGCTTAAGAGGTTTTCCTGACCCTGATTTAGGAGGAGAACCTTCAGGTTTAAGTAAACCTCGGAGGATGAGTTTGTTCCTCCTTTCCTGCAGGACTCTCTGGCTAAAAGCATGACACAACGCACAGGAGTCCTGCAGGTGCAAAGGCCCCAGGCAATAAACACAAGAAGTGTGACCGCCTGTCAGAGACATTTTCTGACAGCACTGGTCACACTTCTTGAAGCCTGAGACCTTGCCTTCTTTGACATCCTAAGAGGATAGAACACAAACCCCAACAAACAGACATAATTAATCCCCTACACAGAATACACAGGAAGGGATAACAAAGGAACTAGGCCTGACTAAACTACTTTAGATTAAAACTTATAAAAGTTTATAAAAAGGTTGAAAAATAGGGAATAGGGTGGGCTGTAACTAATTACAGACTACACTAACACTAACAGGGAAAAATAAACCCCTAACTACACTTTTTCTTATTTGACTAAGAAAAAACTTACCTCAGCTGGCAAAGGAGACCTCTTTCGCTAAGCGGCAAACGAGATCTGAGGTAGTTCCGCCTTGCATCATGGGATATAGGGTTGCCTCGAGCTGGTAAAAGGAGTTCTCGAGCTAAAGCAAGTGCCGAGTCGGAGCCGAGGATTGGCTCATGAAGGCGAGATTGACAACTTAACATCATTACGTGCAGACTGGGTGCATATGTTCCTTGAATGTAAAATTGTCTCCCCATTTTGGCTGGAGTTTAAAAATTTTATAAAAGCATTGTGCTCAGACAAATGTGAAATTTCAGATTCATTGTTATTATTTAATGCACCAATACCAGTTTACATTCCAAAGACACAAGTGCATCTTCTCTGGTCTCTTCTTGCAATTGCAAGAAAAATCATTACATCAAATTGGAAGAGTAAAAAAATCCTCTCATTCATAGACTTTATTTCACTGGCCAGAATTGTATGTAATGAAGACTCTTCAATAGATCAGATTATAAACTGTAACTTTAAGAATGACAAGATTGACACATAAACAGCTATCTTGGTTGAAACTCAAAACATTGCTAGATAAAATGTAATTATAACAATGAAAGTATATATGTTATGGACTCTGTATATAGTTTTTGTTTATGTGAAAATGTTTAAAGTTTCATATTTTGTAACATTTTCTTGTATTTTTGAGAAAACCAATAAAAACATATTATAAAGAAAGAAAGAAGATACTAGGTTACCATGACTTCCTTTAATACTGCTAAGAAGAGCTGTAGTGATGCTATGATGTGATGTGAAAAAACTATGTTTAATAGGAGAGGGAAGATTATTGTTAGTCAGATATCTGAGCTGTTGTTTTTGTATGCATTTGTTCCACAATTTTAGATAACTAAAACAGTACAGCAATTGGTCTACAATTGGAGAAGTCAGTGGAGTTGCCACGGTAATAATCAGGTAAGATGGATGATTTTTTTTCCAGATAGCTGACACACAATTTTCTTGAATGGATTTGTTTATAAAGACAGAAACAGGGTATGCAACAATGTCTACAGTGATTATGCAGGGAGTTTGTCATCTGCAAGTGTGGATAATTTTAACTTGTGACAGAGGTTAACAGTGGAAGAAGGAACCGGAGGGAGAAAGTGTTTGAATTAGTATCTTATAGGGTCACAGGAGGTTACAAAGCTAGTAACCCTAGAGCCTTTATAGGCCCAGCCATGTTAATCCTGAGTTACCCCAATTGTCTTTGGTTAGATGAAAGTACTTTACAGATCAGCACCAACTACCGCTACAAAGGAAGACACACTCAGGAGTGCAGCACCCCCACCCCCTTTAAAGGAGGCACTGCAATACCAGGCCTCCATGTACATGGTATGGGATTAGAAGCCAGCACCTTCTGCACCAAAGAGAAGTATGCTAACTGTTGTGCTGCAAACACTTGAGGAAGGGGAATTTGGAGATTCCTATGTTTTTCCATTATTTATATTTGTTACAGATTGCATAAAGTGGTAAGTGAACTGATAGCCAATACTGTTGGTTCTGTCGTCAGTGGAAGGAGTTGGCTGGGAGACATGACTAAGGCTCAAGAAGTTGTGCATGGGTAACAAAAAAGGCTTATGATTGTTCTGATAGGTTTCGTGTATGGTTGTATACAAGGTGGGTATACATATATAAAACTTACATGAAAGTTGGGTATACTCACATATGGGTAGGTGACTGCTGCTTATTCTTGTGATTTGTGTGTTGCTTTAGTTTACATTTTTTTGTATGTTTTTTATGTTTTTGTATGGGTGTTCTTGTATAATGGTATTGGGCTACATGTGTGTTGGTTTGTGTTATATTTGTGCCTGATGGTGTTTTGTGTTCTGTGGTACTGATGAATTATTGGCTTCTTTTGTTTTATTTGCACTTGTGTGTGTTTACTTATGGTTGCTTCTGTAAATTTTGCTTAGTGCTTATTCTCTACTGTGGTTGGATTTTTATTTTGTGTTGTGTGCTTGTGGGAATGATTAACATTGAGGAATGTGCACTCTGGCTGCACCTGTTGCATTGTGCTGTGTTGTGAGTGTGTATTTTGGGAGATACTTTTATATTATTTATGGCTTTTGCAACATTTTTGTTTACATTCTGTACAGTTCAGTGTATGCAGGTTGAAAGTCATTGCATTAGCTTTATTATTTTTTTTTTGTTCATTTTGTAAAATTTTAAAATTGCAGCAAAACATGATAATGTAAAAATAATTGCTATAATGAATACATACTGTAACAGCTGTTTCTACTGCTAGGCTGGCTACAGGTAGGCTGAGAGGTAGTGACTGAAGGAATTACTCTCATTTATATATGGAGCAGTGATTATATGACAGTCTGAGCAAGTACTGTAGGTAGATAAAGAGAAGCTGTAAAATACTTTAAGCATTCAGATGAGGAGCTGTTTATTTCCTTCTTTTTTTCTTTGTTTTTCCTCCCGAACTCTGGTCTTGGGGGGAGGGGACACAAAAGAAGGAGCACTCTCTAGGGTACCAGACAACCTTGCTATAGCTCTGTCTTTAGGTTTTGTGAAGATATTGCTTTTAATTTTGTATTGTGTCAGTCATTGTTCTATATTTTTTGTGAAGCATAATTTTCTTTCATTTTTTCATATATTTTTTCTAGGTGCTGTTCCCACTTTGCCCACTTAATATCAAGCCTCTTCCTACTGAACTTGATTGACCTCACTCATTCTTTGGTAGTGAGAAGTCTCCAGAAACACTATGGAGAGAGTTTTCCAGAGGGGCTACCATGGAAGCAGGCATCAGGGGGGGTTTATGCTGTCACTGGCATCCTAGCTATGATGGTAATCATAGTGAAATGGACTAACATCTCCTCTGGTGATAATCTGAGCACTTGTGTCACCATAAGGACTGCCTATGTCATTCTGTCCATACAAGTGGGCTCTTCCACATGCAATAACAAGGGTTACCATCACAGGCTTGGTTAGTCATGCCCACATTATCCCTACATCCTTGCACACATACACCCTTGATGTGAGGCTGTGTCAGCACAGCAGCAACATGACCTGGCCAGACGTACCATCTCTTCTCTCCAGGATGGATATGCCCCATCTGCCATACCTCCATTGCCAAGGTCCTGAGCCACTGATCAAACTTGGCTCATACTGGCCATAGGCAGGGCTTTATCCCTGTACATCAAAGTTACAAGTACTCTGTTTTCATTTATACATGTCTTTTCATTTTTATAGGTATTTTTGCTCAAATATTTCTTAAGTTACTTATTTTCTTTTTTTTTTTCTTTTTGCAGTTCATGGTTTACTTTTTTTTTTTTTTTTGGGGGGGAGTTCTGGGGGCTTTGTATCATAAGTCAAAGAACAGCAACTGTGAGTTCTTCAAATCCGAAAGATGCATAGCATCTACAGTAAAATATCAGTGAACATTGAAACTCAACATAAAGGAATTAAGGCGCTTTTGCAGGTTGGCACTTAACTCCACAACTGCAGATTAAGGTTGTGTACCATGAACAAGCTGCTTATGCCTCCATCACTTACTGTGCAACTCTGAGAAAATCACTTAACCAGACATTGATCCAGGGCAATAGGGAATGTAGAATAGGAATTCAATCAAGGACTGTATGCCAAGCAACTACCTATGAAACTGGCCAGGTTTCTGTGCCTCAAAGAGACACTTTTGTAAAGCCTCTGAACATCTGTTTTTCTAGCTATCTGTCTAACTGTCAGCAAGCTGTTGGCATTCTGCACTATCCCCCGCTCAACGTGCCAATGGGAGTCCCCCAAGGATCTATACTTGGGCCACTGCTCTTCAATATTTTCACTAATCTACTTTACATCTTTTGTCTCCACTCTACACTTGTACAATAAGCAGATGACTCAGCTGTCACTGCAGACAATCCATCTGACCTCCACTCTACTACCCAAGCATCTTTCAACACCATAGAGACATGGCTTAGTGATAACAAATTAATTCTCAACCCTAAGAAAACTAAGCTCCTACTCTTCCTCCCCAAAAACCTCACCAGTCTCAAAACTACATTTTCCATCCTATCAAGCAATAACACTATCATTACTGCTGAACCCAGCACTAAACTGGTGGGAATTATAATAGATGATCAGCTTAAATTTTATCTCCAAGTTACTAATTCTATCAAAAAGACTCACCAGAAACTTGGACTCCATTACCGCAATAAGAGACATTTAACTAAAACAGCCAGAATAACTCTCTTCCATGCATTTCTTCTTTACAGCTGTCAGTTATTCACAAACCTTAACACCACACTCATTACAAAACTTGAAACTACCTATAATAAGGTGGTAAGATTCGCTGCAAACCAAACCTACAAGTCTTACCATTGCTTATCCCTTAAACAATTGGGACTGGCTCGGATTCCCTCATCTGCTCCTACTACATTCAGCTACAAATTATCCACTCCATCTTCTATCTACCCTCTTTTTGCCCTAGCTTTTTATCTGTTATATCTAAATATTCCCCAACCAGGACACTATGCAGCTCAGACCAAGACATCCTACAGATTTATAAACCCAAACCCAAAACAGGATGTTCACTGTACAATTATAACCCTGCTGCAACTTGGAACCAACTACCCCAAGAAATTAGGTCCCTTGACCATACCAAGCATTTCGAGCTAGCCACTCGATGATACCTAACAAAAAAATGGTCCTGCCACTGTAGTCATCCCCCTGAAACTAGCCTACCCCAGCTTCTAATACCTCCCCCTACACCAGTCCTCTCATTTTTATTTCCCTGTCTCCCACTATCTCCTTCCCTTCTATTCATTCTCCCTCAATTTCCTCTCCTCCCCTGCCTATCATAATAAACTTCTACCTTTCTGTCTCACTGTTTAACCACTTTATCGCCATGCTATTCTTTTTGTATACATACTGTATATAACCAAACAGGAATTATGAAGGCATTATTCCTTTCATGACATTGTACCCTAACGTATTTTGCAGGTGATTGTAAATGTTATCTTGTCAACTGTTTAGTTGCAAAAGATATTTTCTTATCTGTTTGTTTGTAAAATTTAAAACTCACTGAGGAGCTTTTCTCCCCAGGTCTCCACTGAAAATGAGCCAAACGCTCAGTTGGACTAATCCGGTTAACAAATTTAAAATAAAAATAAATAAATAAATCTCTGTACCACCTTAAAAATGCCAACATAGCTTCCCATTGCAGCTACAGTCATCCTCTCCTCTTAAACTCACTCTCCTCTAAATTACAAAAGAACTGCCATCGCCCCAGCTAAGTAACTTTACTAAAAGGAATGTCAGTGTTCTTTATACCGCAGTACAACACTTCAATTAACAAATCCTCCATTCAAGCTCACTCTTATTAAAACAGCATTTGCAAAAACTGCCCCTACAAGTTAGAATAAAATCAACAAGCATATCTGACTGACAACCTATTGGCTTTTAAGAAAAAGCTTAAACCTACCTAATAAAAGAAAGCAAATGTACATATTTCAGAAATACAGGCTGATAAACTGTATCAATCACCATCTAACCATTAAGTTCTCTAATTTCTTCATTGTACAAGTGATAAGTCTCTATGTGCTTTGCAATCACCACTTGTCCCCTGTCCTTTAGTAATAACCATACCGCCCAAAGACAAAAGTATTCACCTTTTTGCTTTTAGATGACCAAAATTCTATGCCCACAGAATTCTACCTCTATTCCTGATTGCATCACTGCTGCTCTGCTGTCTCTGGGTTTAGGTCGCATCAATACTATATGCCAGCTTTTTAACTTTATGCAGAATATTTATGTACATAAGAATGTCTTTCCTGGAAATATTTTTTTTTAATTTTTAATTGACTTTGTATATATTATTGCCAATATTAATGTACAAGTGTATATGTGTTCATATTTTCTTTGTATTGCCCTCACAGTTTGGATCGTGGCTGAAAAAGGTCCCTGGACCAGTTAACTTATCTTGTAAATAAAGACTAAATAAGTAAATATATAAAATACACCTTACTTTTCAGCTTCTTTGGCATGCTGTCATAAAACTGACACTTTGTGACGGCTGGCTGCAGCTTCTCTAATTCTGGCTTGGACCTCCACTCCTCATTCATACTTCCCATCTCCTCACCCATACCTTCTAGATACTTGAAGTTGTTAACATGTTCCCTTATTTTCCCTGCTATCTCAATTTTCAGCTTCTTCTGATTACTCACATTTGCTACCATGACTATTTTTTGTCTGTACTCATTTTCTTCAAATGAGACTTCAGTTTTCCATTCCAAATTTCCAATCCCTTATCATTTGTTGAAGTTCCTGCTTAGAGTCTGCTTTTAGTGCTGTATCTCCTGCATACAACAGCTTTGTTGATCTGTCCCCTCTGTCCTGTTTGCTGATGTAGTCCATCACCAGTATGAGTAGAGGTGGGCTCAGAGATTAAACCTGATGCACACTGGAAACCCTTTTGTTAGTCCAAACACCAATTGTACTTGTGTCATTAAGATCCTTGTATAGTCTTCAATAATACATAATGTTTCTGGAACTTTGAACCATGACAGGACTATCCAAATCAGCTTTCTTGGGACCTTGTCATATGCCTTCTCCAATTAAAAGAATGCCCAGTTTGATTATTTCCTCTTCACTACCTTCTTCTCTACTATCAGTTTCACTGCAAACATTGTGTCAGTTGCACTACATCCTGATCTGAATTGCTCAGTTCTCATCTTACTTTCCACTGCTCAGTGGATTCATATAGCAATCACTTTCTCTAGCATGTTCATACAGTGGGACAGGAGTTGCATACCTCTGTCTGCCTGTGGTTTTCAATATCTTCTTTGTTTTTGTACACTGGCATTAGAATGACTAATCTCCAGTCATCTGGGATATGACCTTCTCTCCATACCATGATCAGCACCCTGACAAGCCATCTCTCCTCATCACAACTAACATTCTGATCATATCTGTTGTGACTTCATCTGAGCAAGCAGCTTTCCCTGACTTAATTTCCTTAGTGCACTTTGTATCCCATCAAGGGTGTGTTCTCCTTCCTCTTTTACTGTTGGCTGTACATGCAGCAGTTAATTTTTTTTATATTCAGAAGTTTCTTAAACTACTCCATCCTCTGCCCTGCTGGACTGGTGCGCTGATTGTTGCTGGCATCTCTCTTTATCTTTACTCTATTGCCATGCAATCTGACAGAGCTTCTTTGTAGTAGCTACTTAGTCACTTTCCATAAGCTGGTAAAGTTTCTCTGACACATTGATCTTTGCCATTGTGACTTGCTCTCTTAGCCTCTTTGTTAGCTAACCATTAGCCTTTCTTAGCCTTGTCTGTCTTTTCTATTTCCCACTTCTTTTTGCACTCATTTATTTATAACTTCCTGGACTTTTGCATTCCACCACCAGCTTTCCTTATATACCTTATTCCCATACCTGACTCGATATCATATCCAATATATAAATACATTCTGTTTTGAGACACCACCATTTTTCTTTGGCTTCCCATATTTCGACTTCTTCATGAGGTGCTGGAAGCCTAAGTAATTTCTTTGAACTCCTGTACTTTAGCCAACTTTCAGGTCTTCAGCCTAGTCTCTGTTAGTCTTAAAGTTGTCTCTGATCACTGCTTGCAGTTGATTGTAGTTACCAGTGATTTATGTTGGGGACTAATCATTTCAGTAGGAAAGACTTTGCCATCTCTGATGTGACCCTAATCACTTTGTTTTTCTTTACTTAAAGGAGGTCTGCCTGAGTTGCATGCTGATCATTCTTGTACATGATCTTGTGAATGTCTCCCTTGGTGAACCATATGTTTGCATCATTAAGCCATTTGCCATACAGAAATATGGAATGAACTCCCATTCATTATTTCTGTTGCCCCATCCATGTGAACCTAGGGATTCTTCATATCCTGTTCTGTCCCTCCCAGTATAAGCATTCAGGTCCCTCATTATCAAGATGAACTTTTTGTACTGTGTTTACCAAGGCGGTCCTATAACTGCTGCATGAATGCTCTCGTTTCCTTGCCACTACAGCCATGCTGTGGAGCAAAGGCAGTGATCACTAGAGTCAGACTGTTGTGAGTCATTCACTGATTCTGATATCATCCCTCACTGTCTTTAAAACACTTTCATCAAAATTACCACAGCATTTCCAGTCTTTCCTCACAGTGAGCATTAGACTCTGATTTCAGGCCACGAATATTTGCTATGTTGCCCTTCCATCTTGTCTCCTGGATATACAGAATATCTCCTTCTTACCATCATGTCATCCACTTGCAAGCTGTGCCCTATCAGTGAACTTATATTCAGTGTAGCAATCCTTACTTCACTTTTGATTAGTTTTGCTATCCCAGGTAACCTAGTATGGACAATTGGATACTGGACAGTCAAAATTTACTGACCCAGGGCTACTGGGTTTTATGATGGACATACAATGGCCAAGAGGAGGATATAGACACTTCCCACTATTATTTGTGCAGCTTACATTTTGTAAATCCACTTTTTTATTTATGAAAAGCATGTGAGTTGTCTTCCTTGTACAAGGCATTGCATTAGCTGAGAACAAAAATGCTGCATTTTATTTTGCAATGAGTTAAGTCAGTATCATTCATGGTGGCACAATTATTTTTCTGGACTGTGTAACCATTGACTTTAGGATTCCATATCAAAAAGGGGGAAAATACCATTGTGTAAGTTAATGTACCATAACAGTATATGCTTGACTAGATCACTGTTGCAGTACCCTAAGCTATATGGATTATATCCTGCCAAAGGTATAACAACCGACCAGCATTAAAAGCTTTAGGGCACCTTTAAAACACCCTAACCACTGAACAGCTTGATGAGAGAATATAAAGTTAGTAGTTAGGGCACTAGACATTCAGAGCTTTATTGCTTCAGAGTAAGGGAACCTAGAGCTCTGTCTTTTAGGTTAATGCTACGAAAAAAGGTAAATAAAAATATATAAAAAACAAGAAAAATCCACTTAACCACGACTCGAGTAGTATAAAACCAAAGTAAATTTATTGGGTTAGCGCTTTCATGCCTCAACAGACACTTCTTCAGACCATAGAAAACACAATAAAACAGTATCATTATATATACAAAACAATGCATTCAAATTGACCTATCACAAACCCTTACTAATAAAATCATTTAAACAGCCTCCTTCCCTTCAAAAAAGGTTTTAAAGGGTCAGGGCCATTCAAACCTGGGTGAGCATCACTATTTAACCTAACGATCCAATTTCTCTCCCTTTGTTCAAGAGTATTATTCAAATCATCAAGTCTCCCATTACTAGTGACCTGGTCTAATACTTTGAATTTAAAATTATGTGAATCATCAGTACTCATAGCATGGGTTGCTAAAGCATTGGTGGGGTCACCCTTCCTGATGGCTAATAGATGTTCCCTAATCCTTTCTTTAAGCTGTCTTTTGGTCTTCCCCACATAGAAACAAGGACATGCCTGGCAAATAGCCAGATAGATGACAAAGGTACTCCTGCAATTAATCAGATATTGTGTAGAGTACTTATACTGGGTTACAGGATGTTTGAAAACCTGATGTGTGTCTATAAATGTACAGAAATTACATTGGCCACACAAAGACGTAAAGCCTTCTCTGGGTCCGTGGGAGGACCTATTTACATCATAGTATAATAAACGTTTCAAATTGCTCTTATTTTTAAATACAAACATAGGATTTGAACCCACTATCTGACCTATCTTATCATTTAACAATAATACTGGCCAGTGGTTCTTAATAGTATCACAAAAGAAACCATGGTCACCGGTGTAATGCATCAGAAAATTAATAGTGTTGACCTATTACTATGCCTAGCAGGCTGTAGTCTGCCTACATTCAATATAGGTGTGGCTACGGTAGATCGCAACTGTGTAACTTCCTTTTTCATAATATTAACCTCTCTATCAGGATAGCCCCTCTCAACTCATCTGATAACTTAGACAAATCCCTTTCAAATACACTCTGTACACTGTCAAGATGAGATGTTCGCATTCCTTGACCCTTCATAAAATTCCTGAAAATTCTGTGTGGGTGCATACTATCTCTACTTAGAATAGTATTCACATGGCATTCTTTTCTATACAGCTTAGTAGCTATGGAGCCATCACTATTTCTATAAATGCACACATCCAAGAAATCAGTGGCATCCACAGAAAAGTTATAAGTAAATCTCAAGAATGCTGTAGTAGTATGTAAGTAGTCAACAAAGTCTGGAATCAAGCTAGGTGAGCCCCGCCATAAAAAAAAAGAGATCATCAACAAATCTCTTGAAGAAAACAATGTCTCCTAAAAGAGTAATGATTCAAAACAAAAGTGTTCTCTCAGCTACTCATAACAAGATTCGCATAACTATTAGTGCAGGGGGTGCCCATGGCCACCCCCTACTTTTGCCAAATATATTTACCATCAAAGTAAAAAACATTATGTTCTAAAATAATACTTAACAATGAGCAAATCAATGTTCTCTTCATCTCACTAATGTTGTGTATATTTTTCAAAACATCATTCAACATTCTCAAACCTTCACCATTAGGAATCTTGGTAAAAAGTGATTGAACATCCAGAGTTAAAAAACATAACACATCCCCATTACCATTTAACTTAAAAAAATCAGATAAATCCGTTAAAAAACACTTGTATCTCTCAAGATAACATCAGACCTATCCACTAACACCCTAAGCTCTTTCTCAACAAAAATGGATATAGACTCCGTAGCCCACCCCCCACCAGAGACCATAGGTCACATCGGGAGTCTGATCTTAGATTTATGTATCTTGGGTTGTCCATTTAACTTAGGAATAAGTGGATAAGAAATCCTAAAATAATTATATAAATCCAAGGTAATCAGGCTCTCAGCTAAATAACTCTTAAGAATGGCTTCAACCTTATTAATAACACCATGAACAACATCCAAATTAATAACAGAATAAACATTCATACCATGTAACATATCATACATTAATACTAAATAAAACTCTTGATCTAGTATAACCAACGACCCTCCTTTATTTGCCGGTCTACACACAACCGTTTCATCAGTTTGCATTGACCTCGATGCCAGCCATTCAGCCCTATTCATATTCTTAAACACTTTATTCTTATTCACATACGATTTATTCAGAAAATAATTCCTGACATCCTTCTCACATAAACGGACAAAGGTATCAACAAGTAGAGTCCAAAGCAGGAACAAAGCAACTAAGTTTCCTGTAAACATTGGTCATTCCTATATCACTAGCAAAAAGCGTATGTTGCATGACATTGCGTGCAAACATTGTTAAGTCTAGAATAGCATCAGTTAAAGTCATTTGTGCAGCAGGTATAAAAGACATACCCTTACTAAGCACTCTCATTTCAATGAGTGAAAACGTCTTACTTGAGATATTAAAAATCAGTCTCCGGTCGTTTTCTGCCACATCTTCTTGATTGTCTGAGTGGCTGTTCTCTCGGTTCCCGACAACTGAAGTGAACGCTTCCTCCCCCTGTTCAATTGATGTATATCCTTGGCAGGTTTCATCTCCCTTATAGGCAAATGGAGAGACTGGAACACTAAAGGGGTAACATGAGTAGCATTTGCCTTAGGTCTCACTGCCAAAGAACCTTCACCTATCGATTTCGGTGAAACACCAGGGAGTGATAAATTCTCAGAAAGTGTGTTATTTCCAGCAGACACTGCAGGTATAGAGGAATCAGGCACCACTGACGTCTCCAGTACACGCAATGACGTCTCAGGTCTAGGTTCCACATTCGCGTCCAGTCCAGGCCCTCTCTCATGTTGCGTGTTCACTGGCACCAAATTCAAACCTGACACGGGGTTACGTGGCCAAGAGAAGACATGGCCTGCCACAAAATCACGTGAATCCCTGTCCAACTTCTGTCTCTTGTTGTTCATTAGGCAGAGTTGGAAGGAATTAATTTTCACAGTCAAATCATTGAGAGTGTCAGTAAAAACATTATCAGGTAGGATCTGTTGTAGTTTCAATTGTCGTTCACCGATGACTTTGACTAAATCATCCTCAAAAGGCACAAAATACTTGACCAACAAACGAATATGATTAAAACTTAAATCTAAATTAAGCTGCTGCCAATCCTTCAATAAGTCCATATAAGTTTCACCATATGTTGGTATACGAAGAATATGTAGACCTCTAGGAACTACCTTGTGGTGCAGACAAGCCTCTAGATGTAAGCTTTGTCATTAGTACCTCTTCAGCTTATATAGATCATTCTCCAAGGCTCTCAATTCAGGTTCCACCAGTGAGCAATCATATTCAGTGCTTTCTTCAAGCATTTTAGAGGCATTAACATCACACCTCAATAATGGATTCTCAGTTAAATGAATCACAGCCTCAAAGGATTTTCGTGAATTTATATTCATTTTAGGAACATAATCCACATGGTTCACAGCAGCAAAAGTCCAAAACAGTCTAAAGTAAAAACACAAATAATGCCACTGTGGAAAAGGTATCAGCGAAAAACAGCAAAATCAATCAAAAACAAGAAAAATCCACTTAACTACCACGACTCGAGTAGTATGAAACCAAAGTAAATTTATTGAGTTAGCACTTTCATGCCTCAACAGACACTTCTTCAGACCATAGAAAACACAATAAAACAGTATCATTACATATACAAAACAATGCATAAATAAAAATATCTTCATACTGACAAAAATGGGGGATGAAAGGTGGGTGTTCCTCCTGCAATGGTGATCTATTCCAACACCTACTGTTATGGTACATTAACTAACACAACTGTTCTATATTCCTCAT
This sequence comes from Protopterus annectens, assembly GCF_019279795.1. Classification (NCBI taxonomy): domain Eukaryota; kingdom Metazoa; phylum Chordata; order Ceratodontiformes; family Protopteridae; genus Protopterus; species Protopterus annectens. The sequence goes on from NC_056732.1 coordinate 140,153,662, forward strand.
TAGATTACAGTTATAGTAGGCTAAGCTATATGGGTACATTACCAGAGCTTAGATGAACCAGGAGAGGAAGAATGGCCTGAGTCCAGGAGCCCAGAACTGATGATGCAATATTTATTAGACTGCATCAGCCACACAATTTTACAGTTCACTGTTCTGAATCTCTTATATACTATTTGGAAATGAAGCCCTGTGTCAGCAGGAAAGAGGCTTTCATCAATAGCTATCATAGCTACAATAATGCACATCATCATTTTGTGAAGACAAACATTAGAAGTAAGGCTTCTAAGATTGTCAGCAAATCACAAACTGGAGTAAGAATTTTGAAAATCTGAAAGAACTATTCACAAACAGGGATTATAATATTAATGTAGCCAATCAGATAGCAGATGAAGTAAGATCAGGCATAAACAGTAAATTTAGACATTCTACTAACTGGAAAGTGAAGACAATAATAAACTGAGAAGTTCAGTCTGAGATGTTAGAATAACTGTTAATTACTGCATGGACATACTCGCAGTTAAGGATTCTTAACAAAAGAAGAGTTATTTCATAGAAACACCGAGTGTAGACTGGCTGGAGTGCCTTCTGTGTGGAGTCTGCATGTACTTCCCACGGTCGAGCGGCCTCCGAAAGACATGCGTGAATGGGCGTGCCTTCACTGAAGGCTGGGTGTCAGGCTGGCAACTCGGCACCATAAAAATTGACTGCCAATCATTAGCGGACCGGAGTTCCGCTGTGGCGACCCCTAACTGGGAAAAGCCGAAAAGGCAAACAACAACAGAGTGTAGATTCAGATGCTATTACATGTGAGAAAGGGAACAATGTAAAGTCCCTCTTAAGAAGTGAGAATGTAGAAGTAAATGATGAACATACTAACAAGGAGGAGAGCACCCTGGCATGCAGCTTTTGTGCTAAATGCCACTTCATTGTAAACAGCCCTTAATTTAGTTTACTTCTACTAGTAATAAGACCACTGGGGCAATGGGACATTTTTCTTCTAACAGTACATGAGGTTGGTGTGCTGGTTGTGACAATTTATGCTGTAGTGGTTGGAGAGGTTTTCTGGACATATAGTTAGACTTCAGACTGTGGCAGGGGGCATACTGCAGTGCCTCCCAAGATGTATTCTTGTCAGGAGTACTGAACCTTCTGCAGGCAGAATATTCACTTTGGGATGTTTCTGGTTTGCACATGGGTGATTTTATACTACAGTTCAGCCATGATACAGGCTTCATCAACCAGGATTGAAGTGGGTATATGGCATCACCTGAAACACAGTGGAGACTTACATGGCTGAGGCATTAGTACACACAATTTTTGGCTCTGTATACATCTGATTAGCACATGGCCTGCACTTACCAACTAGGTGGCCTAATGGAATATGACTATGTATAAAACAGCAATATAGATGACTTACATTCATTACATACATAAGATTCATTAATCATAGGCAATGCTAGAGTGCTGCGCAAACATAATTATTATCAAGCACTGACTGTTGCACACTGCCTGGCAGTTGATAGCATGATGGTCCTTCCTGCTGATAAAACATAGTCTGTAGATACTAGGTAGGGCATTTACTGCCACGTGTGTGCAATTTACAGAATGCAGTACTTCAGGGAAGCAAGTAGTGTCATAGAGTCCACACATGGTGTTGACTTGTCTACTCGGTGTGTTTACAAAAGAGATATGCTCAATCACATGTGGAAACAGCATACTGAAGCATTATACAGGCTGATGACTGTGATATGCTCAATGTGTAACCTGTCTCACTCTGTAAGGGCCAGGTAGCTGGTATAAGCAGTGTTTCACATACCGTGAAATCCACTGGTATAAGAAGTCCACACCCTTCCCATGGTCCTGTTCGTGGGCAATACATGTCAACCAATGCTAACACTCTGTCGATTTGAAAACAGTCTGTCAAATGCTGGCAAGTTTCCTGGTAGGAGGTGATGTACTGCCAGTATTTTTTTCATTTATTCCACCAGGCAATTTTATGCTACCACATGAGAGGTGGTAGCACTTATAAATAATGCTACTGTGCCTTGCATCTTTGCTTGTTGCAGCTGTACAAATTGCTATGAGCTTGTTGCTTTTATTGTGCCATTCAACTTACTGTGTCTGTTCCCTATGTCTATGAAACATAGCCTGCTTTCAGGGTCACTCATTTGCATCTCATTACACACCAATAAAACTGCATACCTTCATTTGCATGACATTATACAGCCATTTGTAGATGTCTTTTCCCAGGCTGTTTCCCTTGCTGTGCAGTAGTTCTAGTGGATATTATGAATTGCAGCATGCCTCTGCATGCCTCCTTCCTGCACAACAGCATGTCATATACTAGGCATGCTAACTATGATTATCAGCCCCAGAGTTATTAATAGCATCATAACGTCTCAATGAACTCATAGCATGTTGCCCTGACAAAAACAATTTATCAAATAGTAACAAACAGTAATAAAATTATCCCCTTTTCAAGTATGTGAGTAGGTTCAATAATAATATCATAACACATAGGAAGTCTGCATGTCCTCCCCAAAGTCGAGTGGCATTCGAAAGACATGTGTGAATAGGCGTGCCTTCGTTGAAGGTTGGGTGTCGAGCTGGCACCTCGGCACCATAAAAATCTACTGACAATCATTAACAGACCGGAGTTCCGCTGTGGCGACCCCTAACCAGGAAAAGCTGAAAGAAGAACAAAACAACATAGGAAACGTATCATGCCTGCATGTTGATATGTCTTCAAGATACTAACTCAATCTAGTTAACCAAGTACATATTTACCTAGGAAGCATTCCTGTATTCAGTGAAAAGACTATCTTTAAAAACATCACCACACAGCAAACCACTCTAAAAATTTTAATTCTAGCTGTCCTTCCTGTAACAGCATACTTTTTTTTCTATTTCCCTTTAACATCCCTCTCCTAATGTTTCTTTCATCTGTATTCCCAGCTTACTTCTCGTTTCAAATCTCTTTCATATTTAACCATAGACTTCCTGTAATCCTTCCCTTTCTCAATGTACACCTCTAAGCTACTTCAGATATTTTGACAAATTTTCCTTGCTAGATGTTGTAAAAAATAAATTTGCTTTTACTGTATCGGAAATATTTTACTCTCAATAGATGATGTATGTATACTTGATAAACAAACTTGTTTTAACTGTTGGAGCTTTTCTCCTCATCCTTCCACTGAAAATGTGTATTGCATAGCCCAGTCAGACTACTCTGCTTAACAAACACAATTAAGAAATAATTTAAATAAATAAATAACAGCTATAACAGGTAAACATAAAAATAATTTTTGAAATGGGCATATATTGCCATAACTTTAGTGCAGTGTCAATTGTGCTTATTGCAATAGAACAGGCATCTTAAATTCCATGCTTTTATATAACCACATTTTAATAATGGAACATCAAAAGTTTATTAAATATTTGCTTGCTTTAACATTCATAAATTCTACATACAAGTTACTGTGTCTGAATAATTAGAAATTGAGCTCTACTTGCACATGATATATAGAAGCCTGAACTTTAACCTCCATGTGTCCACAGTAGTAAGGATGTCCGTCTATGTAATACAACTTATAAGTATGAGTATGGCATTCATATCCAAGGAAATTATAGCCCCGCTGTACTCAGCCCTCATTAGACAAATAATTGCGTATAATGCACCATTTGGCATGTATTTGACTAAGCACTTACAGCAACTGGAGTGACCTCAGACGTTCTCAAAGAAAGTACAGGGTGTAAACAACATGGCCTATGTAGAGAGACTAAAAGCCCTATCCCTTTACTCTGTCTCCTACCGACTATTAAGGGATAACCTATCCCTGACCTACAAGGCATGCACAAATCCAGTCCAGATGAAGCTGCTACACATCTGCAAGTCAAACAGCATGAGGATCACCTGATCTAGGGATCTAAATTTAGTCAGAGACTCAAAACATACTGGAGAAACAGATATGTGTTTAAGAGATTGCCCCTTCTTTGGAACAGGCTTCCTGTTAACATTAAACAGAGCCTTCCCTGGACAGCAGCAGCAATTTGTAAGATACTCAAAGGCAGAAGCACAAACCAATGCCAGCCTCTTGCCCCTAGGGGTCATACATTGTGTAAAATCAGGTTATATTTGCTAGGCTTGTATGGGCTCTTAAGCTGTTAGTATAATAATCTGCTATGCGCCTATAATGCCTTATTCAGTATTGTAACATACAGGTTTACAGGCATGTACTAGGCAGACCACTGCAAGCTGGGCCAAAACTCCCTATTCAAAAAGTTCCCTCCAGCCTCAAGGAGGTCAAGATAAGTTAGACGGAGGGAAAATTTGAGGCTGGTCATCCAATTATCTAGGTTTACCTTGAAGGTGGCAAGGCTGCTACTCTGACACTTATTGGAAGTCTGTTCCAGTGGAAAGGGATACATTGAGATATGAATCTGTAAGAACTACACATTTTATTTATCAGCTGATGAAAGTTTATTTCCTTTAACTGTGTATTTGCAGTACAATTTGTTCTGTGAAGGAATATGAGGTCAAAGATGGTTGGGTCTTTCATGGCTCAAAAGCCAAGACACAGATCTCCTCAGAGTGGTCTATACGAGACTAGGTACAGTGACAGATTTTTGAGACCACTGATGTTTAGTTATGAATCTCTGAGGTCTCTCAAGCTGAATGATTTGTTTTAACAAACACATGATAGAAGGTGCATTATATTAAATAACAGGTCTGATGAGACATGAGCAAATAGGAATTAAGACTTCTCTGGATCTAGTGGAGATGCCTCTGGAAATTATATGAGACAGAGGGAAGGGCTTTCTGAAATACTGCATTGACATGATGGTCAAAAGATAAGAAATTATCACCTAGAGTGCCTAAAATCCCCTATGACAGTGTCTGTCTGGGGGTACATACCATACCTATATGGTAAGTAAATGTTTTGTTTACCAAAATAAACTAAGCTGCAGTTTTTACATTTAATTTCAGACTGTTGTCTTTTCACCAATTGCTAACACTGTTTAAGTCATGTTGGAGCAACTGTGTGTCAGTGAAACATCAAACACCTAATTTACAGTCATCTTCAAACTTAGATAACCACAGGCCAGGAGTGATGGTCGAAAGTCTGAGAAATAAATGCCAAATAGGAGGATGTTCAACACTGAGCCGTTTGGCATGCCAGTGGTAAGTTTTTTGCTTTCAGAAGTAGCAACAGTGACTCTAACCACATGGATTTTGTCAGACAACCAGATAACTGTCCAACAAACAACACAAGGATTTATATTCATATTTATATGTTGGTCAATAATACCAGCATGGAAAATAGTATCAAAGGTTTTGCCCAGGTCCAGATATGTTGTATGTGCTACATGACCACTATCAGCTGCTTCAGCTACTTTTTCAAAGAAATTAATGAGTTTAAAAGGCAGGGCTTTCTGTTGACAAAGTCAAATTGATGAGGATCCAGGGTTAGTGTTCAATGTCCAGATTAAACCTCACGTATATTCATAAAGCAAATGCAGTTTTAAACAAACAACATATTCATAATGGTAATCCAGTTTTAAATACATGGTAAACAACAGAATAGACATCTTTAAAATCTGTGCACTTTAAACTTTATTTCTACCTTAATATACTTTAATGACAACCATTAAAACTATAATATGCATTTTGTGCTTTCCAGGATGGCTGCACACTGATCAACAGCTTAATTTCAGCTCTCCCAGTGTAAAAACAATAACTGATATACAAGGGCCAGTGATTCTGCCTGTTTAGTAAAATTCAGTTCCAGTCTAGTAAGTATACTGCCCAGATGCCAGTAGAGACGAAACTTAAGACTGCCTGAAAGAAAACCATCTTGAAAAGGTGAAGATATAACATTAACTGGGAAGAATTCTGTAGCAGTTCAAGCTCCAGCTTTGGTATAACAGATAAATTTGAGTAATTTGGTGGTTAGAGGACAGAGCATCACAGAGAAAACCTGAGATATTCCACCGTACCAGAGAAACTGAAGGAAGAGACTGTATCAATTTTATGAAAGCATGAATAAGTAACTGGATTGGTATTCCACAGCAGCATTTGTTAATTGAAAGGGCACATCATGTGTATGCTCCAAACTTGGCCATGAGACAGCAGACAAAACCCTGTATTGGCCAAGATGCAAACACACCAGAAGAAAGAGTTGATGCTGACAAAACTGTGGCAGAAGGGCAAAATATTAAAAACTGGAGACAGTAGAGTGTTTGTGGAAAATGATTGTTCACTGTACACCAGGCAGAAAAGAAGCAAATTTATCCCTGTAATCAGGGAATGTCAAGAGACAGCTTTGAGAGTCAAGCTGTTGTATCCAGCGTACTTCAAAATATTTTCTCCTGGAGGATCAAAGTCATTTTTTGATGCAGACCAGGCTAAAGAGGAATACAAAACTTTGTCTAACAAGGGGTGAGCCATAAAAGAGAAGACTCTGTTTCTCATTCTTCTGACAGTAAGGTTTGTTGTTTATGTTTCAAGGCTCATAGAGACACTTTACCTGCAAAACCGTTTCCAATATCCCAAAGCACAAGAGTTGCCTAGAAGAATCGGGAGTACCTTGGACTTGAAGAGGAGTCTGGGGTTGGGAGATGGAGATGAACAGGAAGAAGACCAGCAACACTGAAATTAGTGAATAAATGTGAGACTATAAAACAATTACTTTCGTGAAATATGGTTTGACAAGAAAAAGTGGCTTAGAAAGATTGGATTTGGGTTGACTTTGTTAAACTTTTGGGGGACTGAAAGATATATGCCCCACTTCATGTCATTAATTTTTGGAAGGACACTAAAAGGGAAAAAAAGGAAGAATAACTGAAAGGAAAACAATTTTTGCTCAACATTTTATGATATAAATTGCACGTTATATAGTAAATAATTTGCATTGATCACTATATGCGATGAAGATACTAAAATAAACAAATACCTTTTTTCTTTTTTAATTTTAAGAAATGCAGACATTACAATGTAAAAAAAAAAGAAAGGCTGGACAAAAGTACTTTTAAGTCAATAGGTTGTAATTGTGGAATGTTAGGGTGGGGGATGGGGTTCTAAAAGTGTACAGATTATAATATTTGTAGAAGTGAAATGTTTTATTTTTGTTTTGTATAGACGAATGTCTGGATTAATGCCCTTAGCTTAATTTAATGATAACTTTTTTTGTAAATACAAGTGTTTTTTTCTTTGGTTTATTTTTTTAAATGAAAGACCACAATGTAATGAATAGTTTTCATTTAACAAATAAATATTCATCGCCAGTTGAGAAGTCTGTATCTGAGGGTAGCTCTAAATTTTGTTCTTATGTTTCCATGGAAACAAACTGACTAAAGGTAAGGGAAAAAATCAAGACATCTGAACATTGTTTACTGAGAGAAATGTAAAATTAATAGGTACAAGAGCAAGCAGCTCAGTACAAAATAAAAGTTTGAAATTATTGGAAGTAAATAAGAGATAGCAGCTTATCTGGTATACTAATGCATTTACTAGAACAGTGTATAATTTAGTATTATTTAAAGACAGACTGCACTTTTTCCTAAGGCTAAAAATGTATGTTTTCTGAAAGCATACAGTTTGTTTTTCACATACAGGAGAAGAATAAACATAAGACAAGAACAGACAGCAATAAGTAGAAGTGGGAGCACAGGCTACATCATACATCTTAGCATGGATAACCTTAATTTAGGTTAATGCCTGTGGCTGCAGCTGTTGACTTGGGACAATTGTTTCTATCAACAAACATAAACATTATTTGAAAATGTACATAGTTTTGTGTGGTTAGGTTACTTGGGGTGGGGTTTCTTTTGTTTAAGGATTTTCATTAAAACAAGAAGTCTTGTATAATATGACATAGGTTCAAATGGAGATGACATAAAACAACCGTATAAAGGATCAACTTGACAAAAATTAGTGGGTGCATGTAACTTAAAAGCTGATGGAAGGCATTTAAGAAAGCTGCAATATGTAATATGTGGGAATAATAAGTTCTTATCATAATGGCTGCATTAAACATTTTATTTTGGAACACGAATGACCGTATGGGGTATAGACAAAAAGGTAAAAGACTATTGAACTATATTCAGAAATAGAGTGCAAACAGAAATGCTACAGGTACACATTTGGAAAGAACTGAGCAAGTGAATTTTATAAAGATAGGATTTCAGAATGGATATCCAGCAGGACATCAGGGATAAAGGAAAATGGTGGTATGTAGAATAATTTCTAAAGGAGCTCCAGTAGTGATAGTAGAGGGAAAAATATTGTAATGGTAGATTTGTAGTAGTAAGGGGCTACTCAAGGGAGGAAGATTACACTGGCATGTATTTTTATTCCACCTAAACCTGCTATTATGGATCTTAAGAAAATTTTGGAAGAAATAATCAGCTTTCAGCAGAGAATATTACTTCTAAGTGGGGACTGGAACTTGATTTGAAAAAAATAAGTAATCATCTGGGGGACCTAAAAGGGAAAATACAACAAAGAGGGTAGATATCTGAAGACATTTGTGAAAATATTTGGTATGGAAAACATGAATTCAGTAGTAGGAACTAGACATAATTTACATATTATTCCCCAAAGTATAACTGGGCTTGACTAGACAGAAATTATATTTCACAGGAATGCCTGCATGTAATTGAGCACTGACATGCATCCAATAACTATTTCAGCTCATGCATCAATAACAACTAAGATAAAGATGCAGGGTAATGAAGGAAAAATAGGACAATGAAGCTTCCCCACCTGCTCATTAAGAAGAAAAGAATTTAAGGAATGGATAGTGGAAATTATTAGGAAAGATACAAATATCTTCAAAAGTTATAGTAGGTGAGTGGGATAAAATATAAGTGAAGTTTAAAAATAGGGTAGAAATAAAATAAAAAGAGATATGGTTTAGAAGTAACAATAATTATTTAGAGGGGCTGTTAAAGGTTAAAGTATTAAATAATAAGGAGAATTTCAAAGAAAAGGAAGAGACATAACTGCTGAGTGCTATAGAAAAAATAAGGGAGCAGCTAGATAATAAGGGTGAGTTTAGAAAGATTGCTGTTAATATCTCCAAAAGCAGAAAACTCTTAGCATGGCAACTTGGGCAACAGAAAGTAGAAAGGGTTGTTGCCAAACTTACATAGGCTATAACAAGAAAAATAACCAGAGATCCTATAGAGGTATTAGAGATATTTCAGCAATTTTAAGAAAATGTGTACAAAGCAGAGGAATGTGGAATGCAGACATCATGAACAAGCACAAATGGAAATATTTATGGAAGGCTTAAGTATACCAAGGACAGAGGTAGATGAGACTCAACAATTAAGATAGGAGATGAGATAAAAACAGTGACAGATAATCTGCAGGAAAGTCTCCAGGAACAGATGGTATTTCTACAGTAGTTTGGAAGCCAGGAGGGAAGAAAGTGATAAAGATCTGGAAGGTTTTAACAGTATTTTAAAAAGAGGGGACACACCAACATCCTGGAAGAAAGTTGTGATGGTTGTAATACCTAAAGCTGGTAAAGATCCATCATATCCAGCTTCATATAGGTCCATTTCAATTTTAAACCATAAAGTGTCGGTGTCTATAACAGTTAAAAGAATGGCAAATGTGTTGTATAATCTTGATAGATATGGATCAATGTCATTCTGTGGAGAAGAGGCAAACATTTGTCAACATAAATAGAACAATGATGATCCACAGGGAAGCAGAATGTAATACAGTACCACTCTGATGGGTCTTGATGCAGAGAAAACATTTGCTAGAGTAAGCTGGTATTTTATGAGTAGGGCAATGGAAGTATTTTCTTTCCAGGATACAATAAGATTAATTGGGAGGATATATGAGGGATCAAACACAAAAAATAATCTAGTAGGTTTCCCTCTAAGTTGTGCCTGAGCATTGCAACCAGGCAGGGATGTCCTCTTTCCTTTTTGTTATTTGCATTACATTTAGAGCCATTGGCAAAGAAAATAAAGGACTCAGAAATTCAAGGATATAATTGGTATGGTAATCAAGAAAAGTTAGCTTTATTTGCAGATGATATTCTTTTGTACCAGATAAAACCAGAAAAGGACATCTCAGTGTTGTGGAACATTCTGAGACAGTTTCATATATTTTCAGGATATAACATTAGCGAAGATTAAACAAAGGTATAGGTATAAACTATAAACCCAAACATTAATTGGTTCAGCGATACTCATATTTACGGGGACATGTTAAAATGAAGTACTTAGGAGTAAAGGTTATAAAGGATTCTGTTATGGCAGCTGTGGATATGTGGGAAAAGACTAAACAACAGATAATACAAAAACTGAGAAACTGGAAGCTCGTGTTTAAGGATATGGGTAGCAAGATACAAGAAGAGAAAAAGTTTTTAGTCCCTTTAGTTTTAGATGCAGATCAAGCATTTTTTATCAACCAGAGGAGAAATTGTGGGTAGTAATTAATAAACAGTTGGATTTTATCTGGGAGAGGAAGCAAGGATCAAGTGGGAAAAGTTGATCCTTCCTATAGAACAAGGTGGTTAAGGATTATCTGATTTGAAGGGATATTTTACAGCTACACAGTTAAGGCTCTTATTTTAACACAACCAGAAAGCTATAATTCAAAGTGGAAATGGATGATGATGAAGCAGGGGGCAATTCAAGAAATAAGGAGAGAGTGGGATTTTGGATGCAGAACATTAAGCAGAATAACAATAACCATACAGGACACTATATTCATAAACTAGCAGAAAGTATTCTAAGAACTATGTCAACATAAAAATGGAGATTCTGCCTATACGGATGACTGTAATTAGGGGTACAGGAGCAAACAACCAGAGAAGGGAAGGAAAGGAAACAGAATGGGAAACAAGCTCAGAAGACATTTGGACTGCAGGCTAGAGACTCCCTATCAGGGACTGATATCAAAGTATAGGCAGAGAGAAAAGAATCAAGGAACCCTAAATGAAATACTTTCTCTGGCTGACTCTTTTTAATCTTGAATAGAAGCTGTTGTTAAAATAGGATAATTGGTAGGGCATATTAAAAGACTGCACAATAACTACAGGAATCAATCAGAGGAGGTTAGAAAAAACTGGATAAGCAACTTACAAGGAAACAATGGCAGGGCATATGTATGGCTCCCAAATATGCAACAAAGTCTAGAAGATTTAAGATTTTTGGAAGTGTTTGCATAGATATTTTTATACCTCAAGCAGATTTCAAAGTTTTTTTCTTCAGGAAGATGGAAACTTTTTGAAGTGTAATGGGGAAGAAAGAGGTAACTGGGAATAAGAAGTTATGTACCTACCATAACGTTCCATGTTAGTTGTCTTAATCTCGCCTTCATTCTTGCTGTTTGGGATCAGAGCCGATCCTTGGCTCTGACTCAGCCATCTTCAATAGCTCAAGAGCTGTTTACTGGCTCGAGGCTACCCCTTATCCCATGATGCCTAGCGATAGCTACCCAGATCTCATTTGAAATAGCTAATCCAGACATAATAAGAAAGAAACCAGTTATCAAAAACTGGTTGTTCCATGCATTCTAATATCTAGAATAGGTTAGGAAGACCTGGCCAGAAGAATAACAATAAAAGAATACTCAGCCAGTGAAAAAAGGAACTCCTCTCAATCCACTAGGATGGGGGATGGAGAGAGGGATGCAAGAAAGAAGGCAAGATGAAGACAACTAACATGGAACGTTATGGTAGGTACATAACTTCTTAATGTTAAGTTGTCTATCTTGCCTTCATTCTTGCTGTTTGGGACAGCGTCCCTAGCACCTAACACCCTGGGTGGCTCAGTGGAACAGACTCTTCAGAACAGTGGAACCAAAGTCAACTCTGCTCTGGGCGACCATATCCACCTTGTAATGAGAAATAAAGGTATGGGGGTTTGCCCACATGGCAGCTGCACAGATAGAATCCATGGGCAACCTAGACTGAAAGGCTACGGAGGTGGCTAACGCCCTAGTAGAATGACCTTTTGGTTTAGTTGGTAACTCTTTATTCCGTAACTGGTAAATAAAAGTAATAGTGTGGGACAACTATCTGGATAAGGTCACCTTGGAAACTGGGAGACCTTATTTGTTTAAGGCAAAAGAAAAGAATAATTGGTCTGACTTTCTTATTTTTTTAGTTCTGTGCAGGTAAAAATGCAATTGTCTATGAACGTCCAATTGGTGAAGTTTGTACTCTGCCTTGTTGCTATGATTTGGGAAGAACACAGGGAGATCTATAGATTGGTTTATATTATTTTCTGAGCAGACTTTAGGAAGAAACGAAGGATTAGTCCTCAGAGCAACTCTGTCCTTGTGAAACACCAGGTAGGGAGGATGAACACATAGTGCTTGAAGTTCTGAGACACGCCTAGCTGAAGTGATAGCTACCAGAAAGAGTGTCTTCCAAGACAAAAACTTGATGGAGCAGGATGCTGCTGGTTCAAAAGGAGGCAGAATTAAGGAATTTAGGACTAAATTAAGGCCCCAAGGGGGAGCGAGATCTCTCACTGGAGGTCTAAGAAGAGATGTTCCTTTCAAAAAAGCTTTACAGAGCTTATGAGACATAATGTTAGCATTTGACAAACCAATATGAAAATTAGAAATGGCCACTAATTGTACCCTAATCGTAGCGGAAGCGGCCCCGGAGTGAAACAATTGTGCCAGGAATTCCAGAATTTCGTGGACCGGGGCTGAGAAGGGATCCACATTCCTAGACTCTGCCCAACAAGAAAAACATTTCCATTTGCTAGCATAAGTTTTTCTAGTTGTAGACTTATGAGAGGAGACGATAATCTCACGGACTGCTGGGGAAATGCTGGGAAGTCTGGCTAAGGTTGGAAGTGGAGCAACCAAGCTGTGAGCTGGAGAGTTTGGAGGGATTGATGCAACCCACCTGATTGATGAATCAGATCATCTGGAATTGGGTCCAGAGTCCAGGGCTGATCTAGAAGGTAATGGTGCAAGAACAGGAACCATATCTGTCGAGGCCAGTAGGGGGCAATGAGGATCATTTTACAACCCAACAATTTTGCTTTCTGTATGACTTTTGGTATCAGGGGAAACGGAGGAAAAGCATAAAGAAGTCCCTGAGGCCAATCGTGGTCTAGAGCATCTCTGGGTATGTGACCTGGAAGCAGAAGAAGGGAGAAGTAGTTGCTGCATTTGCTGCTGAAGGGGGTGGCAAAAGGATCGCAGCAAGGCTGTCCCCATTTGCGGAAAATAAGATCCGTAACTTCCTGATTCAGAGACCATTTGTGAGGCATGAGGATAGCTCTGCTGAGCCTGTCCGGTATGACGTTGGATCTCCCAGGGATGTGAGTCGCAATCAGAAAACGTTGGGAGGAAATTGCCCACTGCCAAAGTCTGAGTGCTTCTCGACACAGGGGGTAAGATCTGGTTCCACCCTGCTTGTTGATTTACCACACCACTGACATGTTGTCTGTTTGAATTGCAATGGTCCCGAAAGGAAGAGAGTCTTGAAGTGCTTGCAACGCTAAGAGCATGGCTCTCATTTCTAGGACATTTATGTGCAGATGGTACTCGTGAGGTTGCCAAGTGCCTTGAACTGTCCTGCCCAGATAATGCCCCCCACCCTATCAGGGAGGTGTCTGTCATCACTGTGGCTATCGGAGGGGGTTGTATGAAAGGTCTGCCCTGAGTAACTAATGGGGAGACCATCCACCAAGAAAGGTGTCTTTTGCATGCCTCCATGACCAGGATCATGTGAGGCATGGGAAGCTCTTAGAAAGACCACTGTGTGAAAAGAAGCCACTGAAGAATTCTCATGTGGAAGTGCGCTAGTGGGAGTAGAAGAATAGCAGCTGCCATGGAGCCCAGAGTTTGAAGGACATACCTGACTTGGATCCTTTGGCTCTGCATTAGAATTTGCACTTGTTGTCGAACTGTGGACACTCTTTCTAGTGGCAACCTTGCAAACATATCCCTTGCATTTAAGTCTGCTCCTATGTAAGTGATAGACTGACAGGGCAACAAGGCAGATGTTTCGAAATTTATTGTAATACCTAGCTGGGTGCAGGATATGATTGTATAATCCCGCGTTTGTAGGAGTTGATGCCTGGTGGTAGCAGTGAGGAGCCAGTCATCTAGATATGGAAACACCTGGAATTCTTGACATCTCAGGTGAGCCGTGACCACTGCCATACATTTAGTGAACACCCTGGGGGCTGTGGTGAGACCAAAGGGCAGAGCTCTGAACTGGTAATGACTGGCCCGCACCCAAAAGCGAAGAAATCTCCTGGAGCATCTGTCCATCTTGATATGGTAGTACGCATCCTGAAAATCTATCGAGCACATCCAATTGTCCTGACCTAGGAAGGGAAGAATGGACTGTAGCATGACCATCCAAAACTTTGTTCTTTGTACAGATTTGTTTAGTCTGCTGAGATCCAGAATTGGTCTCCAGTCCCCTGTCTTTTTTGGTACTAAAAAGAACCTTGAGTAAGTTCCGGATCCATGCTGGTCTGTGGGGACTTCCTGGAGGGCTCTTTTTTTTTAGCAGTTTTGAAACTTCTATTACTGCTTGCTCCTTCAGATTGGGTGGAACATCTGGAAGGGTCTTCCTTGACTGTAAGGGGGGTTGATGGAAGGGAATTTTGTAACCTCCGGATATAATGGACCATACCCATCTGTCTTGTGTTAAACTTTGCCAGGCTTTTGGGTACAGTGAAAGTTTTCCCCCGACTGCCTCCAGAGGTGAGCAGTCGGGCAACCCTTCAAGGATGCAGGAAGGGCTTATCAGAGAAAGATTCTCTGTTGCCCTGGTTCTGCGGACCCCCTCTGCCATGAGGGTGGTGTCTATTATTATTGTTTCCCCCTCTGCTTCTGGAGGAAAAATCACTACGTGTGTCAGGCAAGGCTCCCTGAGATTTATGGAACCACATCTTCCCACTCTTCTGACCCTTGGGGTAAGGTCTAGAGGGAGTGGAAAAATGGACTCCCATGGCAGAGAGAGTCTTGCCTTCTTGCTCACACCTAGTCAACGTGTCTTTCACCTGTGGCCCAAAGAGAAAGGAGCCATCAAAGGGGGTATTGGTGAAGGACTCTCGAAAGGGTTCCGCAAAGTGACACAGCCGCATCCACGCATGCCTCCCAAGGGCTACACCCGTGCCCACGGCCCTACTCGCTCCATCGGCTGCATAGAAAATGAGCCTCATGGTGGAGTTAACTACAGAATTTAGAGTTGCTAGCTGGGAAGCTACTTTGGCTTGTGCTCCCTCAGCTGTAGGATCTTGAAGGGTATCGCCAAGCTCTTTAAGGAGATCCCTTTGAAGTCAAGTAAAATGACATAGGTAGTTCACTGACCTCATGGAGAAGGTCGCTGAAGCAAACATTCACTTTCTGTACCTGTCCATCATCCTAGACTCTTTGTTAGGGGGATGAACAGATGAAGAGGTCTCTGCTAACTCTTTTTTGGTGGTTGCTTCTACCACCATGGCATCAACGGGCACACCTTTAGAAAGGAATTGCTTATCCTGGGGGGCTGTAATAAATTTACCAGGTCTCCTCGGAGTTGGTTCCACTGTGTCTAGAGCTGACCAAGCCTTTCAAGCCACTACAGACATAAGTGGGTCAAAAGGTGGAGAAACCCAGGAGGTGGAAGGTCGGGAACCGAAAGCATCCAGGAATACAGACTCATCCTCGGTAGGGGCTAGAGGATTCCAGTTCCCCCTCTGCCTAAGCATTTCTAGGATGTCTGAGAAGGAAACATCTTCAGAGGGGGATCTCGGGGACCCTTCCGATTCATCTAAGTCTGTATCAGATGTGGCAGACGCAGGGGAGTCAATGTGCTTCCTCTTGCACTTCTTCTTCTGAGGGAGCTCCTCTGAGTGATCAGTGGAGGCCTCAGAACAAGAGGAAACACCCAATGGGGTGTCCTGGAGCATCGGTTACCTATGCTTGGGGTCTGGAGGAGGAGGAGCAGAGGTTGGCACAGACACTATAGGGGACGGAGCCAGAGGGGCTGGTAGTGGAGCTGACTTGGGAGATAGCACACTCCGCATGACCTCAAAGGCATCCCTGCCTCGAGGCAGAGAAAGCTCCGGTTCCAAAGAAATATGAAACTTTCTCCGTGCTGAAGGGGATGGCTCCGAGGCCGATGTTGGAGCCGAGCTCACCTGTGCCGATACTCCGAGAGGGAGAACAGGGTTGGACAAGGGTCTGATGCCACTCGCCCCCTCGGAGCCGACGAGGGAGCCCTGGCGTCCAGTTCCCGACGTCGGAACCGAAGGAGATATAGTTATCGGAGCTGACGGTTCCACTACTCGAACCCCAACGAACTCCGGCTCCGAGCTCAATGGAGTCAGAGGTGGGACAGAAAGGGAGGTGGATGGAGCTGATACCTGTTGAGGAGGGCTACACAACATTTTAGCTAGTGCCTGTGATTTTAGCAACCTACTTACTACTCACTCCACATCATGATCCGACAGCCTAGAGGATTGAGAGGAGTGTGAAGAGCAGTGGCTACGTTCACTTTGCAATAATGGAGAGCCAGGAGCCGAATGAACTGACTTGTAAGGAAGGGGACCTCAGCCTTTTATGGCTCTGAGATGGCTCTGAAACATTCGTTGGAGCTGACAGAGGGGTTGTCTTGTCGGTGCCAGCTGGAACCGACATACTGGGTAAATCCTGTACCGGGGTCAGCTCCGAAGGTGGAGCCGATGGTTTAGAGGATTTTGGGGATTTCATTGGCTGTGAACTCTTTGCCAGTGAATCCTGAGGTTTTAACAGACCCCTAAGGATCAATTTGTTCTTCCGTTCCTGCAGGACTCTTGGACTAAAGGCATGGCAGATAGAACAAGAGTCCTGCAGGTGAACAGCACCCACACAATAAATGCAACTAGTGTGCCCGTCTGTCAGAGACATTTTCTGACAGCAAGAGTCACACTTTCTAAATCCAGAAACTTTAGCTTCTTTAGACATATCAACCAAGCACCAGAAGAGAAACACAGATAGAAAACAATTTCTACTCTAGTCAACAACCGACTATGTAACAAATATATAAAACAAACTCCCTTTTTTTTTTTTTTTTTTTTTTAAAAAAAAAAAAAAACAGAGGAAAGGAGAGCCTCTAAGTTAAACAGCTTCCTTGGAAAGGGAGTGGGGGAGGGGAGAACTCTCTAACTTAAACAAGTTCTACTAAAAGGGACTAAAGGAGAACAAGGAACTCAACAACAACACTAGTAAATAAAACTAAGAAAAGGTAAATTATCTAATAGTTCTATGAAGTATAGGAATATATTTCTACACAAAAAGTTTGAAAATACAAGCTTGAGCCAGAAAACAACACACCTCACAGCTGAAGTGGCAAACGAGATCTGGGTAGCTATCGCTAGGCATCATGGGATAAGGGGTAGCCTCGAGCCAGTAAACAGCTCTCGAGCTATTGAAGATGGCCGTGTCAGAGCCGAGGATCGGCTCCGATCCCAAACAGCAAGAATGAAGGCGAGATAGACAACTTAACATCATATGTTTTGGGAGTTTAATGAGTTGGCAGATTTTAAAAATTCCCTACAGAGTAGTCTGTCATAAATACTGGGTGGGCAAATGGATGTAACTAAGGGAATTATTATTATTTTTTTTTTTTGCTGGGATACAGGATCTGAATTGCCTAGACATAGTAAGACCTTGTTATGTTTAATTCTGGTGGCTGTGAAAAAAGCAATTACTAGAAAAAAGGAAATCAAAGTCTAAACCAACTGTATTTGAAGTAGTGAATTTTGTAACAGAGATAAAAGAACTGAAAGTGGTGATCTTTAGAAAAGGGTAGGAGCAGATTACATAGAAAAAATGGAAATTGTGAGAACAATACATGCAGCATAGTATTTTGGAGGAGGAGTGCGTTTAAAGGAAGGCAGGAATTAAGCAATTTATGTAATGTTGGAGTGATGATAATTGCATAGAAGAATGTATGTAATGTATAATGTTTGTAACTGTGAACATGTTAAGATAGTTTGTTTTCTTTTATATAAAAGTATGTTTGCCTTTGTCTTAAGTGATAATTCAATAAACATGTTAAAAAAATTGTCATTGGTATTTTGCATAAAATAGTCTTGCATACTTTAAAAAAAACACATAGACACTGCTATCCTACTAAAAATGTCAGCCAACTTTTAAGATATGTCTTTGTGTAGATTTAACCAGGTGATAATTCTATCTATGATGCTATCTAGGTGTCGTTTTATACTTCAGACAAAAGCTAACCAATGTTTGAAATGTGTTTTTGTCCCTCCCCACCAAATTCAGATTTAAAATCATAATCGACTTTTTCATTCCAATTCTCTTAATGTGGCATAGGTAATGTTCTCTTCCTAATGTGCACTCTCCCACTGCACATGGAACCACAGTACCAGCTTCCACATGGTCTTCCTTTTGTTCCCAGTTCTGGTCCAGTTCAGCAATTTCATGACATTCACTACATTTCCATGGCTCTTCTTCTAAAGATTTCTTACTCACATGTCCAATATCTGAGGTAAGTCTTGCATTTGAGTCCCTCTATGGCAGATACCTTAATACCTACTGAGAATGATAGCCTAAACCATATTCTGCATCACCAACACATCTTTAAAAATGCTAAAAAAAACCCACATATATATATATATATATATATATATATATATATATATATATATATATATATATATACCATTTGCAGCAAATAGTAGTCTTCAAAAAGGCTCCTCCATTGCTGGTCATATATATCGTTTCATATTATTGTACAAACTACCCCCAGATCATGCTCAGAAATTCATAAACTCAGTCATCCAATGGTGGCAACAGTTTATATCCTCTCTTTTCCCAATAATATTTTAGAAAAACGTCCATTGTGCAATTTTGTTTTTTAACAAATTCCGGACAGTCAAAACCTTCTGACTGAACATTCTTACCTTATCTTTCTAATTATAAACAATTTGTCCTCTGCTCTGCTTAGCTTCCCTATGTTGTTTGACAAATCTGTCTCTCACTGCTCTAAAGGCAACGTCATGTCATATCATTCCTTCAAAAGCTTACTGGAATTATCACCAGATGATTCAAGCTGATCCTGAACACCATTTTCATCTGGTGCCTTACTACTTCCATAACTCAATCTCTCTCTCTCACTTCAAAAGCTCATCACTTGTCTATGGTTCTCATCAGCACTAACAGCAGGCATAAGATCACCTAACTGCCCCAACACTTTTTCATGGGTCTTAATATATGCATCTTGTATGCTTTACCCAAATCCAAACATATAAAGTCCAATGTGATCACTCAATCCTCTAAATGAAAGAAGAATTATACAAAAAGTTGTGTAATTACAATTTTGCAAGACTTAAACTCAACAGAGTAATTAAAGGAAGTGCTTAAATTTTTGAAGCACAGAGTTCTTCAAGCCCTTGAAATCTTAACGTGATGTGTTTCAGCATCTGCTACCATGACTTTCAAGTTCTATAGAACTCTAATGTACAGTCTGGTAAAAGGGACCGCATACTTAGTTGCTTTCATCACACCCTAAGTTATTAAACACAGTTAAAACTGTGGCTGTCTGTATCTGAATAATCTCAGATACTAAATTCTGTAATGGAAGCTACTGTTATGGGAGGAAGGGTTCTCTAGAAGAGTGTCTACTGTGCATCTTATAAAAGTCAACTTTTGAGAGAGCTTCATCTGGGACTTTACAGTGTTCACTGTAATTCTCACATTCTGAAAAAGACTCAGAAGGGATTTCAAAGCAGAAATTAACCTGTTACATGATGTAACATTGTGTAGTTCTCCATGTAAGGAAACACCTTCGTCATCTGCAGCTTTTTCTGCATTGCAACTTTGGGCATACATTTGGAGAACACCATGGACACTGAGATGAGACTAGACAGAAGACTCCAGAATTGCTGATGGCTGCCTCCTACCTAGATGTGAAGGACTTCCTGGATGCCTTGGAATAGTTAAGTATTAGGCCAGCTGCCCTTCTGGGCATTTTAAGCCTAGCCAATTTCTTTTTTACAAAGGTGAGAATCAGACCGCGTATCTTTTGCCTGTGAGGTAAAGACCTTAACCACTGTGACAGCCCCCATTTTTTGTGTAGACAGGTATCTTGGAGGTCTAAAGAGCCCATCCAGTCTCCCTGTGACAGAGAGGGAAAAACAGGTTGCACTGTGACCACTTAAAAGTTATGTTGTGGAATAAATTAATTTAGATCACTCAAATCTAGTATGAGACTGTGGTTGTTTGTCATTTTGAGTACCTAAAAAAGCCTGGAGTAATAACCCAGTCCTTTATGTTCTGGTGGGACCTTGAGGATGACTCCTATATTTATGAGATTTAAGAACTCTTTTTGCTAGAGTCATCTGATGGGATGAGGTGTCTGTCAAGGAGACAGAAAAAGAGTGGGGTTAGGGAAGGGAATTCAAATAGTCTCTGGATAACACTGTTCTTATCTAGTTGTCCTTAGTGATGGCTAGTCTCGCCTTCAACTGGAAGTACATATACCCCTTGATTACCCCAAGATGGATAGTCAGGCAGGGCCTCAGTGATTAGAGTGCTGCCCCCCAAGGTTTCTTTCAGATCACTGTTTCGCTGCATGTTGGTCTTGCTAAACCCTAGTTGAGACCATCTCTATTGCATCCTAAAGACAGTGTGTTGTAGAGTCTGGAGCTTGACATCAGCAACAAAAAAGATTTTGTATTTCTTATTGTTACTCAGGTGAGCCTTAATATTTGAGCAAAAAAGAGCAGATTCACAGAAGGGGCATTAGTGGAGATCACTTTAGTGCCCTTAGTTAATTCATTCAAAAGCAGTCAGGCATGGCAGTGAAGAACAATACTGGTGCTTTCTCCCCGAGACATACCATCAACTGTATCTGTGTGCAGGTCTCATGGTGAGGTTTACAGCCGATGACATTGTTGTCATCTGTGACGGTAGTTCAAGTTTACGCTGTTCAGCTGGTGGTCATCTAATGATGGGCTCATTTCATCTCCCAAGTCTCACTGGAATCTTAACATATGAGAAAGGTAATTTATATCCTTCAGGAAAAACACTGAGGATGTGATAAGATGCTTTCCAGAGTTGTCAATAACCCTTGATTCTTTATCCGGGAGACAGAAGGAACATGTGGCACTGGAGTTTTTTTAAAGGCAGCTGCAGCAACAATGGAATCAGGCTTGATGGTCTCAATTCACCAGTTCCAGTCTGTGGGAGGTGAGATGATTTTCTCTGGCCTTCTTGTGGAAGGTAAATCTAGGCCTTCTTCTGGAAGGTAAATCCAAAGTCCAAACACAAAAAAAAAAAAAAAAACGCCAGTAAAATGTAAAAAAAAAAAAAAAATGATCCAGGCACCGCCAGGTTCACACTCCTTTATTATGAAACTAAAAATTAAGAGCTTTTGTCTCTGCCAATGGAGACTTCATCATGCACGTGCACGCACACACAGGCATATATATAAATACATACTTATGTGCATACATATAAAAAAGAGATAAAAAACAGAGACTGAGCATTTTTATTACTGGCTCTCTGATTACAACCAGTTTGTTTAGTGTAAGAGACACAGCTGATTTATATCAAGAGGAAAGCTCTGGGGGTGAATCTTGACATCCATGTTGAGAACACATAAGTTGGTTACAATCAGAGATACTCAGTCATAACTGTTAGTAAAGCATGGAGCTTTACATGCTCCTAAGTGCACTTTTTTCCTCTTACTTTATAGTACAAAGTGTTTTACAGTTTTGAAGGCAGTAACATGCTTACCACTCAGACAGCAGCCACCACAGAAAAGCACTGGATAGCTCAGAAATCCTTAAAAGCCATTAGACACTTCATTCATCTTTTTTGGAGAGCGCTCTACTTGCACTTCCTGCCATTCTTTTGTGTGGCATATGACCCCTGTTAGTGCTATAGTGCAAGACTGAAGCTTAACGGTGAGGGTCACTTAGCAAAAGTTTGTTACACATCATTGTGACATTACAAGGGTGCTTAACATCCCTCTCATTTCCCTGAGTTTGGACCATAACTGTAGTACTTCATGTAATACATACATATGTATGTGTATGTTACAGATTAACTCACCTGCTCTACCCCATTCAAAATTAACTTTAGCAAAGTCTTACAATAATTGTCCTTCATTTTGGAACAAACTCGCACATATTAGAAATAACAGAAAATAAAATATTCTGATTCATCTTCTTGGCAGCTCCGGGTACTCCTCACTGTGACTTACTAAATAAACTTAACTGGCTTACAATCCAAAATAGGACCATGTTACTCTTCAAAACACCTACATATATTCAGAATTCTAATTCTGGGTCAATGCCTATCCCAAAGGGCTAAACTAGCTAGTAGAGAACAGCTACATCAATTCAAATAAAACTTTAGTGAGGGAGTAACACAGTTATCCTACACATTGGCCTGGCTATAGGTGCAAGAGCTTTTTTCAAAACTGGACCAGATTTATGGAATCATCTTCGAATGTTAGAATACAGTGTTTTTTGAAGATATTTGCAACAAGGTTGAAGGAGCACCTGACCAAATTCAATGAATGTAAGTTAGAGATAAATAAAAAGCTATGCTATAAACCAGATGTTAAACAGCAAATCATAAAGTTGTAAAACAAATATTGTAAAATGCCTTTATGTATATATGTAGATTTGTTTAGAAAATTTTAATAGGGTGTAAATTTGTGCAGAAAATATTAATAGGTAGTGGATCTATCTATCTATCCATCCACGGGTTTATATCGGAACATCGAAAGACGAAAGTGTCGAAGCACACATCAAACATGGAACATCGAATGCATAAAACCCCGAAAGCGCATAATTTCAAAAACGGAAGATAGAAACAAACACTTGGCCATCTGCTCACCTAAGATAACATACCAAACACCATGCCTCTTAAACTGAGGGAACACAACTCAGCCACCTAATGTCACTACCCTACAAACAAACATTAAGTACTCTACTCAGCTCAACAAAAAGTAAATATTAAAAACAAAACCAGCATACTAGCACACAACAATAACCACACTACATACACACTATCTACAAACAACAAAATATTTACATTATTTACTACTAAAACACAGAAACAATCTACAAACTATTTCTTATGTGGGGGGTCTGTGCCCCCCACTTAAATATGCCAACTCTGAGATTGCATCGCAGTGGAGGTAATAATTCACGTATAACACTCCGATGTTATGTGTCTTGCTTACCCTGCTATTGAACAGTGGTTCGTAGCAGACATTCTTCACATTTCCCAGTGGCGTCAGGTTGTGTAACTTTGCATGGGCCAACTATAGGGTTTCTGTTTTCAGAATTTTGAGCTTTCGAGGTTTAGTGTTTGATCTTGTGTGATTCGAGATTCTGAGTCTTCGATGTTCTAATATACACCCCCATCCACAGCTCCTCTTTCCCCATTTTTGCACATGGGGTCATTTGAATAAAAATTCTGAAACTGTATTCATTGTTAACTTTACTAAACTGAAATCTCATAGTGCCTTGTAACTTATTTTGTTATATAACATTTTTTTCCTGTGCTCGGGTCATAACTGAAAAGGCTTTATTGACCAGCCTTCTCACATAGTTAATAAAAGAGATATAAATAAATAACTAAATAAATGTCTAATATTTTCATTTATATACAGGTACATATAGTTTTATCATGTTGTAAATCTTCAAACCATGGCAAAATAAAAAAATCATACTCGTTTTAGAGTCTCTGTCTTCATATTACAAGCTGTTGTTTGGTCAGGACTCAATAAAACAGGATCAACAAGTTTGAACATGCCAAAAAACAGCAGACACACACACACACACACACACACACACACACATATTATCCCACAAACACACATACACATATATACACTAGTACATAAAGCAGTCCACAACACCACACCGTGATGCAGTGAAGAAACACCATTCATGAAGTGAAACCTGATTTGCTGCTCTCATCCTGTGCAGTGGTAACCTGAATAAATGCACCTTCTACCTCACTATGGTGTAGTGTGGGGCTGTTTTCTGTACTACATGTTTTTTCTAAGTGCATCCTTTTTGTGAAGCTTTATTTTGGGATTTTATTTTAAATATTTGTAGATATCTATATCTGTCTATAGACAGATATAGAAATAGATACAAATATGTGTGTGTATATATATATATATATATATATATATATATATACACACACACACACACACACACACACACACACACATACATACACAGTCATGCATGCACTTTATAATGACAAAGGCAGACTGGAATGTGCAACAAATTAATCTCTCTGTTGTTAGTTCTTAAAGTTAAATTAAGAATTATTTTTCAGATCTACAGAAACGAAGAAAGTGCCCACCTTTAGACTGGGGAAGGTAAAAAAAACATGAGACACAGTTCTCATTTCGTGTTAGCAGTACTTACAAGAAATTAATAAGCTGCTCATGATAACACTCCTGCAGGCTGTCCAGCTTAGAGACAGTAGTGTACAAGCACATTGTATTAGCAATATCTTCCAGTCTTTCTAGGTTAACAGTAATAACAAACATCTTTCTTTACACCAGAATACTCCTTTTCTAGTCTCTCCAGAAATAATGAACACCCAGGTTTCCTTCTGATCTCATAATGCTCCTACTGACTTCTGCAGTTACACTTATCTAAGAATCCCCAAGTCCACTCCACAGGACTCTGGAATGTAACTCAGTGCACTAGTAAAACTCCGAATATTCAGCCAAAATCAGGCTGCTCTCAATTACTGTACATCCCCTTCAGTAACCTGATCTCTGGGAAATGCTACCACATTTGTACATTCAGCACATATCTCTCGTTGTCATTCAGGTATAGTCATCATGTCACTATACAGTAAATTCTCAGTCAACAGGAACTCAAGCAACCAGCAAAAAAAGAAAAAAAGAAGAAGAAATACAGTACAATTTTTAGAGTTTTAAAAAGGAAGATGGGAATAAATTCCCTCTCTCCCCAACCTGAGAACAAGTCAAACCAAACAAATAGTACAGGGTACAGTATTAGTCCGGCTTATTTTTAATAGCAACTCTCAAACAACCAGAAACTACAGTAATCCAGCATCTACCAATCCCCATGGGTGCTGGTTAACTGACATTTTACTGTACATATAAGTGGCTTCATTGGCTAGTTATGTTTCTCAAAAGCATTTTTTACATATTTGCAAAATTTGTCTGATATGCATATCTAGCCACACTCTGTGAAACTAGATAAAATAAAAAATAGTGGTACATTTTCATTAGTGCTTCACATAAGCACTTCACTTTTCTGCATACTCTATGTAATTTACTTCTTACAAATTTTTGAGCAATGAAAATATTTGAGGGAGTTTCCTCTCAAGCTTGACAGTTAATCAGTGAAAATTTTCCATCTTCATACAATTCAAAACAGTTATGATAATGTTTATTCCAGTAGTAGGAAGTTTGATTGATAGTGACGATGTGCATTTTACAATAGCAGGGAAAAACTACCTGTCTGGGGTTTGCCACTCATGGAAAAAAGAAGACATGAATTCTGCCCTTGAAGTCTGTTTCATTTTAAAATCAGAACTCAGATAAAAGGGCATTGTCTGGATGTCCTTTATCCTTTTAATCCAGATACACACAAACAAAGAAACAAAACAAACATATATGCATATATTTAAAGGCAGGAGGATACTTCAGAATCGTAGAGATGCATAGCAGTGTAGGTCAGGTAGCAAGGCAGGTACAGCAATAATGTGTTATAGCTTGTATAAGTGTCCAGGAAATGTAATCAGTCTCATAAGGTCTTAGTTTCTGGAGGAGGCAGGATAATTCAGTAGTAAGTTTGCAAGCAGTTGTTAAGTTTTAATCAAATGCTTCATGAGACTGAACTTCTAAGGATTCTTCCACCCTGAAGATGTCATTTTATCACAGAATTCTAGGTGGACACTGCCAGTTTAACGTTTAATGAAGATATAATTATATTACATAACAGTAAGCTCAGAAGCAATACATTTTCAAGACAATCCATTTTTCTTGGAGTCAATGTTTTACTATTTTTATGCAGCATATGGCACAGTCAGGTGTTTAAATTTACTAACAGTGCATTCTGAGAAAGTGATGTATAGTTAATAGTCAATTTTTTTACCGTAACATCACTAGTTGATACTTCTTATATTCCTATTCACCACAGTAGGTTATATATGCCCCATATTCTTTTGTTTGGAAACATAAATGAATAACTAAGATATATATATATATATATATATATATATATATATATATATATATATATATATATATATACATATATACACACATATAGACACACACACACATACATTGCAATACATATATATATATATATATATATACACATATATACACACATATAGACACACACACACATACATTGCAATACATATATATATATAAACACACATACACACAGGTAAAACTCACCTGGACAGGTAGTAAACAAAGCAAACAAATTTAACATTGACTCTGCTTGGAAATTACCACATAAAATTGAAATCGCTGACATACTGGGAACATGGCGGGAGACATGGGAAAGGAAGTCACATGCAGAAAATGACTGACCTTATGCTTTTATTTCCTCTCAGAAGTATAATATACCCATGCAGCTATAGAACGGAAATAATTAATGTCATCACTGGATATGATTTAAACCTGACTTCTTTGAAGAGTCACAAAGCTTAGAGTAAACAGCCTCATTCAGTTCTGTGATCTACTCTATGACACTGGTATTCAATATGATTTTTTATTGCTCTCAATGCAATTTGTTTGCTTTATGATATGTCACTATTATACTTTAAAGTATAACAGACTCCAAAGCGAAATGACACTACATTTTTTCTTTCACATCTGGCAAAGAAATAATGAAATAACCATAAAAGCTATCACACCATGCCAGAACATTTGTAGGCAATAAAGCTATTACTTTTTGCAGTTTTACATCACTCTTCAGCCTTTTAAATGAGGTAGTGATCCAACTCGGGCAATCATTTTTTGTTGATATAAGCTATTCAGTTTTTTTAAGTATTAATAAAATTCAGAAATAGTATAGTACATTACATCAAATTCAATACCATTTCACATTTTAGTTAAGAACAGAATTTCAGGTGTTTAGGTTAGAGTTATTGTAGCAAAATTATGAGGCTACTTAATGTGAACATATTTTCTGTTATGCAGTGGTCTGCTTTAATTTATATCATAAACTTCATTCAGAATCCAACACTGTTGCTTTCCATAGTGGCAGTAATTCGCACACCTTTGTGTCAGGACAGACGTTAAAGTTAGATGAAAATCTGGCTATGCCAGCACAACTCTACTTTTACTGATTTTTGGAATTTACATAATCTGGAAAAGTGCAAGTTTGCTGGCTATCTGTTTCTATCAAATTAAATGCAGAACTATCATAAAGGTTTAATGAAAAGTAATGCAGTTTAACATAAAAGAAACAGAAAACTGTATCATTTATTTACTTATTTATTTATTTATACATGTATGCAGTTTTAATTGCTTGCTGTTTGACAATCAGGTAGGCAGACTTTTACAACCCCCTTTTCTGCCACTAACTGAGCCATGTGGCAATTACAAAGGCAACCAACAACTGAGAAACAAAATGGATACAATAACATATGGAATTATGATCAAAACCAGCTTGTCTGTTCAAGGCATGCATGTCAATAAATCTACAGAGAGTGGAGAAAAGATGAGTACAAGTGAAGTGAATTGGTGTTCTGTGGCACTAACACAGTTGATAAATCTTAGAATCTTATTTTTTGTTATTGTAATACTGTCTATTTGTGCCCTGAAAGAGGGGCAATAACAGATAAAGTGTATTCACTTCCTAAGATTAAACGTTGATGGCTATAGCATGCCATGCCTTTGAGGAAAGTACATGTGAAATATTGCAGGCCATCTTAAGTTGTTGTAGTATGTTCTCTGTCTTTCTAAAATGAAAGTGTTTCAGCTAATAGTATGGCCAGACATATTAATTGACTGATAAAAGGAAGTAAATAATCTAATGGATCAGCACTACAAAGTGCAGAAATATTAGTTAATTTTCTGGCAGTACCCAAAAACTTCACTGTAGATTTACTAATGCTGATAGCTAATTTGTTATTAGCAAGCCAGTTCTAAGCTGAATATAGAATGCTTTGTACTCCTGTTCCTAATTGAAGTGCGAAATTATGTGTGTCTGTAAATATGACATCTGCATACATGGCAAAGCTTAGGTGAGTCAATTTTCATGGAAGGCTATTTATATAGAGTGAAAAGAAAAAGAAGTTCTGTACCTACCATAACATTCCATGTTAGTTGTCCTTCATCTCGCCTTCCTTCTTGCTGGATGGGTTTGGAGCCAATCCTCGGCTCTGACTCGGCCACTTACTATAGCTCAAGAGCTCTTTACTGGCTCGAGGCTACCCCTTATCCCAGAATGCCCAGTGCCAGCTACCCAGATCTCATTTGAGATAACTCACACTAGACATAATTATAGAAGATAATCCATTAATAAATCTGGATATACAGTTAATTGTCATGATTTGGTTGAGAAGCAACTAATAACAAAACAAATTAGCCAGTGAAACCATTGAGAAACTCCTCTCAATCCTCGAGGAAGGGGGAAGGAGGGTCGGGCGCAAAAAGGAAGGCGAGATGAAGGACAACTAACATGGAACGTTACGGTAGGTACATAACTTCTTTATGTTAAGTTATGCAATCTTGCATTCATTCTTTCTGGATGGGATAGCGTTCCTAGCACCTCAATCCTGGGTGGCTCATTGGAACAGACTCTTCAGAACCGTGGAGCCAAAGGACGTTCTGCCTTGGGAGACCACATCTACTTCGTAATGAGAAATGAATGTATGAGGATCTGCCCAAGTAGCTGCTGCACAAACTGAATATATGGGCAATCCAGATTGAAATGCTACTGAAGTAGCTACTGACCTGGTTGAATGATCTTTGGGTTTTGTTGGAAGATTTTCTTGTCGCAAGTGGTAGGTATTGACTATAGTGTCCGATAACCATTTTGACAATGTTACTTTAGAAACTGGAAGGCCTTTTTTGTTGTTAGCAAATGAAAGGAACAGCTGATCTGATTTTCTCATTTCTTTAGTTCAATGGAGATAGAAACGCAGTTGTCTACGCACATCCATTTGGTGTAATCTGTATTCTGCCTTGTTGGAATGATTAGGGAAAAAGACAGGGAGTTCAATGGATTGATTCAAATTATGGTCTGAACAAACTTTAGGTAGAAAAGATGGGTTAGTTCTCAAGGAAACCCTGTCTTTGTGAAAAACTAGGTATGGAGGGTGAACACATAGTGCATGAAGTTTTGAAACACGTCTGGCAGAAGTAATAGCGACCAAGAAAAGAGTTTTCCAAGAGAGAAACTTCAAGGAACATGATGCTTCTGGTTCAAAGGGTGGTAGTATCAAGGAGGCAAGAACCAAATTGAGATCCAAAGATGGAAGTGGCTCTTTCACTGGGGGGTCTAAGTAGAGATGTACCTTTCATGAAGGCCTTACAGGGTTTGTGAGACATTATGCAGGAGTTAGAAACTCTGACATGGAAATTTAAAATGGCAGCCAGTTGTACTCTGATGGTAGCAGCCGCTGCACCAGAATGAAACAGTTCTGCTAGGAAATCCAAAATCTCATGTACAGCAGCTGTAAAAGGATCTAAATTCCTGTATTCTGCCCAGTAAGAGAATCTTTTCCATTTGTTAGCACTTTACTTGTATTTGTCTTATGGGAGGAAACAATAATATCATGCATTGGAAGTGGAGTAACCAAGCTGTGAGCTTGAGAGATTGGAGGGGTTGGTGTAGCCTGCCTGATTGATGGATCAAGAGGTCCATTACTGGGTCCAGAATCCAAGGCTGGGCTAGAAGGTGGGGGTGAAGGAATGGAAACCAAATCTGTCGAGGCCAATAGGGAGCAATGAGGATCATTTTGCAACCCAACGATTTCGCTTTCTGAATGACTTTTGGAATTATGGAGAAGGGGGGAAATGCATAAGAGAGTCCCTGAGGCCAATCGTGGACTAGAGCACCCCTGGGTGTCTGACCTGGAGGAGGAACACGGGAGAAGTAGCTACTGCATTTGTTGTTGAGGGGCGAGGCAAAGAGATTGCAACAAGGCTGGCCCCATTTGTGGAAAATAAGATCCACAATTTCCTGTTTCAGAAACCACTCATGAGGCATGAGGATAGCCCTGCTGAGCCTGTCCGCTATTATGTTGGATATCCCAGGGATATGCATTGCTATCAGAAAACGTTGGGAGGAAATTGCCCATTGCCACAGTCTGAGGGCCTCTCGGCACAAGGGGTAAGACGTAGTTCCGTCCTGTTTGTTGATGTACAAAACCACTGACATATTGTCCGTCTGTATTGCAATAGTCCTGGCAGGGATAGAGAGTCTTGAAGAGCTTGCAATGCTAGGAGCACCGCTCTCATTTCCAGGACGTTGATGTGCAAGTGGTACTCGTGAGTTTGCCAAGTGCCTTGGAATGTCTTCCCTAGATAATGCCCCCCCATCCTATCAGGGAAGCGTCCGTGGTCACTGTAGCGACCGGATGGGGTTCCATGAAAGGTCTGCCCTGAGTAACTAGTGGGGAGACCATCCACCAGGAAAGGTGTCTTTTGCAAGATTCCGTAATTAGCATCATGTGAGACATGGGTAATTCCTGGAAGGACCATTATGTGAAAAGAAGCCACTGAAGGATTCTCATGTGAAAGCGTGCTAAGGGAACTAGAAGAATAGCTGCTGCCATGGACCCCAGAACTTGAAGAACATATTTGACTTGAATTTGTTTGCTCCTTAGGAGAAATGACACCTGTTTTCAAATAATGGAAACTCTTTCCTGTGGCAATTTTACAATCATTTTTCTTGTGTTTAGCTCTGCTCCTATGTATGTAATAGATTGACAGGGCAACAAGGCAGAAATTTTGAAGTTTACTGTGATGCCTAGTTGAGCACAGGATGTGATGGTGTAATCTTTTGCTTCTATAAGTTGTTGCCTGGTGGTAGCAGTGAGGAGCCAGTCGTCCAGATAAGGAAACATCTGGAAAACATGACGTCTCAGGTGAGCCATGACTACTGCCATGCATTTGGTGAACACCCTGGGGGCTATGGTGAGACCAAAGAGAAGAGCTCTGAATTGGTAATGACTGGCCCCTAGCCTGAACCTCCTGGACCGTCTGTCCATTTTTATATGATAGTACGGGTCCTGAAGATCTATGGAGCACATCCAATTGTCCTGACCCAGAAAGGGGAGAATGGACTGCAGTGTCACCATCCAGAAATTTTCTTTTTGTACAGATTTGTTTAACCTGCTGAGATCCAGAATTGGTCTCCAGTCCCCTGTCTTTTTGGGCACTAAAAAGATTCTTGAGTAAGTTCCAGATCCTACTTGGTCTGCGGGGACTTCCTGGATGGCTCTTTTTTCTAGCAGTCTTGAAACTTCTGTGACTGCCTTATCCCTTAGATTGGGTGGAAAATCTGGGATGGATTTCTTTGAAACAAAAGGGGGTTGATGAAAGGGAATCTTGCAACCTCCGGATATAATGGCTAGTACCCATTTGTCTTTTGTAATATTTTGCCAGGTGGTTGGGTACAATGAAAGCCTTTCCCCGACTGCCTCCAGAGTTGAGCAGTCGGGCATCCCTTCAGGGATGTTGATATGGTTTGGAAGAGAATGCATCTCTGTCACCTGATTTTGCTGACCCTCTCTGCCATGAGGGTGGCTTCTGCCATTGTTATTATTTCCCCCTCTGCCCCTGGGGGAAAATTCACCATGTGCATCAAGCAAGGGTCCCTGGGATTTTTGAAACCACATCTTTCCACCCTTCTGACCTTTTGGATATGGTCTGGTAGGAGTGGAAAAATGGGCTCTGACATCAGAGAGCGTCTTGCCTTCCTGCTGGCACCTGGTAAGCATGTCTTTCACCCGAGGCACAAAGAGAGAGGAGTCATCAAAGGGGCTATTGGTGAAGGATGCTCTGAAAGGTTCTGCAAACTGACATAGCCGCAGCCAAGAATGTCTCCTAAGAGCTACTCCTGCTCCTGCAGCTCTACTCGCTCCATCGACTGCATATGAAATAAGCCTCATGGAGGAGTTGTCTATTGAAATAAGAGTCACAAGCTGGGTAGCTACCTTGGCTGAAGCTCCCTCAGCTGTAGGATCTTGTAGGGTATCTCCAAGCTCTTTTAGGAGATCCCTCTGAAGCCTATTAAAATAGGAAAGATAATTCAGGGACCTAAGGGAGAAGGTCGCTGATGAAAACATTCACTTCCCATATCTGTCCATAGTACAAGAGTCTTTATTCAGTGGATGGACAGATGTGGAGGTTTCAGCTAACTCTCTCTTTGTGGCTGCTGCTATCACCATGGCATCAACTGGGACACCTTTAGTTAAAAATTGTTTGTCTTGGGGAGCTGTGATGAATTTATTGGGTCTCCTCGGGACAGGTTCCATGGAATCTGGAGCTGACCAAGCCTTTTGAGACACTACCGACATAAGTGGATCAAAAGGCAGATACACCCAGGAGGTGGAAGGTCGGGAACCAAATGCTTCCAGGTATACAGACTCGCCCTCGGAGGGGGCTAGGGAAGTCAGCTACACCTCTGCCTGAGAATGTCAAGGATGTCCGAAAAGGAAGCATCTTCAGAGGGGGAACCTTGGGGACCCCTCTGATTCATCCAGGTCTGTATCTGAGGTGACAGACTCAGGGGAGTCTAGATGCTTCCTCTTGCACTTTTTCTTCCAGATAGGCTGCCCAGAATGCTCTGGGGAGTCTTCAGAAGAAGAGGGTTCACCCAATGGGGTGTCCTGGGGCATAGGTTCCCCTACGCTTTGGGGCTGGAGGAGGAGCAGAGGTTGTCACAGGCACTGAGGGGGACGGAGCCGATGGAACCGATAGTGGAGCAGTCTATGGGGACAGCACTCTCCGCATGACCTCGAAGGCATCAGGGTCTCGACACAAGGAGGGCTCCAGCTGTAAAGAGACAGGAATACCACCCTGCACCAAGGGCGACGGCTCCGAGGCTGATGTGGGAACCAAGCTCAACTGAACCAACGGTCCGAGAGGGAGAACGGGGTCGGACAAGGGTCCGATGCCACTTCCCCCCTTGGAGCCGACGAGAGAACTTGGCGCTCAGATACCTCGATGGGAGGATGAATCGAGGTAATCAGAGCCAATGTCGGAGCCAATGAGGATGTCATCGGAGCCGAAGGAATCACTATGGACTCCGGCTCCGAACTAAGTATAGTCGGAGGAGGAATCGAAACCAAAGCAGATGGAGCTGAAGCCTGATGAGGTGGGCTCAAAAGAATTTTAGCAAGGGCCTGTGACTTAAGCAACCTGCTGACCACTCTCTCCACATCCTGATCTGATAACCTTGAGGATCGAGAGGAGTGGGAAGATGAGCGATGACTGGACTTGCTTTGGAGTAATGGTGATTGTGGCACCGAGCGAATTAACTCCAAAGAAGGAGACCTAGCTCTTTTGTGGCAACGAGATGGCTCCGAAGTAACAGTTGGAGCCGACAGAGGGGTAGTCTTGTCGGTGCCAGCCGGCACCGACACACTTGGTTTGTCAAGCTCACAGGTCGGTTCCAAAGATGGAGCCAATGGCTTGACTGGTTTCAAAGGTTTCACTGGCTGAGATGCTTTAGCCGGAGAATCCTGTTTTAATAATCCACGGAGGATAAGCTTGTTTTTCCACTCCTGCAGGACCCTTGGACTAAAGGCATGACAAATAGCACAAGAGTCCTGCAGGTGCAGAGCCCCCAAGCAATAAACACAACTAAGCATGAGTCACACTTTTTGAACCCTTAGGTTTTAACTTCCTTGGGCATACTAAGAAAAAAAGTAGAAAGTACCACACAAACAGACACACTACAATAATAAAAATTATATTGATAAAAACCTTAAAAGGAGAGCCTCTAACTTAAACTGGTGTCCTTAACGGGGAGGGGGACTCTCTAACTTAAACGAGTTCGGGTAAACAAACAGAAGGCCTAGCGACTAAGGTGCGATGGCCAACACAGCACAAAAAAACACAGCAAAGGAAGAGATAAGGGGTTTAGGACTAAATAACTTACAAACTACTATAAAATAGTGAAGAAAATACTACTTTTCAAACAAATTACTGAATTTTAAGAAGAGAAAAAAGTTATACTAAGCCTGAGCCAGTATTGACGCAACCTCGCAGCTGAAGCGGCAAATTAGATCTGGGTAGCTGGCGCTGGGCATTCTGGGATAAGGGGTAGCCTCGAGCCAGTAAAAAGCTCTTGAGCTATAGTAAGTGGCCGAATTGGAGCCAAGGATCTGCTCCAAACCCATCCAGCAAGAACGAAGGTGAGATTGGACAACTTAACATCAGTGGGTATAGTACATAGCCCTGAGGAATGCCATTTGATATGGAGTCTGTTGCCAAGCTGGAATTATTTGTTTTATTTGACATTTGTTGACTGGGTTAGTCCAACTTGGACAGAGCCCTTTTTCAGTGGAGACCCCGGGGGTAAAGCTCTACAGTAAATACATACAAATT
Source organism: Protopterus annectens (assembly GCF_019279795.1). Lineage (NCBI taxonomy): Eukaryota > Metazoa > Chordata > Ceratodontiformes > Protopteridae > Protopterus > Protopterus annectens. The sequence goes on from NC_056732.1 coordinate 140,188,206, forward strand.
AAGTTGACTTATAATGATACAAAAATATATCACATAAACATAAAGAATAACAAGTTAACATACATAGCAAATAGAATCAACATTTCAGCATGAGGTGGTACAGAGGAGAGTACAAGGAATAATACAGAATAGTCTATTAACAATTGAAAGTTATATACCAGAACAAATTAAACTGGCTGTGAAATAGAGGAAGATATGGTCAAGTATGGAAAGAAGAGACGTTTAAGAGTGTAGGTTAGAAGAAGAGAGATAAAAAAGGTGGAAAGCAGTGTTACAATAAAAAGAAATAGTAAACAGGTAGAGTTTTACTGAAGTAGTAGCAAGAAGAGAGAAATGGATACATTAGAGAGATGGGTCAGTCAGGAGGGAGATAGCACTGGCATAGTTTATTTTTCTTTAAGTAAGTTTTTACTGCCTTACTGAATTTGGATTTGGGCCTAATGTGTCATATGTCTAGTGGTAGTTTATTCCAGATCTCAGCAGGGTAACAGCAATAAAGTTTTTTTCCTATGTTGATCTTGGGTTTATGAATAGTGAGGAGATGTTGTTCGGTGCTCCAAAGTGATCTAGCAGGGGTGTAAGGGTAGATGATAGATATGATGCTGAGGCAGAAAGTGGGCTGGTATAGTATAGAGTGAATTATCAGAAGCTGACAGAGGAGGAGGTTATGGGGGAATTCACGCCAGTTCAGTTTTCTGAGTGCTCAGCAGTGATGAGTGGAGTATCTTAGTTTAGATGCAAATTTAGCTACCTTGTAGTAAGTAGACTCTAGTTTAGAAATAAGTGTGGCCTGTAAGTTGGTGAGAATTTGAGAGCCATAGAGAAGAGTTGGTAATAGGGAGGCATGTGATAGAGCTGTTTTAGCTGTACTTGAGAGAAAGTTTTGGTTTCTGTAAAGGAGACCAAGCTTTTGATGGGTTTTCTTAATATTACTTACAACATGAAGTTTGGTATGGCTTTCTACTGAGATGGGTATGTTATTGTGGGAAGAGATGGTGAAAGATGATTTCAGGTGGGACATAGGTTTTGGTATAAAGAGTACGAGTTTGGTCTTCTTTGGATTTAAGATTAGAAGGTTTAGGTTAAGCCAATTTTCAATAGACAAAAAGGCATCCTGTGTTTTAGTATGAAGCTCAGGGAGGGTATCAGCAATGGTTATAACTGTGGAGTCATCTGCATACTGGACTAGTGAAGAGTATGGGGTAGAAGTAGATAATTGATTGGTAAAATTATTAAATAGCAGTGGTCCAAGAACTGATCCTTGGGGAACTCTCATCTGTATAGGGAGTTCAGGGGAGATAGGAGAGCACTATTTAACAGATTGAAAATGGTTGCTGAGATAACTGGAGAACCATGAGACAGTGGTGGTAGATAGGTTTAATAGAGAGAGTTTGTCTAACAGTAGGGGGTGAGAGACGGTGTCAAATGCCTTAGAGAGGTCAAGAAAGAGACAGGAGACTAGTTTATTCTGGTCTCTGGCTTGAGAAATGGTGTGTATGAAGGAGATGAGAACAGTGTAGGTACTATGACAAGGACAAAAGCCTTGTTGGGTAGGGGTGATTAGGTTCTCTTGAGTTGTTGTAGGATTTGTTTGTGAACACATTTCTCCAAGATCTTGGAGAGGGGTGAAAGAATTGCTATGGGTCTATAGTTGGATAGTTCAGTGGAATTACTTCATTTATGGATGGGAAGAGTGTAGAATTTTTCCATATGTCAGGGACTTTAGCTTCAGTAATAGAACAATTGATAAGAATAGAGATGGGTAGGGCTAGGGAGTTGGCAGCTAGATGGAGAAAGAGTAGAGGGAGTCCATCTATAGAGGGAAAACAAGGTTTAAGCTTAAGGAGCAGAGATTTAATATAACTGGTAGATACAGTTTTTAAGCAGAAAGCAGAGGAGGTGTTAAAGGGAATGAGAGGGGTGGAGGGTGGGGTGGATTTGGAGTTTGGATGGTTGGTAAGTTTAGTGACAGAGTCTATAAAGTAAGAGTTAAAGTTAGTAGCAGTTTGGAGAGGAGTGATAGAGGGGGCTTGGCTGAGGAGTAGATGGGTTACCAGGATGAAGAATTTAATTAATTACATGCTATAGTTTCTTACGGTTATGTAGGTGTGTTTTAGGGGGATTATAGGTTCATAGGTTGGTACTAGGCTATCGGCCCTAGTGCCTATACAAGCCTAGCCAAACAATTCCCCGGATATTTCTTCCAACAATATTTACTTCCCTGGACCCCTGACATGATCACCGAGGTGAATTTCCTATCTCCCATCCAATCGTCAAGGTTCCTTATGAAGAGGGTCAAGGAGGCGCATGTATGGACAGTCCATTCCAGTGTATGAGGAGTCTCTGGGTCAGGAACCTATCCCTCCAACATGTTTTGTTCATTGTGATGACAAGGTTTAGATCCCTGGAGCGTGTGAATCTGAAGGATTGGGATTTCTTTAAGTGGAACATGTCCAACAGCTCAGGGTTTGACATGGCCTTGTATGTTAAGCAATGATCGCCTCTGAGTAGATGATATGCCACATAGTATAGCTGGAGTTCTTTTAGATGGTCAGCATAGGGCATCTGCTTTAGGCCTGTTATTCTTTTAGTGAGGTATTTCTGCGGCCTTTCCAGCTGTTGCAGATGTCTTGTGAGGTACATACCAAACGGGGCGTTGTACTCTATAATGGTTCTAAAGAGGGATGAGTACACTGGGACAATGACTTCCTTTTTTCTGGATGAAAAGCCCTTAATGATGAGGTGTGCCACATAGAAGGATTTCCTGACTGTTGTGGCGATGAGGTTATCGAAGGTGAGACCACTGTCCACCTGTGCCCCTAAGTCTCTCATCACACTTTCGGTGTTTAGTGTACTGCCACCTATGTGGTAATTCATGGGTACATGTTTTTTTTCCAAAGGGGATAACTATACATTTCTTGGCATTAAGCTTGAGACCATGGTTCTGGCACCAAGCATCTGTTTCTGTAAGGCCCTTTTGTAGAATATCCACATCATTTGGGGATTCAATAATGGCTCCCAGTTTGCAGTCATCTGCGAACTTTGTTAGCCAGAGTCCCTTAGTGTTGGCCTGTACTTCACAGTAATAGTTTCCCCTTGTCATTGATTATTGCTTTCTTAGAAAGGTTACGAAGATGTCTATATTGTTATAGGAGACAGGGCAATTTGGTTTTGGTCCAGAGCTTCCAATTTTTGTCCCTTTGAGACATAGGGGAGTGAGTAGAGGTAGTTATCTAAGGAGAAATGGTAGATTGTATTCTGACATAACGAATAGGGACAAGGGAATTGAGTATGTCATGAAATATATTATTAAATTCTGTGACAGCTTCATTAAGTTGTAGCTGTCTGAGAAAGGACCAGTTGATAGCTGATAGTTGCCTGTTAAGTTCATTAGGGTCAAAGTTATTTAGATTTCAGCATGCTTTGATTGTATGGGGTCTGAGTACGTGTGGTCAAAAACAGAGGACTTTGGTTGGGCAGTGGTCACTGAGGGTTACAGGAAGGGTTTCAGGAAAGTGATATTTATGCGGATGTAATACTAGGATCCAGTCCAGTCCAGTATAGATAAATGGGTAGTGGATTTAGTGGTATAAGGAGGTGTAGTTGTGAGTTGAATGAAACCATATAAGTCAATGGAGGTGGAAGGGGATAATGTGGTAAGAGCTGACCAGTTGATGTTGACATCTCCCATGATTATAGTCTCATTATGGAGGTTAGATGAGAGAGAGGAAAGAATATTTCCAGTACTGTGATGTCACCAGGTGGAATGTGGATTGCAGCAATGTAAAAAGAGGTGTGGGGATTAATTTTACAGTTAGCTAAAAGAAGTTCTGCAAGACAGTGAGGAGGGGAGGGGGATACTAGAGGGGTTAGTGTTAGGTTTTCAGTGTACATAATAGCCACGCCACCTCCTCTTTTTTTGGTTCGATCTAGTCTTAATATAACCGGAGAAAGGATGTCTTTATCTGGATGTGAGGTTTAAGCCAAGTCTCACTAAGGATATGATGTTAGGAGAGTGTTGAGAGATTCAAGAATGGAATTCAGTAGTTTTGTTTACTAAGCTTCTCAGGTTCATGGCGTAAAAGGAGATGTGTTTTGGTGGGATATGGGAGAGGGAAGTGGTGGATTGTATGGAGATACCACCAGACGGTGAGGGCAGACTAGGGCCAGGGTTGGGGTGTATTGTCACCTTCAAGTACAAAGGATAGGAGTGTAGGGATAGGTTGAGGCTTAGAAATAAATAGTATAAAGTGTGTGAGTTCTCCTTTAGATTGGGTCAGTTTAACTGTCCTAAGTTTTGTGTTAAGAGGTAAGGTTTTGGAGAGAGTGTTGAGTGATGATGCTAAGAAAGAATGAGGAAGTTGAGGGGAAACTGGTGGGTAGGTAGAGGTGGGTGAGAAGAAGTTGGGCTTTAGAGGAAAATTATAAGAGGAGATGTAGTAAAAGATAGTGTGAAAGTAGTTAGCAGTGCTAGTAGGAGGGAGAGATGTGACATGGTGAATACTAGGTTAGTGAGGTAGTGGTTGAGATAATGATGTAAAAGAAAGTAAGAAGGAAGTTGAAAGTTTATATAGTAAAAGGAGAAGTAGATGGTGTTAGAGTGTGTGTAAGTGAGGGAGAAGTTAAAACAGTAGAGTTAACAGGTGGTGATAAGGGTGGAGGAGGGTCAAGATCAGGGAGGAGGGGGATTGGAGGAAGAGAAAAAGAGGGTTGGAACCTTTGGTGAGTGGCGTGGTACCCAAGACAATAAAGGAAATGTCAGGGGTGGGTGGGAATGGGGGTAGAGTAGGGGAGAGAAGTGAGCCCGAGCGTAGTAATGGCAAACTGAGTGACTTACCCAGCAAAACAAGGTTAATGGGAGGCACAAAAAACTACAAAAAAAAATCAGTAAGAGACAATGTGATTCTATTCTTTTTCCTTTATTTTATTTTATCTTTAGCAGGAAATATCCTATACTGGAGGGCAGGGGTTTGAGAAAAAGAGCGAGAAAAGGGAGATTAGAGTAAGGGGAGTTAAGGCACTCAAGCTCCAAAGAGCAGTGGTCAGAGCAGGTAGGGTAAAGGAGTCACAGGAAAGGTGTAGAAATGGGCTAAGGTTGAGAGCTGAAATCTTGTGCAGTTACACTGACATCTAATGGGCAAAGATTAGAGAAAACAAGTATTACAGTAAAGGGGCATCCAGACAAGGGGAAAAGAGAAAAAAGGGGTTAACAAACACCCTCAGAGTCCTATAGTATGTGTGCAAGCCAGCTAAGTCCAAAGTACAGACTTATTAACTAAATGCAGCAGCAACTTTATTTCTGTACAAACATTGAAATAAAAAATGGAAACACATACACCAAAGACTAATAGGAATCAATAGCACATACATTGCTAAGAATAGGGAGAACTCAGCCTGTTTAAAGGTCTGGATGGAGCCTGGAATGGTTCCCAATTTACAGAGGTGGTGACTACAAAATATTGGTCAGTTTATTCAGGCCAATAGATAGAGGGAGCATCAACTCGTTCCCGAGCTTTGCTCTGAAAAAAAGAAAAAATACAATTACAAGTAAGCTTGAAGACTCTGTTACGAAGGAGTGCTTTTTAGTTTTAGATAATAAATCACAATAGAAAGTGGCAGATTACAAAAGAGAGGATTGAGTACAGGAAGTAAGTAGCTTAGCAGTTGAATAATAATGTAGGATAGGGAGAGAAAGTTAAGATATGACAGCGGAAGGTAGTTGATGCAAATATGTAAGATAAAAGTAAAAGCTATGGTTACCAGAGGAGAAATTAGGAGAAAAGAATGAAGACAGAGATAAGAAGATAAGGATTGCAAGATTAAGAGAGTAGTGGATAGTTAGAAACACGGGTTAACTAAGGCCCGGGCAGTATAGCCATCGACAGTGCATCAGATGCTGTAAAAAATGTTGCATATGTTGGTTCGGCACTGTCGGAATGAAGACTTGTAAATGAGAAAGGTACAAGAAGGAGGTTAAAATGGTGGAAGAGAAAGACAAAGTGGAAAAAGACCGGTACGCAGCATCAGGATTAGGAAGAGCAACAATTTAAATATCAGCCAGTTCGAGGATATGAACCCTAAACAGCACTGATCAACAAGTCATTGCACATTACTGATGAGCAGAAGATCACAAATGCAATTTAACACAGTTTTAAATCACAGTGCAATAAAAGAAATGAAAAAACATGCAAAACCCATTCATAAACCCTTGCGTGCCAAAATTACCAGCACATTAATTACATACAGCAAAATACAAATTAACACAGAGGTACCGCTGACTTTCAAGTGCACAGTCCTTGACACAGTTCAATACATCTGCAAATAACAGCAGTGGTTTAACTACTTGGAAATATGTAAAACTTTAGATAAGTATACAGAGTTTAATCATTGCAGTAGACTAGTAAACTGTGTAAAGGTAAAACCAACCAGGAAGCACACATGGCAAGGCTAGGAGAGCGTCCATTAAGTGAGGAAGCTGCACAAATTTGAAAATAGCACCAAAAGATGACTTGGGTCTGTTAGGAACCTTCTAAAAAGGGGGGGGTGAAGATGGGAGGGTAGGAGATAGATTCAGGAAAGGTGTATGAGGGGAAAACGTGTGTTGCTGTTAGAATAGGCCCAGCAGAACAAGGATAATAGGAGGCATGAAAAACTACAAAAAAAAAAACAGTAAGAGAAACCATAATTCTATTCTTTTTCCTTATTTTCTTTTCTCTTTAGCAGGAAATATGGTGTACTGGAGGGCAAGGGTTTGAGACAGAGTGAGAAAAGGGAGATTAGAGTAAGGGGAGTTAAGGCACTTGAGATCTAAAGAGCAGTGGTCAGAGGAGGCAGGGTAAAGGAGTCATTATGACCAGTTAACTAAGAATGATCTGTTAGCTAAAAAACATCTATATCAGATTTTCAATTCCTGGGAAAATCTGTGGTCCATATGTTTATTTAGTAAAAGGTTGCGGTAAACCATGTGAAATGTTCCTGAGAGAATCCATAGTCCATATGATTGTCTAGTAAAAGGTTGTGATAAACAGTTTTAAAGGTTATTTTTAAATCCACAAAAATAACTTCAGTTAATAGACTGTTCTCCAACAGGATAAAGTCAAAATGGCAGTCTGGACATTATATTTTGGTTGAAATGTGTATTGTTTATCACTTAGCAGGCCACCTTTTTGGTTGAATCAAGCATTTTTTCATGGATGAGTTATTTTGTTCTATTTATTTTTTATATTTTTAGAAAAAGAAGTTATGTTTTTACCATAACGTTCCATCGGTGTTATCGATCTTCATTCATTCATGACAGATGGTTTTTGGTTCAGTCCTCAGAACCAACTCAGCTGATATAACAAACTCATGCCAGCCAGAAACTCTTGAGCTAAGGTTACCCACAGTGCCCCTCTCCTCATCTCCTCAGATCAAGTTTGCCCGTAAGAATAAGAAAACTGAGGCTTTGTCTGAGCAAATGCCCTATCACAAAATCAGGCCAAACCTGAACCTCCAGGAGCCTTTGGAGGGGGAGTAGTAGGGTGGGATGTCATGAATGAATGAAGAGCAATAACACAGATGAATTGTTATGGTAAGAACAGAACTTTTTTATCTGATGTTGTCAATCTTCATTCATTCATGACGGATGGGACAGAGTCTCTAGTTACTTTATGTCCTGGGAGGCCTTATGGAAGGATATTCCTGAGCACCATTGAGCAAAAGGATGCTCTCCCCTTGGAGACCATGCCCAATTTGTAATGAGTGATAAAGGTATGAGGGGTAGCCCAATTAGCTGCTTCGTAAATGTCATCCAAAGAAGCTCTCGAATGAAAGGCTATGGAAGTGGCAAGTGAGTTGGTTGAATGTGCCTTGACTTTAGTTGTTAAACACATTTTATTTTGTTGATAGACAAAGGAAATGCAGTCTCTCAACCATTTTGCCAACATGACTTTAGAAACTGATTTGCCTAACTTTGTTCATGAAAAGGACAGGAACAATTGGTCTGATTTCTGGAATGATTTAGTCCTAAGTAAATATGCAATTGTCTAAGTACATCCAATAAATGAGGACACAATTCTCCTTTGTTAGAGAAGTTTGGGAAGAAAACTGGCAGGTCAATGGACTGATTAATATTGAAATCTGATACAACTTTGGCTAGAAAGGAGGAGTTAGTCCAAAGCGATACTCTCTCTTTGTGAAAAACTATGTAAGGGAGTTTCACACACAAGGCCTGTAATTCTGATATTCTCCTGGCCGAAGTGATGGCTCCCAGGAATAAAGTCTTCCAAGACAAAAATTTTATTTCCCAAGTGGCAGCTGGCTCAAAGGGTTGATGAGTCAAGGTTTGTAGAACTAGTGTCAAATTCCAAGGTTCAATGGGCTCTTTAAAGGGTGGTTTAAATGCATGACTCCTTTTAAGAAGGTTTTTCAGTAACGATGAGATATTAAAGAGAAGCCTTCAAAACCATTATGGAAATTTTAGATAGCTGCTAAATGGACTCGAATAGTAGAAGCTGAGGCTCCTGAATGGAGTAAGGTTGATAAGTACTCCAGCACTGTATTACTCGGAACTGAAAAGGGGTCAAGTCCTTTTCCTTGAGACCACAACACAAATCTGTTCCGCTTACTATAATAAATTTTCCTGGTGGACGGTTTATGGGAAGCTAGAAATATTTTCTCTACAGGGGAAGATAGATTATTTTGCCTGGCAATTACTGGAAGTGGAGGTACCAAGCTGTCAGCTTGAGTCTCAATAGGTTTGGCTGGACCAACCCCTGTGGATGTGACAGTAATCCTGGAGTTGGGTCCAGAGTTCAGGGGCGGTGAACTAGGTGAGGACAAAGGAAGGGGAACCAGACTTGGCAGGGCCAATATGGAGCAATGAGGATCACTTTGCTTCTCAACCAATGTGCTTTCTTTAGAAATAATGGAATCAAAGGAAAGGGAGGAAAAGCATAAAGCAGTCCCGGGGGCCAATTGTGTACAACAGCATCCCTCAGAAACTCCCCCTGAGGCAGGAATTAGGGCAAAGTAGCTGCTGCATTTCTGGTTGATGGGAGATGCAAATAGATCACAGCAAGGGTGATGCCAGTGATGAAAAATCTCTGACACTACCCTGGGATTGAGGGACTACTCGTGAGGCAGGAGAATGCACCTGCTCAGTTTGTCCACAATCACGTTGGAGTTCCCGGGAATGTGTGTTGCTACCAGAAAGTGGTTGGAGGCTATCACCTATTGCCATACCCTCATGGCTTCCTGACATAATGGGTAAGATCTGGTTCCCCCGTTTGTTGATATACCAGACGACTGACATGTTGTCCAAATGGAAAGCAATGGGAGGGCAGATTGGAATGCTTGCAACGCCAGAAGCACCGCCCTCAGTTCTACAATGTTGATATGCAAATTGGAAATTGGTCTCTAAGGAGGACCAAGTGCCTTGGACTGTCTTTCCCTGAAAATGCCCCCCAGCCCACCACATCAGGGATGTGTCCGTAGTCACTACAGCCTTTGGCTTAGGAGGTGAGAAGGGATGAGTCCATAACTCCTTTTCTGACTTCATCCACCAATTCAGATCCTGCTTGCAACGGTTTGTTATGCAGATAGGGTGGGACACAGGATGTGTTAATAGGGACGATTGTGATGCTAGGAGCCATTGTAGTAGCCTCATATGGAGTCTAGGGGAACTATGGTGACTGTTGCTACCACTGACCCTAGCAGTTGAAGAATTAAACAGGCTAAGACTTTATCCTGACAGAGTATCACCCGGAGCTGAGATCTTAGCCTCTGTAGTCTGTGATGAGGAAGAGCAATAAGACAGGACTTTGTGTTGAATGCTGCTCCTATGAATTTTAGGTTTTGAATAGGTTCTAGTTTCAACTTTTCTTTGTTTATTGAGATACCCAAGAGCCATGCCAGCTGTAGGGTGTAGTGCAAGGTGAGTAGTAGTAGATGCTTGGTGGAGGTCGTAAGGAGCCAATCGTTTAAATATGGAAACACCCAGAATCCTTGCAGTCACAAGTGAGCTGTTACTACTGCCATACATTTGGTGAACTCTCTGGGGGGCTGTGAAGAGATCAAAAGGTAACACTCAGAATTGGTAATGATTGTCTTCCAGCAAGAAGAAGAGATATCTCCTGGAGCATTTGTCCATTTCTATATGGTAATACTCATCCTGCAGGTCTATTGAGCACATCCAATCATCTTTTTCCAGGAACCATGACCATTTGGAATGTGGTCTATTTGACAAACTTGTTTAGGAGGGGCTGAGGTCTAAAATTGGCCTCCAGTCCCCTGTCTTTTTTGGCACTAAAAAGAACCTTGAGAAAATCCGAATTCAATTTGTCTGGTGAGACTGTTTGGATGACTCTTTTTCAAGCAGCTTTTGAATTTCTTGTGCTGCTGCATCCCTCTGACTGGGTGGAACATCAGGGATTCACCTTTGCAGCTTCAGGTAAAGATTAAAGGGAATGTGGTAACCTCTGGTAATTATCGTCTGCATCCAGGAATCTGATGTTGCTGTATGCCAGTCTAAGTGGCGCAAAGAGAATTGTTCCCTTACTGCTTCCAGAGATAAGCAATCGGGCTGCTCTTCAGGATCACTGGTAGGGCTGCCCGGAAAAGGAATCACTGGAGCCCTGGTTACACTGGCTCCCTCTGCCATGGGGGGTGAATCTTCCTTGTGAGTTCCCCCCTCTGCCCCGGGGGGAAATCTCACCACGTGTGTCATAAAAAGGCCCTTGGGATTTTCTGAACAACATCTTTCCACTTCTCTGATTCCTGTTGTAGGATCATTGGGGAGTGGAAAAATGAATGCCCACAGCAGACAGGGTTTTGGTATCCTTTTCACACCTGGCTAATGTGCCTTTAACTTTTTGGACCAAATAGAGAGGAAGCGTCAATGGGATCATTGACGAAGGAAGACTTGAAGGGGTCTGCAAAGTCACACAAGTGCATCCAGGTGTGACATCTCCAGACAATGCTTGAACCCGCTGCTCTGGCTGTCCCTTCAGTTGTATGCACAATCAACTGCATGGACGAATTAGATATTGACTTTGGGGTTGCAAGCTAGGAGGCAACTTTGTCATGTACCTCATCAGACATTGCTCCTGTTAGGGTCCCTGAAAGTTCTGTGATCAGGTCCCTTTAAAGACGGGTAAAGTGTGCCAAATAATTCAATGACCGTATGGCAAAGGTCACTGAAGTGTAAACCCACTTCCTTAATCTGTTCAATGTCTGAGACTCTCTGTTTGGAGGATGGACAGCAGGACTCTCTTCTGTGAGTTATTTCTTTGTAGCTGCTATCACCACCCATCTTTGGACCAGAGGGGGTGATCCTCTGGGTGGGAGAATATTTTGTCTGGTCTCCAGGGATTGGCTCAATGGTGTCAGGGGCCTTCCAAGCTCGCTGCATGATGAGCTTGACCAACTCATCTGCAGGCAGGGTCACCCAGGAAATAAAGGGTCGGGCACGGAAAGCTTGCAAGAATACAGATTCCTCTGAGGAAGGGTTGGTGGACTTCCAGTCACCCCTCTGTTTCAATATCTCTAGCATGTCTCCAAAGGATACATCTTCAGGGGGTGACTGCGAGGACCCTTCCCCCTCATTGTAATCTGTATCTTCGGTGAGAGATTCTTCAGATGAATCAATGTGCTTCCTCTTGCATGATCTCTTATGGGGTGGCTCATCAGGGGGAATGTCTGAAGAGGACTCCGAAGAGATATCTTGCTGCTCCTGTGCCCATTGCCCCAGTGTAGTTGACTGTCAGCTGTGATCCAGAGGATATATATATATATATATATATATATATATATATATATATATATATATATATATATATATATATATATAAAACATTTTGGTGCCAAAGGAGCCAACTGTGAGCCTGCATAAGTGAGTGCCCTCTCTATAACCTGAAAGGCAGGCCCACCTGAACAGGGATGGGAGCCCAGAACTGTGAAAGACAACCTCAGAACTGGGATCATACCCTGCTCCGACAAGCCCACCTCCAGGAAAGGAGCCATGAGAGGACCCATAGCTGCCAAAGTAACCAGAACCACAGATGGTGCCATACTAGGGATCATGGTGTTGACTGACCAGTCACTGTCTCATGGGTGGGTTGGCTACAACTAAGCCGTGGTCCACAGGGACAATTCTGGAACCACAGTAAGATCCAGCAGTGGAACCGAAGAAGCTGTCACTGGGAGGGGAATCAGCATTGTGGGCTCTAAGCCCTGTTCGGTTGAAGGAGGAATATAGGTTGGAGTCTGTGGAGAAAAACCCTCAGCTCTGGGTGGGAGTGAGGCCCTGGATGGAGTTGGATGCCTCTGGTCACTAGGAGCTGGTCCACAAGTCTCACTACATCAAGCTCCGAAAGGCTCCTGGTGGAACAAGTGAACATCCTCGATGGAGATTCTGGCCAGTCAAGAAATGGACTAAGCTGTTGTCCAGCAAAGGGGTTAATGGATGGGGAATATCGGGTCCTGGCTAGTGTCTCGACCTTCAGCACCGAGGTCAAATGACCTGAAAGTCGTGATGGGGAGGGAGTGACCAATTTTAAGAGAGAGACTATTGTTGGTGCAGAGAGTCTGTGGTGCCGTGGAAGGGGAGAGTACCATGACAGTTGTTGCATTCAGTTCTGTAGTCAAAGACGGCACCGTGGAGTGGGTTTTAGGCTCCGGTGCTGAGATAGTTGTCGGGGTCAGTTTGCCAAGTTTAGTCTTAGTTCAGTATGAACCTGGGTCTTAAAAGTTTTTAGTTCTTGTGGCTGAGGAGACGTTGGAACCAAATGACTCCTTTTCTTTGTCTCTTTCTTAGGAGGGGTTGATACCTCTGCCTCAGATAAAGCCTCCTAGAAAGGGGTTTTTAGCAGACCCTTTAAAATTAGCTTATTTTTACGCTCTGCTAAAGTGCGGGCACTAAAGCCCTTACAGAGCTCACACGGAGGTTGGACTTGCAAGTGTGGTACTCCTAAGCAGTATACGCAGAAGAGATGCCCATTGGAATTTGGCATCTTCCTGACATATTTGTCACACTGTTTAAAGTCAGTGGTACCTTTTTGTCAGCCATTGTCAACAAATACTAAGGTAACAGCAATAAGAGAAAAAACAAATACTATGGTTATAGCAATATGAAGAACAGTAAGAAACCCTGTCAAAACACACACAAAGTTTTTTTTTTTATTACCAAAAATGGTAGTAAAGGTATACCCAATAGAGTAAAAGAAAGGAAGGAAAAATATCAACAATGGTATTAAGATTACTAAGAGGTAAGGGGAAGGGAGGGGCCTGTACCAGCAATGGTAGGAAGAAATGCCAACATGGTAACAAGGTAATTAGGAGAAGAAAGCACTCACACAGTAAAGGGACTATATAACTATAAAAATAACTAATACAGAGATTTTAGAGAAAAAAACAGAAGTGAAATATTTGAAATATTTTAAAAAAATGCAACACTTAGCTTGAGAGCAGGCCTGACGTGTCTTGAAACTCTACGTGGCAAACGAGATCTGAAGAGATGAGGAGAGGGGCACTATGGGTAACCTTAGCTCAAGAGTTTCTGGCTGGCGTGAGCTTGATCAGCGAAGTCGGTTCAGAGGACGGAACCGAAACCCATCTGTCATGAATGAATGAAGATTGGCAACATCAGATCAAAGGTCTACTACTAATTTGAAGTCAGTAGCTGACCTGGGATGAGAGACCTTGTGCAAGGGTACTTATTTTTTTGACATTTGTTTACTGGGAGAGTCAGACTGCATATTTGTATCCATTTTCAGTGGATGCTTTGGAGAAAAGCTGTGCATAATGATTATAACATGCTTAAAGCTAAGAGTTATTACCCCTGTAGTAAGAGAAAAGTTGTATATGTGTGCTAAGGGTCTGGACAGAGAAGCTGTACCATTGCTCAGAATATTTAGATGCAGGTAAGTGAAAATGAGGATAATAACTACGGACAAACTGAGAATGGGAACAGGCCAAGAAGATGTCTGGACTGAAGGCTAGAAACTGCCTACCCTATCAAGGATCGATATCAGAGTATATACAAAAAGAAAGGAATGTGGGGATCCTAAGTGAAAGACTAGCACTGGTAATGTCTTTAGCAGAATCTAGAACAGAAACTGCTGTTAAAAATGGATAATTAGCAGGGCTCATAAAATATTGCATGATAACTTCAAGGAATCACTCAGAGGAGGTTAGAAAGGATTGGGAAGAGAGGTTGAATAAACAATTCACAAAGAAACAATGGGAGGATATAAGTATGGCTTGCAAATATGCAACAAAGTCTAGACAATTTAAGGATTTTTGCTTGGAAGTGTTTGCATAGGTATTTTTATACCCAAAGTAGAATTTTTCCTCAGGCAGATTGCAAATGTTGGAGGTTTGACAGAGAAGAAATAGGTAGCTGGGAACATATTTTTTGGAAGTGTAATGAGTTGGCAGACTTTAAACATTCCATGCAGACTACTCTGTCAGAAATACTGGGTGAGCAAATTAGGGTAACTAAGGAAATTATTTTTTGAGCTGAGATTTAGAATCTGAATTGTCCAGACACAGTAAGGCCTTGCTCAGTTTAAGTCTGGTGGCTGCCAAAAAACTTCTAGAAAATGGAAATAAAAGTTTAATAACTGCAATAGGAGAGAAATCCTTGGTAAAAATACCTAAAACCAAAACATATCCGAGGTAGAGATTAGGTCTAATGCATAAAGCACAACAGTATCCTGGAGAAAATGAGTTACAAGCCATGAACTGATGTCTTAGACTAATTTATTACACAAAACTTGAGTGCTTTTGCCATTCTGATGGCAGGACTTCTTCAGAACTAGCGAACAGGTACTCCTAATATACAAGGCAGACAAGTAATTAAAGAATGTAAAATCATGTGACATCAATAAATAGTCAAAGAAAGAAAAGCAAGTTAAAACACTTTAAAAAGAACTTAGGTACTCACCATAACGTTCCATCTGTATTGTCCATTTTCATTTATCCTTGATGATTGGGTTCGGTTCCAGTATCGGAACTGACTCAGCTGTTACTACAGCTCGTGCAGGCCAAAAACTCTTGAGCTTTATCCTTACCCATAATCCCCTTCTCCCAGTTATCTCACATCGAGTTTGTAGATTAGTAATAAAATGTATACATTTATGTGTATTTATATATATTTTTATATATATATATATATATATATATATATATATATATATATATATAGAGGCCTTGGTGGAAACGATATCTGCTATGTCTTAATAACAATAATAAGTAAGGTAAGAGTATCCATCCCACCAAAAAGTCTTCAAAGGCAGGGGGGGATGGAAGGAGGGAATTCAATTATAAATGAAAATGGACAACACAGATGGAACATTATGGTGAGTACATAACTTCTTTATCTGATGTTGTCAATTTTCATTTTATCATTGATGATTGGGGCAGAGTCCCCAGCTATCGTAGACCTTGGGAGGATTTGTGAAGGATATTCCTGAGCACCACTGAACCAAAGGATGCTCTACCCCTTGAGACCAAATCCAATTTGTAATGAGTAATGAAGGTATGCAGAGAAGCCCAAGCTGCTGCTGCTGCACAAATATCATCCACCAAAGCTCTTGATTAAAAAACTGCTGAAGTGGCTACAGATCTTGTAGAGTATGCCTTAATCGGCCTGGGTAAATCAATTTTGTTCTTATTGTAGATAAAGGAGATGCAATCCTTGAGCCATCTGGCTAAGGTCACCTTACTGATTGGTTTGCCAAGCCTTGTATTAGAAAAGGAAACAATTAACTGATCAGATTTTCTTATGTCCTTCGTTCTGTGAAGATAAAAGCGTAATTGTCTATGAGCATCTAGCAAGTGAAGGCAGTATTCACCTTTGTTGGTAAAGCTGGAAAGAATAATGGCAATTCAATAGACTGATTGATTTTGGCTTCTGAAACTACTTTAGGTAGAAAGAAGGGATTTGTTCATAAGGAGACCCTATCTTTGTGAAAGATCAGATAAGGTGGCTTACATGATAAGGCTTGAATTTCTGAAATTATCCTAGAAAGGTAATAGGTACTAGAAATAAAGTTTATCAAAACAAAAACTTTAGATCACAATCTGCAGATGATTCAAGAGGGTAACGAATAATGGTCTGTAACACTAGTTTAAATCCCAAGCTGGAGTAGGATCCTTAAATCGAGGTTTCAACAAAAGTGTCCCTCTTAAGAAGGATTTACAAAGTCTGTGGGAAGTTAAGTAGCATTCTTTGAAACCATTATGGAAATGAGAAATTACTGCTAGTTGAATTTTGATGGTAGAAGGTGAGGCCCCTGCATAGAGAAGAGAGGCTAGAAAGTCTACTATATTGTCAACAGATGCTGAAAGGGGAGTGATAATCCTTTCACAAGCCCAAATGGTAAATCTCTTCCATTTACTCATGTATAGTTTATGGGTAGATGGCTTGTGCGACACTTTAAGGATGTGATGCACAGGGGAAGATAAATTAGTTTGCCTGGCAATTAGTGGAACTGGAGGAACCATGCTGTCAGCTTGATGTTTAAAGTGTATGGATGAACTAGTCCCTCTGGATGGGATAGAAGGTCTGGAGCTGGGTCCAGAATCCAAGTTTGTTGAATTAGATGAGGCCATGGAAAAGGGAACCAGATCTGTCAAAGCCAAAAGTGTGCAATGGGGATTACCTTGCTCTTCAACTTGAGTGCTCCCTGTAGGAATTTGGGGATAAGAGGAATTGGGGGAAAGGCATATAGTAGTCCGGGGGGGGGGCAAATGTGGAGAAGAGCATCTCTTTGTGATTCTCCTGGAGGAGGGATTAGGGCAAAGTAATTGCTGCACTTGTTTAGTCGAGAGGCAAACAGGTTGCAGCAAGGCAGGCCCCATTGATGGAAAATCCTTTCCGCCACTTTTGGATTGAGAGGCCACTCATGAAGCATGAGAATACATCTGCTCAGTTTGTCCACTATTACACTGGATTTCCCCAGAGTTTGCATTCCTTTCAGAAAATTATTAGAAGAGATTGCCAACTGCCACACTCAGAGCTTCTCAACAAAGGGAGTGTGATTTTGTTTCTCCTTCTTTACTGATGTACCAAACTATTGACAGATTTGTTGTTTGAATTGCAATTGTTCCCAGAGGAAAGGCCTGCAATGCATACAGCACTGCTGTTAGCTCCAGAACACTGATATGCAAGTTGGCCTCTGTAGGGGACCAAGTGCCTTGGACAGTCTTGCCCAGAAAATGCCCACCCCTTTCTATCTGGGAGGTGTCCATGGTCACTATGGCCTTGGGTTCTGAAGGGATGAATGAGTGACCTAGAAGAATCTGTTTGGAAAGTATCCACTAAGCTACATCTCTCATGCAGTGGTTGGTGATTAAAATTTGGTGTGACATGGGACGGTGTAAAAAGGACCATTGAGAAGCTAGGAGCCACTGTAGAATTCTTATGTGATATCTCGTCAGGGGTACTAGAGTTATAGACGCTGCCATGGAGCTCAGAGCCTGTAAGATCAGATCAGATAAGCAGATACTTTCTTGCTGTATATTATCCTTTGAACCTGTGTTTTGATTCCATGAAGCCTTTTGAGAGGAAGAGAAGCTACAGTTGTTGTATTCAGTACAGCCGCTATGAATTGTAAGGTTTGAGTAAAGTCAACTGGGATTTCTATGTTTATTGTTATTCCCAAATAAACACAGGTCCAGAGAACAAAGTCCCTTGCCTGGTCGGAGCAGTGATGAGCCAGTTGGCCAAGTATGGAAACACCCGGAATCCTTGCAGTCTCAAGTAAACCGCTACTGCTGCCATGCATTTAGTGAACACCCTGGGGGCTGTGGTGAGTCCAAATGGCAGTGCCCTGAATTGGTACTGACTGGCTCCCAAGCAGAAGTGGAGAAATCTTCTGGATTGTTTGTCCATTTTTATACACATCCTAAATATCTACTGAGCACATCCATTCATCCTTCTCCAAGAAAGGAAGTATGGACTGTACCATGACCACCTGAAACTTGGTTTAAAAAAATGATTTGTTCAGTGTGTTTAGATCCAAAAGTAGTCTCCAGTCCTGTCTTTTTTGGCACTAAAATGAATCTAGTAATTTCCGGATTCTATTTAGACTGGCAGGACTTCTTGGAAGATTCTTTTTTTAGCAGCTTTTGAATTTCTATAGCCGCTTGTTCCCTCTGACTGGGTGGAACACTGAGGATGTTTTTGCATATGGGGGTAGGGAGAGAAAAGGGAATTGAATAACCTCTGGATATGATCCTCTGCAGCCAGGAATCTGAAGTTATTTGTAGCCAAGCATCCTGGTGCAAGGATATGCTCCCCCGGACTGCCTCCAGAGGAAGACAATCGGGCCTCCACTCAGAAGCACTGATCGGGTTTCCCTGGGAAGAAAACCCTGGTTATGCAGGCCACTTCTGCCTCGTGGGTGATGTTGTCCATTACAATTCCCTCCTCTGCGTCTGAGGGGAACTTGCTCCACATGTGTCCTGATAAGGCCCTTGAGATTTTTTGAACCACATTTTTCCCCTGCTCCTATGATTCCTAGAAAAGGATCTTTGGGGGGGGGGGTGGAAAAATATATCTGTATGGCAGAAAGGGTCTTACCATCTTTCTCACACCTGGATAAAGTTTCTCTACCTTAGGACCAAACATAGATGATCCTTCAAAAGGGGCATTGATGAATGACAACCATAATGGCTCCTCAAAATCACACAGATGCATCCAGCATGTCTCCTTATTGTTATACCTGAACCCACTGCTCTGGTGGTCCCTTTGGCTGCATGGGCAATTAGCTTCATGGACAAGTTTGACACAGACGCCAGGGTAGCTTACTGGGAAGCCACTTCATCTTGGACTCCATCAGAAACAGATCCTGCTAGGGTATCTGATAGCTCCTTGATCTGATCCCTTTGAAGTCTGGTAAATTGTGCCAGGAAGTTCAAGCACTTTACAACAGAGGTCAATGAGGCGTAGACCCACTTCCTGAATCTATCCATCACCCAGGACTCCTTCTTGAGTGGAGTTGAGAGGACAGATATGGCCCCAGGAGGTTTCCAGATCCAACAGAATCAAAGAACGCATGCTAATAATTGATTCTAAAGGGAGGGAGGGAGGTCTCCAGAACTGATGCAGTCGGCGACGGCCGACTCTGAGCTGACATCTCTAAAACTTCAGAGTAAGTCGGAGGAGGAGTAGTTAAGGGAGTAAAAGCTAAATCGATTCCCAGACCCAAAGGTGTAGGAACTGAAGGAAGACCTATAAGTCCTCTCGCCCACAGAATTTTATTCACTAGTATCTCCATGTCAACTGCTGTGTGAGTTTTGGTGAAATGGATAGAGTCCGTTGAAGGTGATATGGGTCTTTGTAAAAAGACCTCGGGTAATTTGCCAGCAAATGGGTCAAAAGATGGCAAATAAACCACCCTTGGTAAATCCAGCTGAACTGATTGTGCCCAGGTAGACGGCATCAAAGCATGAGTGGATGGGCATTTGTCCTGAACTGATATTTGATTTGTTGATCTGAAGATTTTGGAGTCAAGATCTTGGAGCTGAAGCAATTGTCAGTAATGAGGACTTCTTCTCCAGCACTGATGTTTTAGATGGAGCATCCATTGGATCCAACATACTTCGTGGAGCTGAAGATTTGAGCTTCTTGACAGTTGGTTTGAAGATGATGATGAAGATGATGGAGAAGAAATATCAAGTTTCACTCTTCTCAGCAGATATGGCTTCTCCAAAGGCTGAAGGGATCAAAGCCTTTCAAGATTAATTTATTCTTTCTATTGATGAGAGCTCTGTGGCTAAAGTTGTGGCAAATGCTACAGTCTTACTGAAGATGAACTGCACCTAAACAATAAATACATAATAGATGAGTCTGAGAAATCAATTTTGAGGCCACACTTCTGGCATTTCTTAAAGCCAGAGGTGCCTTTAGGTTTGTCAGCCATAATAGCAAATGTTCCAAAACTGAAGAAAAACAAACTGTCAAAAAACAAACCAAAAGGTTCCGAACCAGCAGGTGTAAACTCCAAAGGAATAAACCTTTGGAGTTTACACCTGCTGGTTCGGAACCTTTTGTTTTGTTTTTTGACAGTTTGTTTTTCTTCACTTTTGGAATTGTTAGTTGTTCTCATGGCTACTGAACCCAGCTTGGGTTGCTCTGGAGATATTATCACTCAACCTTCTTTGCTGCCTGACTCTGGATCGAATGAAATGATGAACTTAACCCAATTAATCCAGCTTATGAATGAAAAACTTGAAAATCTTTCTACAAGGGTGGATAGCTTGTCAGAAACAAACACTTCGGTGAGACCTAAAATCATGGCTAACTGTGCTCCCAGCACTCAACTACAAGGGTGTTCGACTACTTGTAATTATTCTGGAAACGGAGCTACTAATGAAGGAGCAAACCACACTGGTGTACTACACCCATGACAGAATGAAACTAGTGGTGAAGTTTCCACTTTTTTTAATTCTACAAATGAAGCCTCCTTGGGGCTTATAGGGCTTCCTAACATGACTGAATGGTTAAAGTTACAACCAGTTTTGGGTTCCAACCACAACGAAAGGGTTGGTAGTGGCTTGGTTGGAGGAGGCGAGTCCTTACCTTTTAAATTAAAGGAAGTTGACATGAAAATGTTGAAACTTAAAAAACTACAACTGGAAGTGAGTTACTTTGCAGAATGTAAGAAACAGGGAGTAGTACCGAAAGGTTTAAGATCTTGGCAGTACCCATCAGGTTTGGAAGCTGGAACAGAATTTTACAATGAACTTCGTTCTTTATTTGACAGACATGGTATCGAACTTATGGACATGATGTGTAAGCATTCTGCCACATCCATAGAAAAATTGACAAATGAGGTCACTGGGTTGAATAATGACATAAGGACACACCCAGACTTTATGAGGTACCATTACGATTACAAGAGAGTGTTTTCATCAATTGACCAACAATTAGTTAAGAACTCTGAGGCAAAATTAAAGTGGATCTGCTTACCCTAAACCACCTCCCTCTCAGGGTAAAGGCATTTTTGGTCATCAAACCCAACGCAATAACTTTGTGTGTCCTTATGGTAGTAAAGTCCCTAAGCCTGCAATGCGAGTAGGAACAGGTGTTGGAGAATTAGATGCATTTGAGGGAGATTGGAGAAATGATGACCCTGACTTGCGCCCAGCCAACAATTTGGCTAATAACCATTTTAACACTAATGACAGTAATGATTCTTTTTCCAACAGGGGCCAGAACCATCAACGGAGATACAATATGAGGGGCAGGAAAGAGAACATCAATTACAACAGATAACTTCAGCACCCGTCATTTTATCAAACAATACTGGAGACTTCAAAGTGTACAATTACTCTAATTTTAACATTAGACACAAACTTTGTAACCTTTTTAGCAAAGGACTGACCTTTGTACCTGATGAGCACTTTGACCTACCAGCGACTTTGATTGACTTGAAGTTATACATCCGAAAACTTAACCTGTCCGTGATTTTCGGAGACAAGCCTTTTGTAGAAGACCCTTTGAGGGTATCTAGTACTTACAATCCACCAATTTGCCCCCCTTTATCTTTGTTTGAACACATGTGTGAGGCTGATTTCAGGGCTCTCTGCATGACTAGAAAGAGGAATATCATTAGGAATGTTTCAGACAATGAAGTAGAAGCCTTGAACCTAGTCAGAACTTTACCGGTCAGAGTTTTGAAACCAGACAAAGGTGGTGGTTTGGTGATCATGGACAAAGAGGAATATGATAAGAAAATGTTGGACATTTTGAACAGTAACACCTATGTTAGATCAAGTATCAACGAAATGAATATTGCATATAAAAAAATGTTTCCTTCTTTAGGGACTTATTGATTGAAGGCTTGATCAGCATTGACATTTACAACTATATAGTGGTTCCCAACCCAAAAACACCTAACTTATTTGGTTTACCCAAGATTCATAAAAACCTCCAACCCCCCCCCCCCCTATGAGGGCTTTAGTCAATGCTAGGTCTTCTATTACTTAGCTTGTGCCAAGTTCGTTGATGAGTTATTAAAGAAGTATGGGTCCCAAGATTTACAAATAGTTAAGGACTCCTGGGCTTTTTTAGAAAATGTAGACAAATTTGAATACTGTGACAACATTCATTTTCTTACAATAGATGTAGTCGACCTTTACTTCTCAATACCCCACGACATAGGGATTGAATATGTCACCAGAAATCTAATAGCACATGGAGCGGAGAGTGATGAGATCCGTCTAATTCAAGAACTATTAGACGTGATCCTGAACAATAATTATGTTGGATTTAATGGGGGCATACATAAACAAATAATTGGAGTAGCTATGGGTTCCCCTTGTGGAGCCAGCTATGCCAATTTAGTACTGGCCCAGTGGGAACATGACTATGTATTTAAGGACAACAATTTTCAGAAAGTCAAACTATATAACAGGTTTTTGGATGACATTTTCATTATGTTTCAGGGTAACGTAGGGGATGCAAGCAACTTTGTTGAGGTTTTAAATAACAGCACTCCATTTTTGAAATTCACATTTACCTTTGGTGAAGGTACCATTAACTATTTGGATGTTGAATTGAAGAGAGACGACATCCACAGGGGTTATGTTGCTAAAACTTACAGGAAACCCACTCACTCTAACACTATGTTACATTTTTCTAGTTGCCACCCGCTACACCAGAAAAAATCTGTTTTAAAGGGCCAACTAGTTAGAGCGGCAAGAATGACTACTGAAGACTCCGCCTTCAACGAGGAATGTACCTTGTTGAAATGCATGTTTATGAGTCGTGGGTACCCCGAATCGCTGATGGATGACACAATAGGAGAAGTTTGTAAGAAAAGGGGTTTGGATTCTTTCAATCCCATTCTGACTTTGAAACAAACCAACGTGAACCTGGCAGAGTCAGATGAAGTCACATTACAGATTCTTGGTGTCCACTCTTCTAGCATGGGTCAAACCATTTTTTCCCAAGAGAAGTACAATAAAAAAAGTTTCATTACTTCTTTTTCATTAGAAGCTAAATATATTAGCAATGTACTTAGAAAGAATTGGCAGTTGTTATCTTTTGAAAAAGAACTCACGGAGAAAATAGGGGACAAACCTGTTATCATTTTTAGAAAGGGCAGAAACCTCAAAAACATTATGGAAAGACCTTCAATAAAGTATACTAGAACTGAAGGCACATACAAATGTGAGACATGCAACTATTGTAAATTTACATCTACTGGGTCCACATGTATAGTGAAGCAAGGTCTGTTTAAAGCAAAGGGTCATTACAATTGTAACTCAAAATCAGTGGTGTATTTAGCTGTGTGCCAGTCATGCCCTGCCTTTTATATAGGGAAGACTGACAGAAAACTTAGAGAGAGAATTAATGAACATGCGTACCACATTAGGAAGAAGAGCAACACTAACGCCCTTGCAAGACATTGTAATAGCAACCCTTTTCACGCTTTCCTTTTTAAAGTTATAGACCAGGTACTTACAGATGAAAGAGGAGGACCCCAACAATTGTTATTAAAAAAAGGAACTCATTTGGCAACTTAAAATGAACTCTTACACGTCACCAGGGTTGAACGAAGTTACTTCTTTGACTTGTGTTTTAAAGTTAAGAAACCTGCTAAGATAAGACTTCTTTCATCATTACTTAAACCTCAAGTCTGGTTTTTAAACCTTAATTCACAAATGTTTAACTTGAGAAACATTGGTTTTTTGACCTCTGCAGCGCTTCGCTGTACTTTGACCCATACCTTATTTTATTTTATTTTTATTTTTATTTTCATTTTGCATAGTTTCGTTCAGGATTTGTATGTTTTATTTTTGTCAGGTTCTGCACTGTGGTCTGACTTGTTTTTTGCTTACTTCTAGACACATACACCTTTTTGCGTAAGCAACAATGAGACCTTAATGTTTAGACCCACGGTATTTTGTCATTGAACACCAACAGCTGTGGATTTACTTAGGTGTTGCGTTTCTTTCTTTTTTTTGTCTTCTGCTACTTTATTTATTACCTTTTTCACACACAGTACAAACTCATTTGCAAAACAATGTGCCGTATTCATGGGCACGATTGTGAACTGATTTTTCATTTGTTTGGCTATCCGCCTTTTTCGCATGTTTAGTACCTGCACGGTTCTTGAATTAAGTACCGTCTTGTGAATCTGGCGGTTTGTTTGTTTTGATTTAGACGTGTCTTTCACGCAATGCCTTGCCATATTTTTTCTGAAACAGCTGCATTTTGACTTGTTTTGGCTGCTACAACTGTGCATACTAAAGCTTAGAAAGTGTTCTCATCGCAGCTTGGTGCTTTACCCATTGCTCAAGGAACATTTTAAAAAAAAAAAAAATGTCTTTTTCATATACTGTTGTTGCATTCTGTTGGCGTTGAAATGACAAGCAATTTCTGTGTTAGATTTTTAACACAGAAATAAACATATTCGGTTATTTAATATTAGAAATAACATTTCGTTTATTAGAAACACCTTTGAAATTACGCTTATTGCAGACTCCTAGTTAAGTTTCACTGTTTATTTATTCATTTATTATTGATTCTTTATTATGCATTAGAGATGTGTACTCCTTACTACCTTTTCTGTTAAGGAATGGATATTACATTTGGTTGCAAGCATTACTTCATTTTATTTTATTTTTAATCACAAGATTCTGTATGAGTTTTGTTTTACCCTATGAAAAGTTGTTTGCTAAAATGTATTTTAAAGGGAAACAAACAGTATTTACACTTGATTAGGTTCATGAATCTTCGCTAAGACATTCTTGGTTACTTTTATCAAGTTCATGTTTTCTTTTTTGAAAACTTTTTTATGTTTGACACCCTGTCTACACTAAGTGGACATTTATTTAAGCTTTTAATGTAATACAACTTTAAATGTGAAGGTATGTCAGTGGTTCAATTAAGGCAGCTGTTTGTAATTTTGTAACACACACCCCTTTTTTTGGGTTTTAAATTGTGTTTGATGATTTTTTCCTTTGTCTGAAGAAGTCTTCCTACTAAGGGAGACGAAAAGCGCTTTACTTTTACATTTTCTAATAAACCTTTGGAGTTTACACCTGCTGGTTCAGAACCTTTTGGTTTGTTTTTTGATAATAGCAAAGGTTGACAGAGACAGGAAAAGGAAATCGGAAATAAAGAAAAGAGAACTATCAGTGATGTTAGTTTTTAGGTACACTGATGTAGAGAAAGCGGCAGAACAGGCTAAAGAGCACTACTTTACTACTACTACTACTATTTTTTTTTAAATAGGCAAGATATAGAAGGAGGGGGAACTATGAATGATGATAGTGTCAATACACGAAAGTGTACGGGAAGGGACTATCAACAATGACAGTGAAGGTAGACTAATGCATGGAAAGAAAAATAATAAAAGGGAAAGCTATTTTTAAAGGTTAATACATTATTTTAGAAAAGAAGATAATGAATTTCTAACAAGAAATTACCCAAATTGAAGAAAACTCGAGACCCTGTAGAATTTCCCCCACTCAACCAGTCGGACAGACTAGCGCAGTGGAGGAAGAACACAGAGGAGATTTACAGGGAGAACTATTCCTTAAGAAAGCACTTAATATTAGTCACCTTGTTTAAACCAGGTTCTTGGTCTGCTTGTAGCTTGCTCTTCCATATAGTTTTGTTTTTCTCTATAAAGTTCTTATGGTCCCCACCCCCTTTTGTCTACTGGTACTTGTTCCAGCACAAAAGAGAGAAATTTGCTAAAATTCTTACATACAATACTGTGCTTGTACAAAGCATTATCAGGATTCTTAGTTTTTAAAGCATAAATATGCTCCTTTATCCTTTTATTGAAGGCTCCTGAGGTCATACCCAAGTAAAAGGATGCACATCCCATGCATACACTGATATAAACAATTCCACTAGAAGTACAAGTACATCTCCCACTGGCTGTCAGTACAATGTCACCATGTAGTAAGATAATATAACTACCCTTGTGCATATCTGCAGGCAATGCAGAACCCACATTTACAGGTACCTTTCTGTTCATAGGTAGGTACTAGGCTATTGGCCCTATGGCCTATACAAGCCTAGCCAAAAAGGTACCCTGGCTTTCGCCACCCAAGAAAATAATTTTCCTGTGCCCCTGTCAAGCAGAACCACAGAAGTGATCCCCGGGGTGAATTTCCTATTACCCATCCAATCATCAAGATTTTTCTTGAAGAGTGCTAATGAGGAGCTCTGTTTGACAGAGATAGGTAATCTGTTCCAGAGTATGGGAAGTCTCTGGGACAGGAATCTATCCCTCCAGCATGTTCTGTTTATTGTGGTGACAAGGTTTAGGTCCCTAGAGCGTGTAGCTCGGAGAGATTGGGATTTCTTTAAGTGGAGCATGTCCAACAGCTCTGGGTTTGACATAGCTTTGTATGTTAGGCAGAGATTGCCTCTGAGTAGGCGATATGCGACGGAGTAAAGCTGGGGTTTTTTGAGACTGTCTGCATAAGGCATCTGTTTGAGGCCAGTAATACTCTTTGTGAGGTATTTCTGCGACCTTTCCAGTTGTAGATGTCTTGTGAGGTACATACCAAAAGGGACGTTGTACTCTATAATGGGTCTAATGAGTGATGAGTATAGGGGAACAATGACCTCTCTTTTTCTGGATGAGAAACCTTTTGTGATGAGGTGTGCCACATAGAAGGATTTCCTGACCTCTGTGGTGATGTGATTATCAAAGGACAGACTACTGTTCACCTGTGTCCCAAGGTCTCTTATCACACTTTCAATGTTATGTAGACTACCGCCTATGTGGTAGTCCATGGTTACAGAGTTTTTACCAAAGGAGGTGACAATGCACTTTTTGGCATTGAGCTTGAGACCATGGCTTTGACACCAGGCATCTGTCTCAGTGAGGCCCTTTTGTAGGATGTCCATATCGTTAGGAGTTTTGATTATGGCTTCTAGTTTGCATTCATCTGCGAATTTAGTTAGCCAAAGACCTCCTGATAGCCTGTACTTCAGAGAAGTAGATACTAAACAGGAGAGAAGACAGGACTGAACCCTGTGGTACTCCACTTGTCACTGGTCTGAAGTCTGATTTGGAGTCTGCTACTTTCACAGTGTGGGTTCGGTCAGTAAGCCAGTTGGCAACCCATCTTGTGACATAGGGATTTATACCTAGTTTAAATCCCTAGTTTAGTGAGGTTTATCTATAATTCCAGAGTGGGGGATGGTGTTGAATGCCTTGGCAAGATCTAGATAGGCTGTGTGAACCACCTTACCTTCATCTATGGCTTTGGTGACTACTTCAAAGAAGTCTATCAGGTTTAGGAGACATGATCTGCCGTTTTACAAACCCGAACTGTGTGGGGTCCAGAGTTTGGAGATCTCTAATGTCTTTGTTTATGTGTCCCATGATGATACATTCCATGGCTTTGCAGACCAGGCTCATCAGGCTAATGGGGCGGTAGTTCCTGGGGTCTGTTGTGGCCCCCCCCCTTTGTGGAATGGGATAACTGTCACGGTGCGCCATTCAATGGGCACAAAGCCTAAGGTGAGGCTATGATTGAACATGGTACTTATGTGGGGTGCCAGTTCATTCTGTAGTTCGTGTAGAAGGCAGCCTGGGATGTTGTCAGGTCCCATGGATGCTGTGTTCTTGGCTTTGGAGAGTGAGGTTTTAACCTGTGCAGCTGTGATTACAGGAACTTTGCATTCTTCCAGTATAAAGATGGGCCCTTTAGGGGGTGAGAGAGTGATAAAGTTAGCACTGAACCTATCTTCCAGGATGTTGGCAATATCAGTTGGTTCTGTATATTTAGTGTCATTGTGCTGTAACTGAGAGCAGATCTGAGTGTTGCCATTGAGATTCTTGACATAGCTATAGAATGCTTTGTGGTTGTCTTTAGAATCAGTGGCGATTTTGTTTCCATAACTAGCTTTGGAGAATTTTATGAGGGATCTCAGCTTCTTACTGAGGCTGACGATGGAGTTCCTCCAATCGTGGGATTTTACTCTTTTTGCAACAGTTTCTTTCTTCTGTTGTAGAGTTTGTTTATGGCAGAAGACCACCAGACTGTCTTCCTTTTTTTGGAGGATAGCATCTTGGTTCTGTTAGGGATAGCACGATCCATGCACTCGTGTAAGTGCTTATATAGTGCATTTGTGTAGTCGTACCTCTATCGTCCATCTGTAAGGGTAGGTTTTACCCGAGTAGTATCATGCTGTAATAAAGTATTTAAACTAAAATTATTTTTTTTAAAAAAAGTTTTTTTCCCCCACAGACTTCCATGAATCTACATTCCCTTTTATAACCTGCCAATTGTTCTGGATTATCTTCCTGATAGCAAAACTGGCTACAGACATATCCAAAGCACAAGCTAAACAGTTATTAACATTTCTATTTCTACTAGTAGTGGGCAAGTTTTTCTGGACAATAAGAGGTCGATGTAAAATAGGAGCAAAAAAAAGAAGTTATCTTACTTTTAACCTCAGCTGCACTAGCAGCTAGTACAAAATCAGTATAACCTTTGGCCAGGAACATGGAAATAATACATTTAATTTCTTTGTCAAATGTATCTTCATCAGTCGTGAGCCTGGAGGCTCGAATAAACTGTCCATGGGGTACATTATTCTTTATTAACTTAGGATGATTGCTGTTCTGGTGCAGGTAACAGAAAATATATATTTTTCTAAATGTACTACTTCCAAAAGACATTCCCTTAACATCCCATTTTAACAGACTATCTAAGAAATGTACCTCCAACTCCACTGTAGAGGAAGTCAGTTTTAAAAAAAACTTGTATTATTCAATTCATACAAAATTGTTTCACAGTCTATGTTGTCTACTTCTATAATAAAAAAATAAACCATCCTCATAACCCTTAAAAACACAATTTTTTTTATAACTAGCAATAGTGTGGAGTATTTTGTTCTCCCACCAGCCTAAAGCTAAATTAGCAAAGACAGGTGCAGCCGCTGAACCCATTGCAGTGCCATTACCTGCTGGTAATATTTATCATGAAACAAAAAATAATTGTTTTCAAGTAGTATTCCTAACAGGGAAAAATAAGATTCACTTTAATGCTTTGTACAAGCACAGTATTGTATGTAAGAATTTTAGCAAATTTCTCTTTTTTCTGTTGGAATGAGTACTAGTAGATATAAGGGGGTGGGGTATAAGAACTTTATAGAGAAAAAATAAACCATGTGACAGATCAATCTACAAGCAGACCAAGAGCCTGGTTTAAAATAGGTGATTTAAGGCTTTTTTAAGGATAGAAGGGTGAAATTTAGAAAACTTATATGATGCTATGGTGGTGACAATGATGTTTTCCTGTATTTTTTTCCTGTGTTTTTTTTTTTTTTTTTTTTTTTTTTTTACAGTTTGTGTCTTTAAACAGTTTGAACTGCGATTTAATTATTCTATTATCCTATTAAGTTTGTTATATAAAATGATTTGCATTTGAATGTAAAGTTTTTTTTCTGATGAAGTTCTTTGGATGAAAAGCAGATAAATAAATTTGTGTTATGCTTAACTGTTCATATTCATTCTCTACAGTCTCAGTACAGCACGTGGCTTTTTGCTTTTATTTGTGTTTGATTTGGTACTTATTTGCCTTTCATTTTCCTTTGGTGATTTTTTGCCATAAGATGAATTTAGTTCTTAAGGATTTGCTAAACTTAGCAGTAATAGACTGCAGCTTATATAAATTTATACTGGTTGAAAACCCAGTAGTCCCAGTAATATTTTGAATACCTAAAATACATAAACATGTTCATGATCCACCTATGGTTCCTATAGTCTCCGCAGCAGAATAAAAGACTCATTCTTTGGCTATGGATATTGATGGTACCTTAAAGCATTTTCTAAATAAATTTCCCTATATTTTAAAAGATTCCTGGGACTTTATAGGACAGATTAAGCAGGAATACAAATATCCAAACACAAGGCAAGTCGTTAGCAGAAGACCAGGGTCCTTGGATAAAAAAGAAAGATACAATTTCCACAATTTGTGGAGATTAAGCAGGAATATTTTCATCATAATTGGCTATAGGTTACAATTGACATTGTCATTTTATTTTCCTGTATTCCCTATTGGTATTGAATGGGTCAGAGAAGCCTGTATGCAATGTGAGTTTTTATTAAATGCTGAAATTAATACATTGGTTGAGTTTAAGGAAATGATTTTGCAACACAACTTTCTCTACTTTGAGGATGAATACTTCAAACAGATAGCAGGTGTAGTCATGCGGGTGGCTTGTGCCCCTTAAATGCCAACATAGTATTATGGCACTGTGAGCAAAACCAAGTATTCCCCACTGCATTTATGCATTATATGGTAATCTTTGTACATTTTTTGGATGCTATATTCCTAATTTGTAAGGGTAATGTAACCCAACTTAATGAATTTATCACCTATTTGAATTCTAATACTGATTTTTTTAAAATTCACATTTAACTGTTTGTAGGAATCTATTAATTATTTGGATGTCCTATTATCAAAAGACACCGCTACCTGCACTTTTAAATCAAATCTCTACAGAACGCTGACTTTCTCCAACAACTTTTTGCACTATTCTAGCAACCATCTACACCAACAAAAAAAAAACAGCCTAGTCAAGGGCAGATGGTATGAATTTCTAGAAAAGTATCAGATGATACCTGCTTTTAATTAGAAAGTAATAAATTAATTGATATGTTCTCTGTGAGCTTGTTAGAAGATATTAAGCATGAGGTATGTTTGAAACGAACTAGTAGCCCCCCCTTTTTGGGAACAGGGATAGAGAAAGGGTTGAACAACGAAAATAGGAAGAACAATTATGAACAGACTATGGCTATCAGATAAGATGATGGTTCGACTTCTATTAGGAATATAATTAAGAACAATTGTAAAATTATACAAAGTGATGATTACATCAATAGAATTTTAGGAGAAGGGCCCCAATTCATTTTTTAAAAGGCACTTGAACCTAAACCAGAAGTTGAAGAGAGGTAACCATAAAGGTCCCATATAAACAACAAGAGCATGCTAAAATGTAATTCATATCAACAATGCAAATATATTTTTGTGGGAAGTCCCTAGAAATAGACACAATACGTACAGAACTCAAGTTACAAAAATCATGTGACTGCAACAAGGCAGGTGTGGTTTACCTAGCCTTTTGTGACCCTTGCCTCTCATTTTATGTAGGTAAAACAGAAAGGGCATTAAAAAAGCACATCTATGCACATTACTATGAAATTAAATGCCAAAAGGAGAACAATGCCTTAAATAAACACAAACAAAAATGTAATAATAACAAAAGGTTTCTATTCTTTATTATACAGCAAGTTTTATCCAATCTTGGGGGGGGGGGGGCTTGGGAAGATAAACCCGAGTACCGTGTGTTACTATGACAGCTAAGGTTAGATGCCAACACCCCACCGGGTCTAAATGACAAGCTGTCACTATGTAGTGTGCTTAAATTAAGAGCAGCCAAACTACAAAATTATCAAGTATTGTATTTTTGGAATTGTTATTTTATGATTTTAAATGAGTCTTCTTATTTCTTAAAAAACGTTCTTAAGCATTTTTTAAGTTTAAAATAAATTACTCATTTAAAGTTTATTAACTTGCTTTTCTTTCTTTTACTATTTATTGATTTCACATGATTTTAAGTTGTTTAATTACTTGTTTGCATAGTATACAAGGTGTGCCTGACTGATGTTTGTTAGTTCTGAAAAAGCCCAATCATCAAAATGAACAAAAGCACTCAACTTTTTTATTAATAAATTAGTCTAAAACATCAGTTTGTGGCTTGTAAGTCATGTTGTCTAGGATACTATTGTGCTTTTGCGTTAGAGCTAATGGATACCTCAGATATGTTTTTGGTTCTAAATAAGTCTAAACTAACTATATTAAAAATAGTGAATGCAGTAACAGAGATAAAAGAACGGGAAGTGAGATCTTTAGAAAAGGGTAGGATCAAATTACATTAAATAATGGGAACTGTGGGAGCAATCCATGCAGAATGATGTTTTGGAGGAGGAATGAGATTTAAGGGGAGGAAGGAATTGAATGAGCTATGTAATCTTTGATTGACAAAGAAAATATACGTGACATCCTCATGCTGGGCCAGTAATCAAGGAGCCTGAATCCTCACCACTGACACTGGAGAGGGACCTTCACTTAGAATACAAATGGATACATTCAGTATTTCTAGATGCAGACCTGTCTGCATCAAGCACAATTTTCCTTAAGAGCACCCAGGGAACACGCTCAGTCTGGGGAGTGGTTCCTCTCAATATATTTGTCCAGACCACCAGTAAGACTCCACACTGGCACAGCTTAGAGCTGAGTCCTTAGCTGGGGTTCCAAGCAAAGTCTTACCACATTCTCTCTATGAAATCACTGCTTTGTGTTCCTGCTCCAAGCAGCTGACACACAACCACACACACACACACACACACACACACACACACACACACACCTGGGAAAGGCTGGCACAGATCCAACCTGATGTGCCCCCTTCTGCCGAGACTATAAGCTAGTTAGCACTGCCACCAGAACCCCTGACAGCTTCTTTAAGGCTCTTACAAAGGTACACAATTATAACAAGTGAAATTAATATTAATATAAATTTCAATGCTGACCAAACAGCAAGGCTTTCAGGAGTGGCCACAGTTATCACCGAATAATATATGTAAATGTTCTGAAAGCTTAAATATTTTCTAAAAAGGACCAGTCACAATGAAAAGTTTAAATATATTTAATAATAAATAATAAAAGAACATGAAAATACTAAATATCTATTTATAGTAAACACCAGAATTTCAGTAACAGGAGATATTAAAAAATAACACTGATGAAAAGTTTCACACAATTATACTCTCACTATATTTTCCTGACTAATCTAAAGAGAATTACTGTTCCCTAGTTAAGTTGCTTACTGAATTGAGCAAGGCTAGATAATCTGGGTCGGCGGTCCTTGTTGTCAGATCGAATACAGAATGCTCCTGAGACTTCGGTCTCCTCTAATATTAAAACATTATTTCACTACAGAATGACATCACATAACATCTGGTCATCTGACTGTTTCCTGCACTATCCCCCATCACTAGAAGCTACCAGGGTTTAGCACCTTTGTGCTACAATATAGAGGTAAAGAGCTTTGCTCAGATGTGATGTAGCTGCTGGAAGTCATAAAACCATAAAACTATTTCTACAGGAGCTACCAAATATTCTCTAGCATAGACATCCATCTCTGGCTCCATTCAGAACTGTGGGATAGCATCTTTATGGTTTAACCCATAAAGTAATTTAATTTCAGATATATTTTTCAAAGTCATGTGGATTCAAATTAACCTCTACTCTTCCAGAATATGTTATTATAATGTATATATTTAAACAGAATAATCCATGTACATTTCTTTTCCTTCTGGCAGGGTGCAATTTTGATACATTTTACCATAAGCAAACATCACCAATACATTTTCAGCAAAAGCATCTGTACAAATCAGTTTGATATACAAATGACATACAGTTATTTACAAAATTTCAGCTAGCTGTGCTGGCATAAGTTATACATCCACTACCCTACTTCTCCTGGCATGGCTGGCAGTACCTCCTATCATCACAGTGTAGACAATTATTTGTGGTTTATGTTTGCAACTGAAAATATGCCAAGATGATTTGCTTTCATTTATATAAATGTATGATTGCCTATGTCATAAGTGATAATTCAATAAACCTATTTCAAACACAAAATTAATTCAATAAACGTGTTTTGTTTACAGAAATAACTATGGACAATTTCTTTAACATTCTTAGCTATATTCTTAATAGCTACTCATTTAAAATAGAAGGGACAGTAGTTAAGGATTGTATGCAAAGGGGTGGTTGGATTGACAACATTCTGTGTAGTGAAACACAGAATGTTGTCAATCCAGCCAACCCTTGTATACAACATTCTGTGTAGTGAAACACATAGTTTTTATAGAGGCAGAGGTTATATTAACTTGGATGGGTACAATTCTATCAGATGATAGGATGGGAGCAGTGTTTAATATGGGAAAGACTTTGTTAGTATTAAGAGGTTTTATGGAGCTACACATTTTTTGTGGTTACCAAGATGCGCAATATGGCGATTCCTAAAGGATGCAGCTTTAGCTTCACTAGCCTGGATTCTTGCAATGTACTTTAACATTTGATAAAACTGATTTTTGTTTCTGTGTTATATTCCTATTCCTGACTAAAGGCCTTAAGTTTACAGAAATCCATGGAACATGGTCGCTCTTAACTGTAATTTTATTGGCATGAAGGAGCTTATCTTGGATTGAAGTAGGTGAATTGTAGAAGGTAGATAAGGCAGAGTAGGGGGCTAGTGCATTTGAAAAGACAGTCCAGTCAGTTAGCTATAGTTTTGCTTGCAACATGGTCTGAGTGTTAATCAGGGCTTAACAGGAAATGATCTATTTTGGTGGGAGTGTAGTAGCTTTGAAAGACAAACGTAGATTGCTGATGTCATTCAGCAAGGTGAAAAGGTGCTTACATTTATTTGCAATGTTTCTAATAAATATATCAATAAGGAAGGAGTTTTTGGATTGTGGGTTCAGTCTAGTCTCCTCATTAACAAGTTGAAAAGGAGTGACAGTATTAAGCAATCTTCTTAAAGTACCTTTCAGAAAGGATTTGTAGTTGAACTTCAGAACACTACAGATGATTCATGTGTTTTTCTTTGGTTAGAGAAGATTTGTTGTAAGATGACTTCAAGAATGGGTACTATGACTGGAGGTGTTATACAGACAGTAGCAATAAATTGTTTTGTTTGGCCACCTAGTAACAATTGCATGCGTGTCCAGTTTCACATGTGTTGTTACTTCTAGTGATGGGAGAGGAAGAGGGACTGCATTTTTCACCATGGCTAACATACCTCATCCTTGGCTAAATTGTTACCCTACTTAAATTACCTTCTCCTAGTTTCAAGAACAAATCATGATAGCAGTAAATCAGAATGTATGGATTTAATCATCTTTGTTTTCTTTTTAATCCATCTGATGTTCTCATCAGCAGTACATTTATCCATAGGAAGACAAATGCTGGTCTCACAACAATGTTCTGTTACAATTTGGTACAAATTTGCACTAGGCACTCTTACACAGCCAATATTACTAGGAGCATTCCACAGTTTTTGTGATTTTTTTTGTAGGCCATTATGCTGTACAAAATAATGTATTTAATATAAAAAGTAATTGTAAATCATTTATAAATAAAACAGCTACAAGAAAACTATGCAACACCCTTTGGGAGACTGGGTGGAGGGCAGCTTGATTCTTAAAGATCTGCTGTTATGGTAAGTATCTTACATAACTGTGCTGTCTTCTTTAAAGAGTGCCACAATAACAGCAAAGGCTAACATCTGTGTAGATTGAGTATCTGTATATATCTAGCAAGTGGATGGCTGCATGATCTCCTGCAGTACAGGCATTTCAAAACCGCTCCCATTTCTGGACTGTACTTCTGACTTGTACTGTTTGGTAAATTTTTGACTTCTGTGTCGCACCTCTCAAATTCTCTTGTGTAGAAACATTCCTAAATATGCTACTGATGTTGCTGCTGCTCTAATAGCATTTGAATGTACTGCCCTTACTAATGTTTATTATCTTGCCTCTCTACTGTCCAGATTTTTGGCCTAATTGTTTTGGTCTGTTTCTCATAAAATGTGTGGTTTTCTGGCAAATCACTGGGGACTAATGTCACTAAATAATGACAGGCATTTGAGTTTTAGACTTCATATCTTTCCAAAATGCATTCTAATGCAAGACCTATTATTCTACCAACTTTCTAAATTTATAAGAGCAATAATTAAAATCTGTTTCTGATTTTGGACCTTTACCTTTGTCCACCCAGTATTTTTGGCTTTGTCCAGATGTCTTGCTGCAAGAGGTTGAGAGGTATGTTTATAATATTTGAGTGATAGCCAGCCATTTAGACAGTCTTCTCAGTGACAGGCAGACCTTGTCTTTTTCTGAATGAGACAAAAAGATGACCTGTTTTTCTAAACTTAGTTCTTCTTGTATAATATCTAAGTTGTCTGCTAACAATAGCATACAGTATATTGACATTGTTCCTCTTCATTCTGGTAGTTTGAATAAAAGACTTGTAGTGGTTTGGACTAATTCAGTCATTAATGACACAATCTTTGGCCTCAAGGTTGGTTATACATGAGAGGTTGTAACTCTGAATACCTTATGTGGCTCTGCCTCAAGTAACATTAACAAGAAAGATGTTTTCATCTGCTGTAAATGCTGGTTCAAATGGAGATAAAGTTAACTTTCCCAAAATAAAACAAATTACAAATTACAATATGGAAAGATATGCCATCTGCTTTATTTATTTGCGTTTGTTAAACAGGGTAGATCATTGATCTATCTAAATCTTTTTCAGACTCAGCCCAGGAGCACTGTTGGGTTAAACTTCCTCAGTATTGCACAGTAGGCTATGGAGACAGAAAATTAAACCCTGGACTAAAGGAAGCATCTTTTTAAATCTCGTATTCTTAATCCTTTGCATTTACTGCCAAAGCTTGGCACTTTTAAGAAAGTAAGAAAAATACTCCTTTTAGTAGACAGTCTTGGTGCTATCTATGGCTAGGATAGTTTCCAAGCAGAATCTGCAAATATATACATTTTGACGAACAAGCAAGTTTCATGTCAATAAATGTCTTAAATAGTACAAAAGGCTTGCTATAGGGCAATGTAAAAGTTTTAGACCTGTGAAGCAGTCTAGATGACAAATCTCTTATAGGTTCATAGGCAGGTACTAGGCTATTGGCCCTAGGGCCTATATAAGCCTAGCCAAATGGTACCCTGGCTTTTGACACCCAAAAACATTATTTTCCTGTGCCCCTGTCAACTAGAGCCACAGAAGTGATCCCCGGGGTGAATTTCCTATATCCCATCCAATCATCAAGATTTTTATTGAAGAGTGCTAATGAGGAGGTTTGTTTGATATAGATAGGTAGTTTGTTCCAGAGTATGGGAAGTCTCTGGGACAGGAATCTATCCCTCCAGCATGTTCTGTTTATTGTGATGACAAGGTTTAGGTCCCTAGAGCGTGTAGCTCGGAGGGATTGGGATTTCTTTATGTGGGGCATGTCCTACAGCTCTGGGTTTGACATAGCTTTGTATGTTAGTCAGAGATTGCCTCTGAGTAGGCGATATGCGACAGAGTAAAGCTGGAGTTTTTTGAGACGGTCTGCGTAGGGCATTTGTTTTAGGCCGGTAATCCCCTTTATGAGGTATTTCTGTGGCCTTTCCTGTTGTTGTAGATGTCTTATGAGGTACATACCAAAACGGGCGTTGTACTCTATAATGGATCTAATGAGTGACGAGTAGAGGGGAACAATGACTTCTTTTTTCCTGGATGAGAAACCTTTTGTGATGAGGTGTGCCATGTAGAAGGATTTCCTGACTACTGTGGTGATGTGATTATCAAAGGAGAGATTACTGTCCACCTGTGTCCCAAGGTCTCTTATCACACTTTCGGTGTTAAGTAGACTACCGCCTATGTGGTAGTTCATGGGTGCAGAGTTTTTACCAAAAGGGGTGAAAATGCACTTTTTGGCATTGAGCTTGAGGCCATGGCTTTGACACCAGGCATCTGTCTCAGTGAGGCCCTTTTGTAGGATATCCACATCGTTAGGAGATTTGATTATGGCTCCTAGTTTGCAGTCATCTGCGAACTTCGTTAGCCAAAGACCTTCTGTGTTGGCCTGTACTTCAGAGAAGTAGATACCAAACAGGAGAGGACGTAGGACTGAACCCTGTGGTACTCCACTTGTCACTGGTCTGAAGTTGGATTTAGAGTCTGCTACTTTCACAGTGTGGGTTCGGTCAGTGAGCCAGTTGGCAACCCATCTTGTGACATAGGGATTTATACCTAGTTTAGTGAGTTTGTCTATAATTCCAGAGTGGGGGATGGTGTCAAAAGCCTTGGCGAGATTTAGATAGGCTGTGTGTACCACCTTACCCTCATCTACAGCTTTGGTGACCACTTCAAAGAAGTCTATCAGGTTTAGGAGACATGATCTGCCTTTTACAAACCCAAACTGGGTAGGGTCCAGAGTTTGGAGATTGCCAGTGTCATTGTTTATATGTTCCATGATGATACGCTCCATAGCCTTGCAGTCCAGGCTCATCAGGCTAATGGGGCGGTAGTTCCCGGGGTCCGTGGTGGCTCCCCCTTTGTACAGTAGGATAACTGTTGCTGTGCGCCATTCAGTGGGCACAAAGTCTGAGGTGAGGCTATGATTGAACATGGTACTTAGGTGGGGTGCCAGTTCATTCTGTAGTTCATGTAGAACGCACCCTGGGATGTTGTCAGGCCCCATGGATGCTGTGTTCTTTGCTTTGGAGAGTGTGTTTTTTACCTGTGCAGCCGTGATTACAGGTACTCTGCATTCTTCCGGTATAGAGATGGGCCCTTTAGGGGATGAGAGAGGGGTAAAGTTATCAGTGAACCTATCTGCCAGGATGTTGGCAATATCAGTTGGTTCTGTATATTTAGTGTCACTTTTATTAGTGAAAATGTGCTGTATTTCATCTCCTCTCATCCTTTCAGATATCTATAGCTTATGTAGAAGGGAACATATATTGGGAATGAAAATAATATCCTCTAAACTGGCAGATTTATAGTTTTACGACAGGACATAATAATCTTCATTGAGTGTATAACACCTTTTTTGTATATTTCCAGTTCACACCCACAGCTCTTTATGGCATCCAGACTTTTTCTGAGGTCTGGCTACTTCAACTAAGCAAGTCACCAGTTAATAATAGGCAGTATTAGAAAGTGAAAAGTGTTATAATAAAATTACACTATGATTGTTAATGTAGGATGTGCTGCAGTAGAGAACTATCACTATTTGTCACTTATTATTCATATTTTCTTACTCGAGAGTCCTACATACTATTGAGGGGGGTATGGTGTGATATGCCATGGTGGGAGACAGGAAAAAGAAGTTATGTACTTGCATAATGTTCGATGTTTGTAGTCCCTTCATTCTTATGCTTGGGATCGGAGCCGAACCTCGGCCATTTTCGAGCTCAAAAACTTCTGGCTGGCTTGTGGCTAGGAGGTATCCCATAATGCACCACTAACATAACCCAGATCTTGTTTGCTGCAATGAGAAATATACAGAGACAAAGAACAAACCATGTAGAAAGGACCCAACATAACAATAAGGCAGTAGTCACTCTACTCCCAGGTTCTCAAGGTGGGGGCAGGAAGGAGAGTTTGTAAGAATGAAGGGCGAGATGGACTACAAACATTGAACGTTATGGTAAGTACATAACTTCTTTATGTTCTGTAGTCCTATCTCGCCTTCATTCTTGCACTTGGGACAGTGTCCCCAGCACCTTTATCTTGGGTGGTTCACTGGAAAATGCTCCTGAGTACTGTGGAACCAAAGGAAGACCTGTTCCTGGAAGCCATATCCAATTTGTAGTGAGTAATGAATGTATGAGGTGAAGCCCATGTTGCTGCTGCACAGATGTTTAATAAGAATTTTTGCTTGAAAGGCTACCGAGGTAGACACAGATTTGGTAGAGTGAGCTTTCACCTTGAAGGAAGATCTTTGCCACTGGATGTATAAACAAAGTAAATGCAGCTGGAAATCCAGTGAGACAATGTGGTTTTAGAAACTGGAAGGCCCTTCCTTGTATCTGAAAACAATCGATTCGACTTTCTGAACTTCTTAGTTCTGTCAAGATAAAAATGCAATTGTCAATGCACGTCCAGTTGGTGAAATCTGTACTCTGCCTTGTTAGAAAAATTAGGGGAGAAAACAGCTAATTCAATGGACTGATTAATACTGGCCTGAGAAGAAACCTTAGGAACAAAGGAAGGGTTTTTGTCCATAAGGAGACCCTAGCTCTGTGAAACACCAAATAAGGGGGCTTAATGGAAAGGGACTGCAGTTCAGAGACCCTCCTTGCAGATCTAATAGCCACTAAAAATATAGTTTTGCATGATAAGAACTTAAGGTCACAAATTGCTGAAGGTTCGAAAGGGCTTGAAGTAAGTCTATGGAGTACAAAATTCAAATCCCAGGGTGCCACAGGATCCATGACTAGAGGTCTTAATAAGGTGGCCCCTTTAAGGAAAGCTCTACACAGTCTATGCGCCATAAGGTTAGAGTCATTAGCCAAATGAAAGGTAGAAATAGCTGCCAGTTGAACTTTAATAGTGGCAGCTGCTGAGCCTTGATAGAACAAACTGAGTAAGGAACTCTAAAATGGCAGAAATGGGAGCTGTGTAAGGATCGAGGTTTCTCTCATGGGCCCAAAAGCAGAATCTTTTCCATTTACTGGTATAAGTCTTTCTGGTAGAAGGTTTGTGAAAAGATGTCAGAATATGTATAACCTCAGGAGAAAGGTCATGAAGCCTGACTAGGGATGGAATTGGAGAAGCCAAGCTGTCAAACTGAGGGTGTGGAGAGAGGGATGGAACACTCCTGACATGTGCGTCAGCAAATCTGGCATTGGGTCCAGAGTCCACAGTTCATCCATTAGATGAGGTCTGAGGAAGGGAAACCAAATTTTTCGAGGCCAGTAAGGAGCAATTAGGATCATTTTGCTTCCCAAGGATATTGCTTTCTGAATTACCTTCGATATCAGGGGGAATGGTGGGAATGCATAGAGAAGTCCCGAGGGCCAATCGTGAACGAGTGCATCTCTGGGTGTCTCCCTTCTGGGGGAATTAAGGTGAAGTAGCTGCTGCATTTGGCATTTAGGAGAGTGGCAAATAGATCGCAGCAAGGCTGACCCCATTTGGGAAAAATCTGTTCCACAATGTATGTGTTCAGAGACCACTCGTGAGGCATCAGAATAGCCCAGCTGAGCCTGTCGGCTATCATGTTGGATTTCCCCGGAATGTGCATTGCGACCAGAAAGCATTGGGAAGACACTGCCCACTCCCACACTCAAAGGGATTCTCTGCAAAGGGGATATGATTTGGTCCCTCCTTGTTTGTTTATGTACCACACCACCGACATATTGTCCGAGTGGATCGCAATCGTCCCTAGAGGGAGAAAGCTGTGAAGTGCTTGCAATGCCAGAAGCACTGCTCTCATCTCCAAGATGTTGATATGCAAATGAGCCTCGTGTTCCTGCCATATGCCTTGGACTGTTCTCCCTAGATAATACTCCCCCCCCCCACCCTATCTGGGAGGCATCCGTGGTCATGGTGGCAATCGGGGGGATGGAACAAATGGTCTGCCTGTGTTTAGATGGCTGGACTGGGTCCACCATAAAGATCCTGTTTGCATAATTCTGTTATCAGGATGGGGGTGAGAAAGAAGTAGATGTTGCAGTGACCATTGGGCCAAAAGTAACCACTGCAGAACCCTCATGTATAGTCTGGCTAATGGGACTAATTTTATTGTAGAGGCCATCGTCCCTAACAACTTGAGCACCATCTTTGCTTTTGCTTTCCTTAAAAGAAGTAAGCTCATAATTTGTTCCGTGAAGTTCTGAATTTTCTCTATGGGAAGGTAAGCCCTCATTGAGATGGTATTTATTTCGGTGCCAATAAAATTCACATGCTGAGAGGGCGATAATGCAGATTTTTGCCAGTTTATTATAATCCCTAACTGCAAGCAAGTTGAAATGCTAGTGTCCCTGGCCTGTAACAGTAGATGCCTGTTGGTGGCAGTCAGGAGCCAGTTGTCCAGGTACGGAAACACTTGGAATCCCCGACATCTCAAGTGAGCCGTTACCACTGCCTTGCATTTGGTGAACATTCTGTGGGCTGTAGTGAGACTAAAGGGCAGGGCCCCCAGCCGGAAGCGTAACTGACTCCCTGATGCTCTGTCCATTCTGATATGGTAGTATGCATCTTGGAAGTCTATGGAGCACATCCAAACGGCTTTCCCTAACAACAGGAGTACCGACTGTAAGGTGACCATTTGGAACTTGGACTTCTGTACAGATTCGTTCAATTTGCTGTGATTCACGATGGGTCTCACGTCCCCTGTTCTTTTTGGCACCAAAAAGAATGTGGAGTAAGTCCCTAATCCTACTTGGTCTGCGGGAACGAGTTGGATGACTCTCTTTAAGAGCAACTTTTGGATTTCTAGAGTTGCTGAATCCCTGTGATTGGGTGGAACATCTGGGATTCGTCTGATACGAGGAGGTGGAGAAAAGAAGGGAATATAGTAACCTCTGGTAATTATTCTTAATACCCACTTGTCTTGAGTGAAATCATGCCAAGCTTCTGGGTATAAGGATATACGACCAACGGCTGGCTCCAGAGATGCACGGTCGGGCCTCCTTTCAGGAGCGCTGATAGGGATGACCACAAAAGGAATCGCTGTCTCCCTGGTTCTGTGGGCCTCCCCTGCCTCTAGGGTGGCGTTTACTGTTATTTCTTCCTCCTCTGCCTCTGGAGAAGGAATCACCTTGTGCATCCTGAAAAAACCTCTACAACATCTTGAACCACATTTTGCCGCCCTTCTGCTCTTTGGGATAGGGTCTAGAAGGAATGGAAAAACGGACTCCCATGGCAGACAGGGTTTTTCCTTCCTGTTTGCACCTGGTGAGTGTGTCCTTTACCTTGGTTCCAAACAATGAGGATCCATCAAAGGGAGCATTGGTAAATGTAGACTTAAAGGCCTCTGCAAGGTTACACAAGCACATCAAGGAGTGTTTTCTGAACCCGCTGCCCTACTCGCTCCATCAGTTGCGTAAGATAACCTCACGGAGGAGTTTACAATAGAATTTAAAGTAGACATCTGTGCATTAACCTTCTCAGATACCACTTCAGATAAGTTACTTTGCAGAGTCTCTCCCAGTTCTTTTAGGAGATCTCTCTGGAGCCTTGTGAAATGAGACAGGTACTTCAGCGATCTAAGTGTAAAAACTGCTGAAGAAAAGACATGCTTCCCATACCTATCCATCGTCCAAGACTCCTTGTTCAGTGGATGGACAATGGAGAAAGTTTCAGCAAGTTCCTTTTTGGTGGCTGCTGCCACCACCATGACATCTACCGGAACACCCTTAGTAAGAAAGTCTTTGTCCTGGGGTGCTGACAAAAATTTATTAGATCTTCTAGGAACCAGTTCCACAGAATCAGGAGATTCCTAAACCTTTCAACTCACTAGATCCAGTAGCTTGTCAAAAGGTGGAGACACCCAAGAGGTGGAGGGTTGAGACCCGAATGCCTTCAGGTACACTGACTCCTCATCAGAAGGGGATGTGGTGGGCCAACCGCCTCTCTGTTTCAGGATCTCAAGTATATCCACGAATGAGATATCAGAGGATGACTTGGGGGACCCTTCTGACTCCTCGAGGTCAGTGTCTGATGTAATGGACTCATCAGGGAAGTCAACATGTTTCCTCTTACAAGTTTTCTTCTGAGGTGGCTCCTCAGAAGGGTATTCTGGGGAGACCTCGGAAGACTGGGGACCATTCATGGAGGTTTCCTGTGGCTGCGAGTCTCTGCTGTGTTGGGAGAGAGAGGGAGAAGAGACTGAAGTTGGCGGTTTAGGGGGAAGAGTGTCGGTGCCTCTGGTTGAAACTGAAGACCTGAACAGCACACTCCTCATCACCTCGAAGGCCGATCCTCCTGGCTCCAAGGATTCCCACCGCTCCGAAGAGGCAGTCCTTGGCGCCAAGGAGATGGGCTCCGAGGCAGATGTGGGGTCCAATCTCACCTGAGCCAAAGCACTGAGAAGTAGGCTCGGAACCGAAGTTCAGTTCCAAGTGTCCCCTTTGGGCCCGATTGGAGAACTGAGGACCCTAGTCCCCATTGATGGCACCGAAGGGGTCGGAGTGGAGATCAGAACCGAGAGACCGACTGGAGTAGCTGGAACTGACCTTTCCACAACCTGAGGAACCGACATCTCTGGCTCTGAAGTGCCAGAGTGGCTTGGAGGAGGAACATCGACAAGGTGTATGGGCACATGAGGCTCTGGAGCTGACTGGGACGGAGCCGAAAGTAAATTTGCCAGCGCCGAGGTCTGAAGCAGTCTGTGCACCACTCTCTCAACGTCCTCATCAGAAAGGCTCATAGAGGACCTGGAGGATAGAGTGGGGGACCTAGATCGCTAAAAGACAGGCGACCTAAGAGTTGGGGAGACCGGTCGGAGTTCAGCTGACCGGCTCCGAGACACAGGCTCAGTTTTCAGCTCCAAAACTCCTAGAGCCAAAACTGATGGATCCACAATAGAAACCTCTGTTGGCACCAAGACCAGTGGAGCCGGAGAGGATGTTTTCAGTTTGGCAATTTTGTCTGGTGGCTCCGACAACACAGAATGAGTGGGGGACCGCCTTTTTGTAGATTTGGCTTTGTCTTTCTTGGAGGATGGAAACTTAGAATTGGAGGATGAATAAGCCAACTCATCCTCAAAAGAATGCTTTAATAGTCTTTTCAAGATAAGTTTGTTCTTTCTCTCTTGAAAAACACGGGGACTAAAGGCATGACAAAACAAGCAAGACTCTTGTCGGTGAATAGCACCCAAGCAGTACACACACAGATTGTGCCCATCCGTTAAAGACATTTTCTGGGCAAATTTTGTACATTTTTTCAAGCCCGAAGGCTTGTGATCCTTAGAATCCTTAGACATTAATGCAATAAACAACTAAAGATAATAATGAACAAGAACTACCTCCAAACAGTTAGTCCAGGCAACAGCAAAGACAAACAGG
This sequence comes from Protopterus annectens, assembly GCF_019279795.1. Lineage (NCBI taxonomy): Eukaryota > Metazoa > Chordata > Ceratodontiformes > Protopteridae > Protopterus > Protopterus annectens. Next base: position 140,232,827 of record NC_056732.1, read on the forward strand.
CAGACAGAGGACTAGGTCCTCTAACTTAAACGGGCCTAGCCCTAAGAGATGAAGATAGAAATAAACCGAGGACTAGGTCCTCTAACTTAAACAGGCCTAGCCCTGGGAGAAAACCCAAACAACAGAACAGAGGACTAGGTCCACTAACTTAAACAGGCCTAGCCCTAGGTGAAAGAGAAAAAACAAGAACAAATAATTAGCACAGCAAGCAAAAGAGATGCAGGGATACAAGAAGGCCAACGGAAGGATGGCCAATCAACGCACAAACAGTACAAACAGTAAACAATGCAGCAAATTGTCTAAGACAGACACGGAATGTGATAAAACACTAAACTAGAGAATACAATTATTTAGTCAGCAAATAACTAGGAAAAATATACTGCAAAGTTTTCACTTAGCCATGGCCAAGAAGAAGCATGTCTGAGCTCAACGAGTGGCAAACGAGATCTGGGTTACATTAGCATGCATTATGGGATACCTCCTAGCCACGAGCCAACCAGAAGTTTTTGAGCTAGAGAATGGCCGAGTCGGAGCCGAGGTTCGGCCCCGATCCCAAGTGTAAGAATGAAGCCAAGATAGGACTACAGAACATCATTTGTTTCCAGTGCCCACTTATATCACACTACAGATGAGATATTGCTAGTTTGTTAGCAGTTATGAAAATAAACAATATTTCCATATGTACTTAATACTGCAAAAACCAAGGGACTTACAAACTGTTGCACAGCATCAGTTGAATCTTTAGATGTTATTGAAGAAAACTATCTTTGATAATTGCACATTACACAACTTGAGAGATATTCAGTGTTATTTGTATTGCTAATTATGCAATTAAGCATATGGTTTCATATTTCTGTAAATAGCTCAACAAACATGTATTAACAGAGGAATTTATTTTAATTGGAAAGCTTATATCTGATTAACAAAAATGTTCTAACAATATATGTCTAGGATGTACAGTTTACAAGATCTGAGAATCCGTGTGAAAGTTTAGTGAAAAATATAATTTGGGGGTTTTGTCCATCATAATAAATTAATGTACTGACGATTATCACTGTATTGCTGTTTGTGAAATTTTAATAGCTATTACTGTTCAAAAAATATTTTCATTTATATATTTTCATTTAGCTATCTTATGCTTTTTAAGTTTATTTTTCAGAAAATGCTCTGGAGTGCGAGTTGTGTATATACAGCTAGAAGTGTGACATTCCACACCACAAACTGATAATGAGTTAAGGACTTATGTTAAGGCAATGGCCATGTGCAAGACTGGTCTGTTTTACTAAAAAAATACCACAGCTTCCTCAGCCATGGCAGAGATATTAAAAATTAGACTTATGATAAGTTTGAGTCAATAAAAAGAAGAAAGTGTATATTCTTCAAACTGTCTCCTGAGTAGAGTGGGAGGAAAAAGTTGTGATGTGATTGTTAAAGTCTGTGGCAAATGGGTCCACTTTTAGGAAACCTAAATTTGTGTATTGCCTCAAAATATCCTTTCATGATCTAAAGTTATCTTCCTGCTTGAAGGATCTACTGATTCTATAATCCTGGGATAAGATCTGTTAAGGATTTAAGGTTGTGAGCCAATGTGTAACAAAAAAACACCATCAAATCTGGACTGTCTATTAGAAATATGTTGCTTCTATTTGTTTATTAATATATTATATTACTCTGATATTGCCTGCACTAACTTGATAACATACTGGGTAAAATCTGTCCTGGAGGTTCTCAAAGTTACAAGGTCATGTAAGCTGCTTTTACCTCATTCAGTCCTATGTGAAGTGAACTTTCTTGCTGATTCTAATTGTTCTGTATGGGCAGGTTGCTGAAGTGAGTTCCCCAAGCATAATCCAAAGAGTCTGTTATTAGATATTGAACTATTGTTGGAGGAAGGTCATTCCTATGAATAATTTTGTCATATAGGTCCATCACAGGAATTATTTTCTCATATATTAGGAAATACAAATCAACATAGCCTTTCAATTGGTAGATGGATTCCACAGGTTTCTGAGGTACTGCTGTGTCTTTCTTATATGCAACTGCATGAGGTACTAAGAAAATGCAAGAAGCCATAGGTCCCAGAGCTATCAGAAACTGTTTTACTTTAATTATTTGCTGTTGAGAGAGTTTGTTCACAACTGTGTGAGTCTCTGCTTGTCCTGACTTAAAAAAAAAGTCACAAATAACAAATCTATGATGGCTTCTAGAAAAATTACTGTAGCTTACAGTGTTGTAGATGATTTTTTTTTTGCTGTAGTTTGCTCTTACTTCTAAACATTGGAAAAAAGATGACTGATCTTTTTTCTGTCACAAACTTCTCCATCTAACCTCCACTGACCTCCAGCATTTGTCCCTGTCACCTCCATTTTCACCTATCGCTTTTCCAGGCAATCCCAGATGTATTCCTTCACCAGCCCAACCTTCTGCATTCATGGCCTGCAAATTCTTCAAACTGCTATAGCCAAGGGCACGAGAGTGAGGACTCACATATTGAGAGGTGGATGGGCACTGGGAGCCATAATACTATGGGTGACTGGTCAGACTCACTAGCCAGGGGAAGAATGTGCAGTGACATCAGTGTGAATGGTACATGCACCCACATATTGAACACTGGATGTTGTCACTTCCCCTTCTACAGAAGGGCGTCTTCAAGACCTATAGTCTTCACTAGAGATTACACAGACTGTTGCAACCCCCCCCAACCATCCCCAATGATAGCCACTTCATCTTATCCTCAACTGGTTGACCCTTCTAATGCACAGTGTCTATTAACAAACCTAGCTACCAGTGGCAGAGCTGAACACACTGCTTCTGAACTAGCAGAATAGGATAAGTATTTAACATATACAGCAGTGACTACTCCTTTGCATCTATTAAGCAATCACCTTTTTTTCTGAGATGTTCAAACACTTGAGCTAAGTATGTGAAATGCAGTAGGAGCAGTGGATGCTCCAAATTCAAGAGCTGAAAGCTGAAAAAATGCTGAGCTATCTGAATGATGAGTTATTTTCAGTGAGATAACATTATTGGAATACAAAGATAGACATCTTTTTAATATGCAGTTACCATCCATGCAAGTGTTTTCCTCTGGAAAATGAAGTAGATCTAGGAATGGTCCAATGGCACTATTCTTTTAAAAAAGGAATAGTCTGAAGTAAACACTTCTGATCCTGCGATCTGCAGGATGCCCACTGCATTGCCTCTTAATTAGTAAATTATCTAATAATTGTAAAGACTGATGGAGGTAATGTGGCGGCATCCATGCAGCAAGCTGCACTGATGGTTTTTGAACAAATTCTACTTTATAACCACACTGCACTGTTTGAAAAACCCATATATCTGTGGTCATCTCCTGTCATGCAGAAAGCTGACTGAAATGTTTCTCCTGGGGGTAGTAAGGGGGGTAGAATCGAAGCTGGAGTCATTTTGGAAGAACTTTGGTTATATCTGCCTTTAATATTGAATTTAAGAAGTAATTTATCTGCTTTCTTTTATATTGTTTTTCTTAAAGAGACTGTTCTTTTGAAACTAAGAGGTAGATGGCACATACATTTCTTAAAATGAAAACATTGTTTTCCTTCTCTTTTGTAAGGCTGCAAGGCTATCATCTGATGGCTGTACAAATAAATGTTTTTTTGCCACTGCAGAATTCAGTAATCTGAATCTGCATTCTGCATTATAGGACTCTGTTCTAAGCCATACAAATCTTCTCATAACTCCTCCTGACACATTTGGCCTTGATGAAACACTACAGTGGATGATGTCCAGTTTTATCTGTAGTAACAAGTTTTTTTTTTTTTTTCAGTTTACTGGTGGTAGTATTATTACTTGGAATATAATATATTTTTTCAGAATTTGCTGTTAAATAGAATTCTGCTATGACACTATATCAAATTAAAAATTTAGTTTGCCCTAACAGCAAAGGACCAAAATGTGCATATTTTGCACCACATTTCTAGCTAGTAGATCTGACTCTTTAACAAAGTTAATGACAGAGAGGAGAACCTTATCACTCTGATTAGATGCAGATAAGGACAGAGTAGCATGGTCTGCCTTATATGTACTGGATTAATCTTGTATACCTAAAGGAATGTTGTGCATCGTGTCAATCTCTTGTGGGGTTGGTGCATCTGAATCTGGGCAGTAATTCCTTTCAAACACCCTAGAAATCATCTGAACATGGATGAACTGTCCATTTCGAGTCTTAACATTTTTCTGAATCGCTTATTTGGAGAAGAAGGATCTTCTGTAAGGCAAATGAAAAATGCTACAATGTGAATCAATATTTTCACAAAAGAGACACTAATAAGAAAAATAATTCATGTCATATAAAGACCACCACTGAATTAGAACAACCAATGAAAGATATTTTTGCTATCTTGAATCTTTTCAGGAATATGTGAAGTTTTACATCTCTGCATACAATCTATACTGAAGATAAGCATTAGTCCAAAGAATGGAATTACATATTTTCCTGTTGCAGTACTCCTGCACTATAATCAAATATGGTATAGTAAATGTTTTATATTCAAAAGAAAAATGTGATAACATGGTCCAGATTAGTTAATGTAATTGGTGGGTATAGAATGGTTAAATGTTGCAGATGCATTATGCTATTTCACCAGTTATGACTGCAAGTGACAAGATCATATGAGACTGCAAGTTAGATAACATAATGGTTCTGTAATGTTCTTTTGACAGCACTGAGGTTGGAGAAAAGAACTTTGTTACTTTTGATAATGACTTACTATCCTTGTTTTCTGAGAGTCAGTTGAACAGCAACAGCATCCTATTAATAAAACAGTCATCTTGTTCTGGTACTAAGTAATTTAGATATTTTCTTGAAGATTTACTTTGATAACCTTGTCATCATAACCCTTTTATGATGTTTTTTGTGTGAATCTGTGTTGTGTTTTTGTCAAAAAGAATAAGAAAATTGAGAAAAATATAGCTACTGTTGTAAATATAAAAAGATAATCACAACTACGTTTCAATAGTATTTCATTTTTTTTAAATATCCCTTTAAAAAACGATAAATGGCACAGAAGCATGAGCTCCCAGGCAGACATTTTTCCAGTGTTAATGTGGGACCTCGGACCTCCAGTACTGAGAATGTCAAAAAGTAACAAGAGTTCCAAGAATACTGGCATATAAGGGCACCTTGCACATCAAAAATGCTTCACAAAACATTGATAATCCTTAAAGGGACAGAAGTGAGGATGATCAAAATCATGAGTGGAAAAAGATAATGACAAAGGTGCTTAAATCCAAATGTCATGCTTTACTGTTACAGTGATCCTCCCTGAATGAAATCCATAGGCACCAGAATAGTACAGCTGAGTTAAGCGCTCAAAACAATGCTATATATACAAGGGTGTTAATTATGTGTGCAACAGCCTTTACAAATGGGCATGCTCATCTGCAAAACACCGGATCTTGATCATATTTCCCACAAATAAGCCACTACTGGCCCCTTACATATGTGATGCACTAAATGAGGTCAACATGAGACTTTTAGATAACTTTCAATGGCAGGTACTCAAATCATCTTTTCTGAGACAGAAACTTCAGACAACAGATTAATTAACACAAAAATAACTGTTCCACTGAAAAATTTAAATAGGTACATAAAAGAATGTTATTGTAGAATAGAACAGAAAAATGCATTCAAAAGAAGGATTGTGAGTGGGGGCTGTTACTCCTCAAATAAATTTGCCCTCATATGTCTACTGTTAGAGGGATAACCTTACATAGTTGTAGTACCTAACTTTGGCAGCATCATCTTGACAGTAATCCTTACATGTGTGCCGATTTCCAAGTGGGTTACCTTTAACAAAGCAAAAAATTAAGTAACTGGCTCATTGTATTGCATTCTGTTTTGATGAATGCAGCATTACTGTTGAAGGGCCTGATAAGAAGCAATCATCTAGGGCTGCTGTCATGACTGCTACATATTTCAAGGAATATACATATATATATATATATATATATACATATATATATATATATATATATATATATATATATATATATATACAAACTTGGTGGTTAGTAGCTAGTTAATCCTCCAAACTGCGAATGTCTACCCTATCTCAAGACTGCCTATCTGCATTCTAATGCTTAGTATCACACTATGCATTTGTCAGAAATACTGACTACAGCAAATACTAGGCAGATATATTCCTTGAAATATGTAGCAGTCATGACAGCAGCCCTAGATGATTGCTTCTTATCAGGCCCTTCAACAGTAATGCTGCATTTATCAAAACAGAACACAATACAATGAGCCAGTTACTTAATTTTTGCTTTGTTAAAGGTAACCCTCATTACCCTTTCATATTTTTCAGTTGGTGAGTTTTAGTTATAACTTTAGAAACATCTTGGCGTGTGCCTGTCTAAAGCATAAGTCAAGTGCTCCCATTTATTTTCATAATTTGGGAAGAAAGCAGATAGTTGAAAGAACTGGTTCAGGAAACAGAAAAATATTTTTTTTCAGAATGATCAGAAGTGGTAGTCACTTGGTCAGCAAGAAAACTTTAAAAAAAATTTGTGGCTGTGGGATTTCTGGTGATATGAAGAGATGAGAGGATATGCTCCCCTAGTCTCTCTGAGGCTGAATGGTTATTTTCCCATTTAAAACCTTACATTTGGAAGTATTTATTTATTAGTTAAATAGAGGTAAAGGAGCACTGATGTTCATGCTTGGAGTTGTCAGAAGATGAGAGAAGCACACAATAAAGAAGCTGTGTTGGAGATGAAGGCAAGCAATATGGTGAGTGACGATCAGTTAATGGGATTACTAGAAGTACAGTTATGTAAGATCAGAGACTGTAGCTTAATCCTCTCAGCCAGACCACCAGACTGATTCATCCTGATAATGTAGGTAATTTGACTGTTTATGTAGGAGACAAGAAATGAGGTTAAATGAGTTATCCTAAGCCAAACAGGAAAATCAATTAAATCTTTTCTTTTCATACACACATGAGCTTCTGAAACAAGACATTTAAAACATTTATGACATCTGAGGATAATCTAAGAATAAACACAAATATTCCATCTATACAGGTTGCAGCAAATCCTCCATTTACACATGTTGAGAGAACACAGCATTTTTGTTCAGTCAGCAATGTTTTATTGAGGGTACTTGACTAGGAGACACATGTTATATGACAGCTGCCAAATTATAGTGAACTAAGGATCTTTCAGCTGCTTTGCTGCAATCAGAATCAAGCTTGTCAAATATAACGTTATTTTGAGTAACACATTCTAAATCAGTGGAGAAGTGGAAAGAATGTTGTGATTACTTGGAAAGGAAAATCAAGCTACTGCCCATGTGCATTGGTGGGACAATACAGAAAGGTATATATTGCGGTCAAGTATTATGAAGAACTACAAAGAGGTTTGCTTTGTGTAGAATCACAATGAACTGTTAACCTTTTGAAATACTTTCCTAACACATTGCCATTCACAAGCTGCACATTTCTCATCAGGAAGTTGTCCAGTTCTGCTTATCTTGAAAGCAGAATACACCATAATTCTACAGGAAATCGATTTCCAAATAAACATTATATCTCTAAAAAAAGACAGACCTTAGACCTTATTGTATATTGAGGCACCCTAACATTCTTATCTTGTTTGCCTTTATTTATACCATTTTATTACTTATTAAATGCATAGATGAAATGGTCATAAGGCACGTTTTCAGACACAGCCCAAGCAATTGGCACATGTAACAATTAAATAAAAATTATACTTGCAAAATAGTAAAAGGCATTGGTTGTGGGTTCGAGTCCCACCACAGTCGATTTTGTTGGGGTTGACATAATGGTTAAGGTGTTTATCTCACAGACACACAGCATTCAATTCTCACTTTTGAGGGAAACTGGCTAGACTTAAAATGGCCCACAAGGGCAGCTAGTCTAGTACTTACCTATGAACATAAATGAAATAAAAATTACAACCATGGCAATAATGGAAGAAGTAAGATCATAACTTACATTACTGTATAGTAAGAGAATTACAGTGTCTTGAGAGAGAGAGAGAGTACTTGGCATGTCTCATTTAGTCATTCCCTTTGAAATGCTGAAATTAATTTGGCACTCCTTGTGCTTTTTTTTACAAAGTAGACTAGACTTGGTGCATTTCTGGTATTAACTGACAGTCATTCTAGATGTCTTACCTCCAGTGCCAGAGTAAATGTAAGCATACAAAATCCTAAGTATAGAGAGTCAGCTGTATTACCAATTTGACTTCTAAGTGAATCAGTTGTCACAAATTATTTTAATATTACTTTCTAACAACCGCTAAAGAGTGACTATGATATGATTCAAAACAGAATTAATAATGGATCCATCAATCCATCCATAACCCCTTTTTCCCATTTTTCACATGGGATCAGGGTGTCACTTCAACAGTGACAATCACCTAGAACAGAGTTTTACACTGCCTGGTGGCTAGCTCTACTGTGGTAATTCTTCCTCGCCTCACACTCGCATGCAGACTCACACCTACAGCCACTTTAGCATGTCCAATCCACCTACTGCATGTCAATGGAATGCAGGAGGAAAACAAAGCAGAGGAAACCCACACAAGCACAGGGAAGGCATGCAGAATTTGCACAGAAGGTGCCCCAGCCAAAAATTAAACTGGTGAACCTCTTGCTGTGAGGTGACAATGCTGTGCCACTGTGTAATTGATCACCTAATGTAAAATCTATTTTGAAACCTATCTACAGCATTAACTATTTTGCTAAGTGGAACTGAAGTCAAATTCATGATTTATTTTCAGAAATTGTTTTGGGAACAAATTTGTAGTGGAGACATTTGCTTTCTGGTTAAAGTACATGTAAGAAACTACTTATGGGACTGCATGGCCAATCAGTCTTCCCAAGAAAAGGGCACCACCAATCAGGATTTTGGTAGCTGGCATTAGTGGTGTCTTGAAAAGAATGAACTGAGAAACAATCCATTGCTGATGGTGTTTCTTAAAGAACTTGCAAACTCTTAGTATAGGAGAAGAGAAGGCTCTAACTTTGAGAGAAAGAATATCGACATTCAGTTAAAGTAATTAGCTTACCTACCTCTTTTCCTTTAATAAGTCTGAGATTTCCCTGTAATGCCCATGGTCAGGCTTGAGATTTCGTATGCATCTCATTGCATAGCACTATCACTATTTTCATACCAGCCTATTAACATCCAGCACATTCTTAAGCAATCTTCATTTCTTCTTAAATCCTTGAAGGGAAGTCATTGGATGAAACCAATTCATATCTGGATGTTTCTTGTTCATAGGTAGGGAATAGGCTATTTGCCCTAGGGCCTATACAAGCCTAGCCAAATATGTACCCTGGCTTTCGCCACCCAAGAAAATTATTTTCCTGTGCCCTTGTCGAGCAGAGCCACAGAAGTGATCTCTGGGGTGAATTTCCTATTTCCCATTCAATCATCAAGATTTTTCTTGAAGTGTGCTAATAAGGAGCTCTGTTTGACATAGATAGATAGTCTGTTCCAGAGTATGGGAAGTCTCAGGGACAGGAATCTATCCCTCCAGCATGTTCTGTTTATTGTGGTGACAAGGTTTAGGTCCCTAGAGTGTGTAGCTCGGAGGGATTGGGATTTCTTTAAGTGGAGCATGTCAAACAGCTCTGGGTTTGACATAGCTTTGTATGTTAGGCAGAGATCGCCTCTGAGCTGGAGTTTTTTGAGACGGTCTGCGTAGGGCATCTGTTTGAGGCCAGTAATACTCTTTGTGAGGAATTTCTGTGGCCTTTCCAGTTGTTGTAGATGTCTTGTGAGGTACATACCAAAAGGGGCGTTGTACTCTATAATGGATCTAATGAGTGATGAGTAGAGGGGAACAATGACCTCTTTTTTTCAGGAGGAGAAACACTTTTGTGATTAGGTGAGCCATGTACAAGGATTTCCTGACCACTCTGGCAATGTGATTGTCAAAGGAGAGATTACTGTCCACCTGCGTCCCAAGGTCTCTTATCACACTTTCGGCGTTAAGTAGACTACCACTTATGTGATAGTTCATGGGTACAGAGTTTTTACCAAAGGGGATGACAATACACTTTTTGGCATTGCGCTTCAGGCCATGGCTTTGACACCAGGCATCTGTCTCAGTGAGGCCCTTTTATAGTATGTCCACATCGTTAGGAGTTTTGATTATGGCTCCTAGTTTGCAGTCGTCTGCAAACTTTGTTAGCCAAAGACCTTCTGTGTTAGCCTGTACTTCAGAGAAGTAGATACCAAACAGGAGAGGACCCAAGACTGAACCTTGTGGTACTCCACTTGTCACTGGTCTGAAGTCAGATTTGGAGTCTGCTACTTTCACAGTGTGGGTTCTGTCCATGAGCCAGTTGGCAACCCATCTTGTGACATAGGGATTTATACCTAGTTTAGTGAGCTTATCTATAATTCCAGAGTGGGGATGGTGTCGAAAGCCTTGGCGAGATCTAGATAGGCTGTGTGAACCACCTTACCCTCATCTATGGCTTTGGTGACTGCTTCAAAGAAGTCAATCAGGTTTAGGAGAAATTATCTGCCTTTTACAAACCCGAAACTGGGTAGGGTCCAGAGTTTGGAGATTACCAATGTCTTTGTTTATGAGTTCCATGATGATACGTTCCATGGCCTTGCAGACCAGGCTCGTCAGGCTAATGGGGCGGTAGTTCCCAGGGTCCGTCGTGGCTCCCCCATTGTGAAGTGGGATAACCATCATGGTGCGCCATTCAGTGGGCACAAAGCCTGAGGTGAGGCTATGATTGAACATGGTATTTAGGTAGGGTGCCATTTCATTCTGTAGCTCATGTAGAATGCAGCCTGGGATACTGTCAGGTCCCATGGATGCTGTGTTCTTGGCTTTGGAGAGTGTGTTTTTTACCTGTGTAGCAGTGATTACAGGAACTTTGCATTCTTCCGGTATAGAGATGGGCCCTTTAGGGGGTGAGAGGGGGAGTAAAGTTAGCACTGAACCTATCTGCCAGGATGTTGGCAATATCAGTTGGTTCTGCATATTTAGTGCCATTGTGCTGTAACTCAGAGCAGATCTGAGTGTTGCCATTGAGATTCTTCACATAGCTATAGAATGCTTTGTGATTGTCTTTAGAGTCAGTGCCAATTTTGTTTTTATAACTAGCTTTGGAGGATTTATGAGGGATCTCAGCTTCTTACTGAGGTTGACCAGGGAGTTCCTCCAGTCATGGGATTTTACTCTTTTTTGCAACAGTTTCTTTCTTCTGTTGTAGAGTTTGTTTATGGCAGAGGACCACCAGATTGGCTTCCTTTTTTTGGAGGATAGCATCTTGGTTCCATTAGGGATAGCATGATCCATGCACTCGTGTAAGTGCTTATAAAGTGCATTTGTGTAGGATTCAGCAGTCGTACCTCTATTGTCCGCCTGCATGGGTTTCATGAAGTTTGCCACTTCTGTCTTAAGAAATGTGAAGTCAGCTTTGGAGAAGTTTTTTACAGTGGTTTCCCTAATTGGGGGTGGGGCCGGGATGTGGATGTCTAGGGTGATTAGCTTGTGGTCGTATCTGACCAATGAGGAATTGACCTCTGGTGTGGAACACTGGTTGCCCATGTTGGTAATGACCAGGTCTAGGATATTGCTGCCCCTGGTGAGGGTGTGAATACGTTGATCCAAGGCATTGTAATTTATGAATTCCAGAAAACGTTGAGCAAAGGAGTTGGTACATGAGTAGTTTTCCCAGTTATGGGTGGGGTAGTTGAAATCGCTTATTATTAGGGTGTTGAGTTGTACCCTAATACTTTCCAGTGTATCAAGAAATGAGGAGTGGGAATCCTGGGGCATGGTGGAGGGTCTGTAGCAAGCTACAATTTGGACTGCAGTCTCGCTCAGAGTTAGCTGCACTTGGATAATCTCGGATGCATTATGCTGTGCAACTAGCCTGGAGGTGTGGATATCCTTAATGAATATGGACACGCCTCCACCTTTAGTACTTTATTCCGGGTTAGGTGGCCAAAAGGTGTGGTATGAATTATAGCCTGGTAAAGCAGGGGTGCTCTCTGGAGCTTTGAACCAGGTCTCTGTCACTGCACAGATGTCGATGTTCTCCATTTTAAGGAGTGCCTCGAGTGAGTGCATTTTGAGGTTTAAACGTCTAGCATTGAGTAGCATTACCCTCAGATTTTGCTTGCTTGTACCTGTTACGGTGGTGAATTTGTCATTTGAACCTTGCCTAAAAAAGGCACTATAGGGGTGACAAGAGCCTTAGCCAGTATCCGGAATCCCAAGGGAGACAGGTGCAGGCCATCTCTTGCAAAGCATTGTGGTCTGTCGATCATGTCGTCCCAGGCAGACAAATACTGGATCCCCTTAGAATGACAGCAGAAGCTTAGCCAATTGCTGAAGTCAATAATTTTATCCTTGTACTGTGGTATAATTCTGGATGATGGCAGGATGCTACTCAGGGCTAGGGTCATACCTGCCTAGCTCCTCCATGTCTCTTTTCATGTAGTCCAGGGAGGTACATCTCAGGTCATTCACACCAACATGGATAATGACAGTGCCATATTTGTACTTGTTGTGGAGTGAGCCGACTGACAGGCAGCTGACAGTAATTTTCTCCTTGTTTAGCCTGGTGAGTGGAACATCAGTGTGCCTGACTTTAGAATCACCTATGACTAGAGTGTTGGGTACATTGTTATGCCTTATGGGCTGTAGTTGAGTGGCACACTGAGTTTGTGGGCTATGTGTCATTTGGGTTGTGTTGGGGGGTGGAGTTTGCTTGTGTTTCTGCTTTGGAGGTCCCTGATGCTTGGGCAGGTTTTTATTGAGAGCCTCCGCGAATGTAGGTGTGTGTTTTGTGTTTCTATGTGCGTGTTTTGCTGGTGTAGGTTTTGAGAGACTATGTGATGAGTGTGGTGTGGTGCAAGTGTTTACCTTCTCCTCTTGACTGTCTAGTCCAGTCTTGGGTGAAGAGAGCTTTGCTTCCAATTTGGCTATATAAGTGCATCTCTCACAGGTTGTAGTGTTGGATGGTAGGAGGAGAGGGTTGTCTGTGTACATGAGGCAATTGCTACATTGCCCCAAGATGCCCAGATTCAACAGGTAGACAGGAGAAATCACCGGGAGCTGACCCTTAGACATGCCTGGATAGGTGTTTATTTATTAAGTACTAAAAACTGCTTTCCTCTAGACAAGTGAGGAAAGTTGAGTGCTGTTGCAATTTGCAGCTTATTTAGTGCTTACAACGAGTTCTGAACAAGTGCTGAGTTCAAAGAAACAGATTTGAGTGCTGAAACTAGAATACTGGCTAGTTCTAAGAAACAAAATTAAGCTAGAAGGCTTCCCTCCAACACAGAAACGCTTGGGGGCTCAGAAGCCTACAAACAGTCTAGACCACTTACAGGAAAGGCAGGAAACAAGCTTAATTTTTTTTTCTTTCCCAGATGCTCTCTTTGTACACAGTAGGAGTGACTGAAATCAGAATATGATCTCACTGCACTCAGTTGAGTGAGCAAATGAGATGGGCCCAGAGCCCAGAAGGAGTATCCAAACACAAATTTACAAGAGGGGCAGGCAGATTCAAAGTCACCAAGATTAACACCAAAACAAAACCAGGGAGGGTGGGTGGGGAACTAACTGAATAAACAGAGTTGAAACTTTCAGTTCAGTTAATATTCAATGCAACACAAATAAATCAATTAAAATGCTATATTATTTGAAAAAAAGTGCAGATAAAAGGTACTTAAGTTCTCTTATACGTCCAGTAGAATACAGATAGCTCTTAGCCGGCCAAAGCTCAGGTTTTAAGCAGAAAATATTCCAAAATGTACCACTTAAATAGGCATTAACAGGATATCAATGAATGAGACTACCCCCAACTGCAATTACTGTCTATGCAGGATTCTAACAGGCAATAAAATCTAGCAAACACTAACTGAAAAAACAGAGTCAAAACTTCCAGTTCAGTTAATATTCAATGCAACACAAATAAATCAATTAAAATGCTGTATTATTTAAAAAAATTGCAGATAAAAGGTACTTCAATTCTCTTATACATTCATTTTCTTTCAGAATAATGTTCCCAGTTTTTTGGCTCATAGTTTCATATGCAAGTACTAAGCTAGCTACCCTTGCTGATCATTGTAAGCCTAGCCAATTTCACTTAATGAGAACTAAACCTTGTACCTCTTGTCTGTGAGGTAAATACTTAAACCATTATGTTAACTCCCATCTGAATGTATTCTCCTCAGTGGAAGTGAACACAGCACCTATGCCACTTGAAGCATTACTTACCTGTTACTATACCCTCCCCCACACACAAACACAGACAAGAATTTCCCAAAGTGAAAATTGAGCACACTACCTATCTAGTTACATAAATTGGAGTATATATGTAGTATCCACAGTGGTTTGATGTTCAAATAATTAACTGTCAGAAAAAAATCCGTTATTCTTCACAGATATATTAAAAATTAGGATCATGAGTTGTTACATTTCCCCCAGTGAAGTCTTAAAACAATCACACTTGTGAAAGAAAGATGGCACAAAAATACTTCTGCAATTAACATGTAATATGTTTAGATCTGAAGCACAATGATGCCAACTGTTGTCCATGTAAAGATTTTAAGTTCCCTACCAGAAGTAAGACTTTGAAAGCTGTTGAACTTCACTCATTACATAACCTCACAAAATTAGGGCTCTAGAAAAAATGTCCCCAAAAGAGGAAAAGAATAAGAACAAGGTGTATGAGAGACAAAAGTAAAAGAAAAACAACTTTCTTACATAGAAAGGTCTTCTCAGCTGATTATAATAGTGGATTTTCATCAACTAACAAGGCTGGAAAATAATTTGTGCTAGAAGTTATGTAACTGATAAAGGTCCAACCGAAAATGCTACTGTTTTGATGGTACTTCATCATTTAGTAGAAAAAACTACAAATGATTACTAATTTAGCAAAAGAGTAGATTAAGTAGATGCAGCAGAGGAACCACAGTCTACCCTGGCACCACTACACGGGAATCTAAACCATCAGTTTTTGGCTTGCTTGAGGCTACTGTGCCTTTGATCTCTGACTTAAAAAGAAAAAATGCAAAAGCTGAGAATTGTGAGGAAAAAGAACATTATCATTAAGTAGTGGAGAATCTAATCTGCTGTTATAGAGTGGATGAAGATACCTCCATGGTCTTACCAGGTTCACCCACCAAAGATAACACTTTTGAAAAACAAAACTGTAAATCTGTCAAACGAGTAAAAAAAAACATCTTTATTGGCTTGTCACTTATGACATAGGCAATCATACATTTACATAAAAGAATAAAAAACATATTTTGAAATACTTCCAGTTGGCAAACAGCATACATCACATTTAATTTTCTGTATAGTTATTGTCAACCGACCATTACATAGCTCATTCGAGTTTTACCTTCCTTTAAACTTCATTCCACCTCCAAAATATTATTCTGCATATTTTGTTCCCACAATTCACATTTTTTTCTATGTGATTTGCTACTATTCTTTACTAAAGATCCCACTTCCAGTTCTTTTATCTCTGTTACTATCTTCACTACTTCTAATATGGTTGGTTTACACTGATTTCCAGAGAGGCAAGATTACGTTGGTTTGGACATGTGCTGAGGAGGGATGCTGAATATATTGGGAAAAAGATGCTAAGGATGAAGCTGCCAGGTAACAGGAAAAGAGGAAGGCCTAAGATAAGGTTTATGGATGTGGTGAGAGAGGACATGCAGGTGGTTGGTGTGACAGAGCAAGATGCAGAGGACAGGAAGAAATGGAAACAGATGATACGCTGTGGCGACCCCTAACGGGAACAGCAGTAAGATGATGATGATGATGCTTTTTTGGCAGCCCCAAGAATTAAACTCAGTAAGGCCTTACTATACCTAGGCAATTCAGATCCTGTATCACAGCTAAAAAAAAAAATTTCCTTACCAATTTGCTCACCCGGTATTTTTGACAGAGTAGTCAGCATGGAATTTTAAAGTCTGTCAACTCGTTACACTCCCCAAAATACATCTTCCTAATTACCTCCATCTTTCCCATCACAACTCCAGCATTTGCAATCTACTTGAAGAAAAATTCTTTGGAGTCTGCTTGGGATATAAAAATATCTATGCAAATACTTCCAAGCAAAAATCCTAAAACTTCTAGACTTTGTTTCTAATTTGGGAACCATACTTATATCCTCCCATTGTTTCTTTATTTTTTTAAACAACATCGTTATTAAATTATCACTTATGACATAGGCAATCATAGATTTACATAAATGAAAACAAACCATATTGACATAATCTTAGTTGCAAGTATTATACATCACAAACCATACTGACACAGTTTTGGTTACCCATTGTCAGTCAGACATTACATAACTCATTCAAATCCTGCCTTCTTCTAAACCTCATTTCTCTCCTGTATGTACAGTTCCCACAATTCCCATTTTTTTCTATGTAATTTGCTCCTACCCTTTCATAAAGATCCCAATTCCAGTTGTTTTATCTCTGTTACTATATTCACTGCTTCTAGTACAGTTGGCTTAGACTTTCATTTCCATTTTCTAGTAATTGCTTTTTTGGCAGCCACCAGAATTAGCCTCAGCAAGGCTTTACTATGTCTAGGCAATTCCAATTCTGTATCATAGCTCAGATAAATAATTTCCCTAGAAACACCATTTTGCTAACCTAGTATCTCTGATAGCAGAGAGCAGTCTGCAGGGAATCTTTAAAGTCTGCCAGCTCATTACACTCCCAGAAAATCTGTTCCCAATTACCTATTTCTTTCCCATCACACCTCCAACATTTGCTGTCTACCTAAGGAAAATTTCTCTGGAGTCTACTTGGGGTAGAAAAATAAGTATGTAAACATTTCCAAGCAAAAATCCTAAATCTTCTACATTTTGTTGCATATTTGGGAGACATGCTATATACCCCATTGTTTCTTTGTAAACTGCTTATCCAATCTCTCTTCCCAATCCTTTCTAACCTCATTTGATTGATTCTTATAGCATTCATGCAGTATTTTATGCGGCTTGCTAATTATTTATTTTTTAACAGTAGCTTTTGTTCTAGATTCTACTAAAAACTCTACCAGTGCTGATCTTTCATTTAGGAACCCCTATTTCTTTCTCTTTGCCTATACTCTATCAATCTTTGATAAGGAAGGCAATCGCGGACCTGCAGTCCAAATAAATTCATGGTGTCTTCCCATTCTATTACCTTTCCTTCTTTAATTATTTGCTCCCAAAACCTTGGTTCTTTTGCCAGTTTCTTCCAATAAACTCTAGCCCCCTCTCCTACTTTATGTATATACTTTTCGTATGGTTATTGTTATTCTCCTTAAAGATCTGCATCCAAAATCCCAATCTCTCCTTGTTTCTTGAGTGTTGCCCCTGTTTCATCACCATCCCTTTCCACTTTGAAGTATAGTTTTTTGCTTGAGCTATTTATAGGAGCCTTAAATGTGTACCTCTGAAATACCCCTTCAAATCAAGTAATCCCAAACTGCCTTATTCTAGTTGAAGAATCAGCTTATCCCACTTGACTCTTGCCATCTTCTCCTCCCAGATAAAATCTTTCAACTCTTTAATTGCTATCAACAACTTCTCCTCTGTTTGATAAAATATGCCTGACCTGTGTATAAAACTGAAGGGACAAACATTTTCACTGCTTGCAGCTTGCTGTCCATATCCATATAAGAGAGCTTCCAATTTATAGTTTTTTTATCATCTCTTGTTTAATCTCTTCACATATCCTTAGCTTCCACACTGGAATAATTTTTAATCCATACTCCTAAGTACTTCATTGTATCATTTTCCCATAAATATGGATATTGCTGAAAATTCATGTGTGGGTATATAATTTACAGCTATTGCCTTTGTTTTAGCTTCATTAATATTATATCCCAAAACGATATGAAACAGTCTCAAAATGCTCCACAACACTGAAATGTCTTTTTCTGGTTTTATCAGGTATAAAATAATATCATCTGCAAATACAGCCAACGTTTCTCGACTACCATACCAGCTATATCCTTGAATTTCTAAGTCCCTTAATTTCTTTGCAAATGGTTCTAAATATTCAAATAACAAAAGGGAAAGAGGACACCCCTCTCTGGTTTCTCTGCTCAAGTAAAAATTATCAGAGAAGACCCCACCCACTTTAATTTTCACTTCCGATCCTTCATATAATCTCCTAATCAACCTTAAAATTTTATCAGGGAATGTGAAAGCTTTCATTGCCCTGCTCATACAGTCCTAGCTTACTCTGTCAAAATATTTCTTTGTATCAAGATTCAACAAAACAGTGGTATTTTCTTACATTCTGCTTCCATTTGGATCATCAAAGTTCTGTTAATGCTGTCAAATGTTTGCCCCCCCCTCCCCAAAACCACACTGATCCATATCTATCAATGTTGGCATCAATTTTACCATTTTTTAGGATATTACAGACATAAACACTTTATAATTATGGTTTAGGATTGAAATGGGCATGTATGAAGCTGGATCTGATGGGTCTCTACCCTCTCTAGGTATTACAGCCATTGTCACTTTCTTCCAGTATGTGGGTGCTTCTCCTCCTCTTAAAATACTGTTAAAACCTTCCATATATTTATCAGTTTTTCCCTCCTAGCTTCCAGACTTCTACAGGAATACCATCTATTCCTAGGGACTTTCCTGTGGACTGGTTATACATCAGCATTTTTATCTCATATCCTCTTAACCTGTTAGTAATTGAACCTCATCTATCTCTAACCATGGCATATTTTATTCTTCCACAAACATTTACATTTGTAACTTTTCTTGATATACATATTTCTCTGCTTTATACAGACTTTCATAGAACTTCAGAAATATTTCTAGTACCTCTACAGTATCTATCTTCCTTATTATAGGCTCCCTAAGCTTGATGACAGACCTTTCTATTTTCTGTTGCCTGAGTTGTCGTGCTAAAAGTTTTTGTGCTCGAGTTATCAAAAACATTTGCTTTAACAGCAATCTTTCTAAACTTAAGCATATTATCAAGGTAATCCCTTATCTTCTGTTTAGCATTCTGCAGTTACTCCTCTTCTTATTCTGTCAGATTCCCCCTAATTTACAATGCTTGAACATTTGTCAGTCCCTTTAAATAATTCTTGTTACTTCTTAACCATATCTTTTTTCTTTTATTTCCACCCTATTTTTAAATTCCACATTAATTTATCCTACTCCATAGCTATATTTTCAGAAGAAATTTATATCTTCTCTAATAGCTCCTGAATAATTTCCACTATCCACTTCTTAAATCCCTCTCTTTTCAATAGATAGGTGGGAAAAGTGCCAGTGTTTCATTTTGTTTCATTAAACTGTGTTTTTATTTTAGTTATTATTGGTGCATGATCTGAAATAGTTATTGGGTGCATATCAATACTTTCAATTAAATGCATGTGTTTCTGTGAAATGTAAATTCTATCTAGCCATACCTCTCAACCGTAACAAATTTCTCGATTTTTACCGATTTTGAGGTCCAAATAATGGGGTGTCACGATTCACGAGTGGCACCCCTTAATTTCAGAGTTTCCTGGCTTTCTTTTTTAAATTTTGTTTTTGACCTGATGTCATCACGTGAGCGATGACATCAGCTCCATGAACAACCTGCCAGCCTGTCGGAATTGAGCTCCAGGGATGACGTGCAAGCATTTTCGGCTGCTCCAAGTAAGCGATTTTTGAGTTATGTAGTACAAGCTGTGAGGTCTGGGAACATATGGTTTGGACTTTGTTTAGTACAAGCTATAAGGGACAGCTTCAGTTCAGTTCATTTCCTGCAAGGGAAAGGAATTATGGTTTGTCTCCAGGTCCAGGAATGTCCATTAAGGCTACTGTGCCAGTAGTACTACAAGCTGCGAGGTCCGGGAAAATTGTACTTTTTGACAAGTTGCAAGGGAATGGTTCAGTTCTTAAACTAGGCTATGCCTGCTGTGCAAGGTTCATTATTTTATTTTTTCAAAGCTGTGAGCTAAGGCTGCTGTGCAAGGTTCGATATTTTATTTATTCAAAGCTGCTGCAGGGAATGGTTCAGTTCTTAAAATGGGCTAAGGCTGCTGTGCAAGGTTTGTTATTTTATTTATTCAAGAACGTCTGTTAAGGCTACTGCGAGGTCCAGGAACATTCGTTATTTTATTTATTCAAAGCTCCCAGGTAAGGCTGCTGTGCAAAGTTTGTTATTTTACTTATTCAAAGCTGCAAGCTAAGGCTGCTGTGCAAGGTTCGATATTTTATTTATTCAAAGCTGCTGCAAGGGAATAGTTCAGTTCTTAAAATTGGCTAAGGCTGCTATGCAAGGTTTATTTTATTTATTCAGGAACGTCCGTTAAGGCTGCTGTGAGGTCCGGGACTAGGAACATTGCACTTTTTGACAAGCTACAAGGGAATGATTCAGTTTTTAAACTGGGCTAAGGCTGCTGTGCAAGATTCATTATTTTATTTATTCAGGAATGTCTGTTAAGGCTGCTGCAAGGTGCGGGAACATTCATTATTTTATTTATTCAAAGTTGCCAGCTAAGGCTGCTGTGCAAGGTTCATTATTTTATTTATTCAAAGCTGCTGCAAGGGAATGGTTCAGTTCTTAAAATGGGCTAAGGCTGCTGTGTAAGTTTCATTATTGTATTTATTCAAAGCTGCAAGCTAAGGCTGCTGTGCAAGGGTCGTTATTTTATTTATTCAAACTAAGCTGCGAGCTAAGGCTGATGTGCAAGGTTTGTTATTTTACTTATTCTTCATGGTTTGTACTTTGAAATGTGGTTCATTATTTATTCAAAGCTGCAAGGTCTGGGTGGTTCGATATTTATTCAAAGCTGTGAGGTCCGGGAACATTCATGGTACTGCAAGGGACATCTGATAAGGCTATTGTAGTGTATAGTGAGTGTTCATGGTTTACTTTGACGCCACCAGGTGCATATCCAGTTAATTCCTAGAGACGCCTCTAGGTGTCAAATATTGCTTGTTCATATTTGCATCAATAATTCCAAAACCATGCTATGTACCAGATTTTAAAACATTTCATCTTAAAGCTTACAAAATAGGAAACAGAACTGCATTAATAAAAAATAAAAATGCACAGGAGCAAACCAAGGCTTGACGATAATGTCCACATATAAAAAACAACCAAGTCCAACTGTAAAGTTCCACAGAAACAGAAGTCAATGAAAAAAATTATTTATTTATTTATTTATTCCAGTTTGATAACCGGGGAGGTCCACTGGGCTGTGGGGCCCATTTTCAGTGGAGGCCCAGGGAGAAAAGCTCCGCAAAACAAAGTTTTTAACATAAACAATTTACAAAGATAGCTTAGATTACTGACATTGAATTTTGTCATCAAGAAAGAAATAAACATTTAGTACAATTGCATTCAGTTCATAAGGCAAATAAGAGAATAACAGAATAGCTAGATTTTACATTTAGTTAAGATTACGAATTTGCAATTGAGAGTGAGGTTAGTAAGGTAAGATGGTTAGCCAGGAGAGAAAGAGGAGGAGAGTTTGAGAGGAATGGGTGGAAGGGTACAGTTGCATTTCCAATTTAGGCAGAGGTAGGAATGAAGTTGAGATTTGAAGTTATTAAGGTTGTTACAGGTTCTCAGGTAGGAGGGTAGAGCATTCCATTTTTTTGCTAGGGTAAAGGTTAATAAGAGCTGCCCAGCTGGGCATTTGGGTTTTTGAATAGAGATCAGGTTTTGGTGAGAAGATCTAAGGGGTCTGGGGGGGAATATGGTTGTAAAATATTGGATAGTGCAGGGCAGTTAGATGGTTGGAACAATAATTTGTGGACTATTGGTTAATTGGTGAAAGTCTAGTAGGTTAGGGAGTTCAAACCAGTTTATAGTGTGAAGGGAAGTGCAATGGTGAGAGGAGGATTTTGCACTGGTGGCAAATTTGGAGATTTTGTTGTAGCATACCTCCAGTTTGGAAGTAAGTGTGGAAGATAAGTTAGTGAGCAGAGGAGTACCATACATCAGAGTGGGAAGGAGATAGGTGGAGGCAAGAGTTAGTCTGGAGGAATGAGAGAGGAAGTGGTTGTTTCTATAAAGTAGGCCCAGTTTTATGTGAGTTTTTTTGATGTTTTGTTGGATATGAGAGTTAAATTTTAGTTGCTTGTCAATTGTGACACCAAGAAGTTTGGCTGATGAAACGATCTCAATAGGGGAATTGTTAAGGCTGGTGATATGGAGAGAGTTTTCATCAAGAGTGAAGGATTTAGAGGGGGAGAATAGAAGGATCTTAGTTTTATTGGCATTAAGAGAGAGGTGATTTTGGAGCATCCAGTTTTCAGTGGTTGAGAAGGCCTTTTGAGTCAGAGATTGGAGTTCTGCTAGGTTAGTGGCGCTGCAAATCAAAGTGGAATCGTCAGCCTATTGTACAATTTTGGTGTTAGGAATGGCTTTATGGAAGTCATTGATAAAGATATTGAATAGCAAAGGGCCAAGTATAGAGCCTTGGGGTACTCCAGTAGGAGTAGGAAGGAAAGTAGAGGTGGCTTGGCCCCATTTCACAGCTTGGGACCTACTTGAAAGCTAGCTAGAGAACCATGAGAGGGTTTTTCGGGAAAGGTTAAGATTAGGGAGATGGTTTAGAAGATGGGTATGAGAGATGGTATCAAAAGCTTTGGATAAGTCCAGTAGGACAGAGGAAACCAAATTACCAGAGTCACGGGATGAGTTGACAGAATGTAAGAAGGAGAGAATGGCAGAGTTAGTACTATGTCCTGGTCGGAAGCCGTGTTGGGTGGGGGAGAGAAGTTGGTATTTGGTCAGGAATGGTAAGAGCTGTAGATGGATTCATTTTTCAAGAATTTTGGAGATAGGGGAGAGGATGGCTATAAATGGTTCAGTTCTTAAAATGGGCTAAGGCTGCTGTGTAAGTTTCATTATTTTATTTATTCAAAGCTGCAAGCTAAGGCTGATGTGCAAGATTTGTTATTTTACTTATTCTTCATGGTTTGTACTTTGAAATGTGGTTCATTATTTATTCAAAGCTGCAAGGTCTGGGTGGTTCGATATTTATTCAAAGCTGTGAGGTCCGGGAACATTCATGGTACTGCAAGGGACATCTGATAAGGCTATTGTAGTGTATAGTGAGTGTTCATGGTTTACTTTGACACCACCAGGTGCATATCCAGTTAATTCCTAGTGACGGCTCTAGGTGTCAAATATTGCTTGTTCATATTTGCATCAATAATTCCAAAACCATGCTATGTACCAGATTTTAAAACATTTCATCTTAAAGCTTACAAAATAGGAAACAGAACTGCAATAATAAAAAATAAAAATGCACAGGAGCAAACCAAGGCTTGACGATAATGTCCACATATAAGAAACAACCAAGTCCAACTGTAAAGTTCCACAGAAACAGAAGTCAATGAAAAAAATTCCAAGGATAATATCCAAGATACGATTTATTGTAACATAAACTGGTAAGCGCTTTCACTCGAGGGCTTTTTTAGACCAACAATGATTCTTAATGCAGCTACACATACATAAATAGACCCACTAATTAAACAATTAAGTAAAAACCTTACATCATATCCTGTAATTTCCTTTTAAAAACATATGATGATAAAAATATATTTTATATGCGTTCTAAATATGCTCCAAAACATAAAAACTAGTACCAAGTAAAATAAAAACTAGTGTCAAGAATTTCACTGAAAGATGTGAATTAAAATGGATTATCAGGCTTAGAGCCGACAAAAAACCTGGCCTGAATGGCAAAGTACCCCGAAGACCTCTTTTAAGGAATAGGAGGTTAAAAATCAGAAATTAGGATGATTGTGTATACATTCTATTTTTATACTAGTTTTTATGTATATAGCATATGGGTATAGCCACTTGAATTTCACACCTACCTCTCTACTTTCCCCGATTGCTGGAATAAATGTTCACCTCATGCCCAATGTACAGAAAGTACAATGAGTAATTATTTTCCACAAACACTCTACTATCTCCAACTTTTAGCACTTAGCCCTTCTGCCATGATTTTGTCAGAATCAACTCCTTATGCTAGTAGAATTACATCTTTACTGTTAGAGGTTGCTTTCTCCTGGCCAGGTTTGGGGCATATACACAATGTGCGCTTTCAGTCAACTCCTGCTGTGTCCAGTTGCTTATTTGCACTTTCATAAAATTAATACAGTTTGTTCCTTCATGTTTTTCTGGTACAACAGAAAATCTCAGGCTTTCCCGACATGTTCTGTCCTCTAATCCTATCATTTTTTTAAAACATCTCTTCTGGAGCAGTCTCATAATCAGCCAGCCATTTCTTCATTTTGACCTCTGATTTTTGCAGTTTTATCAGCTGATCTGAATATCTGTTTAAAGCTTCTTCCATTTTTCCATCCTTTTATTATAGATATATATAATCAGTTCTGAGCATATTTGACTTTATTTTTCCCTCTAGATTACTAGAAGTCATGTCTTGTACCGAAACTGGAGCTTGAACTGCTTTTTGCTGAACAGCTGCAGGATTCTTTCCAGTCTGTTTTTTCCTTACCTTTTGTGGTTCAGTTTCTTTCAGATTCTCTATATTTCTTCTTTGCTGCCATCCAGGCAGTGCACTTACTAGCCAGTAACTGAAATTTACCCAAAAAGACAAATACACTGGCTCTTTTCTGACTCTCATTTTTACACTGGGAGAGATGAAATATAGCTGTTGCTCAGTGTGCAGCCATATTGGAAGTCCAAAAGGTAATACTTTATGTGCATAAAGGTTGACTATTTCCAACCAAGATTAATTTTCCTGTTCTTGCTCTGATAAAGAATATACAATGAGGAAGACAAAACCCCTTAATCTATGCAAATGTTACAGTCTTTCAAGGGAGCTTGGGTCTTTGTTGCCCAAGAATGATAGCTTGAGGTACCAGTTGCTCATTTATGTTGCTCAGTTCCCATAGCAGCAATGCCTGAGCGTTCAACTTGTATTGTACTTTGCTTCTTCTGAGAGAGTGTGAAACATATTTTTTCCAACAGTCTGTTACTTATCACTCTTTAACTGACGTGCAGTGATCCTGGAGTGAAAATAATAAATTAAGTGAATGTGTGTTTGGGGGGTTGCCACCCCCCATCCATAAACAAAAACACTATTTTGCTATTTTTTTAGGTTTTATATTTTGCTTATGTCTTAATAAATTAGAGTACATATGCAACATGCTACATTTGTGTAGCTGAGCTGTCAGTTACAATACATTATTGCCAAGGAATATGTGATCCAAGGTTGGCTGTTTGAAAGATTTGTAGTGGATTAAGTATGCGGGTACCAGCTCCTGTGTGCCCTGATAAATTGAACAAGCAGAAAAAAAATCCTAGACCACACCATAGGATGGACTGAACTTAGAAAAAAGAACTGCACATGTTAAGGTTCCTTCATCAGACAGGGGTGCTATGGCCTTGGACAGGGAGGGATTTACTATGGAAAGAATTGCAAAAAGAAATGGTAATGGAAATCCATCCAGAAATGGTATCATAGCCTAGTTCATAGGTTGGTACTAGGCTATCTGCCCTAAGGCCTATGCAAGCCTAGCCATAACAATTCCCTGGAAATTGTTTCCCACAATATTTACTTCTCTGGGCCCCTGTCTAGCAGGGCGACTGACATGATCCCTGGGGTGAATTTCCTATCTCCCATCCAATCATCAAGGTTTCTTTTGAAGAGGGCCAATGAGGCGCTCTGCTTGACATGTATGGGCAGTCTATTCCAGAGTATGGGGAGTCTCTGGGTCAGGAACCTATCCCTCCAGCATGTTTTGTTCATTGTGATGATAAGGTTTAAATCCCTGGAGCGAGTGGCTCTGAGGGATTGGGATTTCTTTAAGTGGAGCAAGTCCAACAGCTCAGGGTTTGACATGGCCTTGTATGTTAAGCAGAGATCGCCTCTGAGTAGACGATATGCCACAGAGTATAGCTGGAGGTTTTTAGACGGTCAGCATATGGCATCTGCTTTAGGCCTGTGATTCTTTTAGTGAGGTATTTCTGTGGCCTTTCCAGCTGTTGCAGATGTCTTGTGAGGTACATACCAAATGGGGCATTATACTCTATAATGGGTCTAATGAGGGATGAGTACAGTGGGACAATGACCTCCTTTTTTCTGGATGAAAAGCCCTTAGTGATGAGGTGTGCCACATAGAAGGATTTCCTGACTGTTGTGGCGATGTGGTTATTGAAAGTGAGACCACTGTCCACTTACGTCCCTACGTCTCTCATCACACTTTCGATGTTTAGTGCCCTGCCACCTATGTGGTAGTTCATGGGTACATGTTTTTTTCTAAAGGAGATAACTATACATTTCTTGGCATTAAGCTTGAGCCCATGGCTCTGGCACCAGTCATCTGTTTCTGTAAGGCCCTTTTGTAGAATATCCACATTATTTGCGGCTTCAATAATGGCTCCCGGTTTGCAGTCATCTGAAAACTTTGTTAGCCAGAGTCCCTTAGTGTTGGCCTGTACTTCAGAGAAGTAGATGCCAAACAAGAGTGGTCCCAGGACTGAACCCCGAGGTACTCCACTTGTCACTTGTCTGGAGCTGGATTTGGAGTCGGCTACTTTTACAGTCTGGGTTCTGTCAGTAAGCCAGTTGGCAACCCATCGAGTGACGTAGGGATTTATGCCCAACTTAGTAAGTTTATCTATGATTCCAGAGTGGGGGATGGTGTCGAAGGCCTTGGCGAGGTCCAGATAGGCTGTGTGGACCGCCTTACTCTCGTCCACAGCTCTGGAGACCGATTTGAAGAAGTCAATCAGATTCAGGAGACAAGATCAGCCCTTCACAAACCCAAACTGGGTGGGGTCCAGTGTCTGGAGGTTGCCACTGTCTTTGTTTATAAGTTCCATGATAATGCATTCCATGCCCTTGCAGATCAGGCTTGTCAGACTGATGGGACAGTAGTTCCCTGGATCCAAGGCGGATCCTCCCTTGTGGAGTGGGATAACTGTAGCTGTGCGCCACTCAGTGGGCACGAAGCCTGAGGTGAGGCTATGATTAAACATGACACTTAGGTGTGGTGCCAGTTCATTTTGTAGATCATGTAGTACACAGCCTGGTCCCATGGATGCTGTATTCTTAGCTTTGGAGAGTGCTGTTTCTACCTGTGTGGCTGTGATTATCGGAATTTGGCAATCTTTTGGTATTGAGATGGGCCCTTTAGGGGGTGAGAGGGGAGTGAAGTTGGCACTAAATCGATCTGCCAGGATATTGGCAATATCCTTTTGATCAGTATATTTAATGCCATTCTGTTGTAGCTCAGAGCAGATCTGAGCATTGCCATTTAGATTCTTCACATAACTATAGAATGCCTTGTGGTTGTCTTTGGAATCTTTGGCAATTTTATTTTCGTAACTAGCTTTTGAGGATTTTATGAGGGATCTCAGCTTCTTACTGAGGCTGGTGAGGGAGTTTTTTGCATCCTGGTATTTTCCTCTTTTCTGCAACAGTTTCTTCCTTCTGATGTATAGTTTGTTTATAGCAGGGGACCACGAGATTGGCTTCCTTTTTTTGGAGAAGAGCATCTTGGTTCTATTTGGGATGGCACCATTCATGCACGAGTGGATGTGCTCGTACAGTGCCTTAGTGTAGGATTCTGCAGTCGAACTTCCAGATCCCGTCTGCGTGGGTGTTGTGAAGTTTGTCACTTCTGACTTCAGTAGCATGAAGTTGGCTTTGGAGAAGTTTTTTAAGGAGGTTTCCTTATTGAGGGGTGGGGGTGGGATGTGGATGTCAAGGGTAATTTGCTTATGGTCAGACCTGACCAATGAGAGGGTGACCACTGGTGTGGAGCATCTGTCTCCCATATTGGTAATGACCAGGTATAGGATATTGGAGCCCCTGGTGGGACAATGGATTAGTTGATCCAGGGCGTTGGAATTTATGAATTCCAAGAACCGCTGGGAAAAGGAGTTGGTACCCGAGTAGTTTTCCCAATTAATGGCAGGGTAGTTGAAATCACCCAGTATTAGGGTGTTTAGTTGTATCTTAATATTTTCCAGTATGTTTAGGAAGGTGTAGTGAGAATCTTGGGGTATGGTGGAGGATCTGTAGCAACCTACAGTTTGGATTGTAGTCTTACCTAGTGTTAGTTGCACCTGGAGAATTTCAGATGCATTGTGTTGGGCAACTAGCCTGGAGTTGTGAATATCCTTGGTGAATATGGACACTCCTCCACCTTTAGTGTTTCGGTCTTGCTTTTGTGGCCAAAAAGTGTGGCAAGAATTATAGCCTGGTATTGCAGGGGTGCTCTCTGGAGCCTTGAACCAGGTCTCAGTCCCTGCACAGATATCGATGTTCTCCATTTTTAGGAGTGCCTCGAGAGAGTGCATTTTGAGGTTTAGACTTCTAGCATTGTGTACCATTACCTTCAGATTTTGCATGCTTGTATCTGTTACGGTGGTGGTTTTATCCTTCGAACCTTGCCTAAAAAAGGCACTATAGGGGTGGCAAGAGCTTTAGCCAGTAACCTGAATCCCAGGGGTGACAGGTGCAGACCATCTCTGGCAAAGCATAGTATATAACTATGAACCTATGAGCCTAACCACCACCACCTGGGCCTTTATAAGCCTAGTTGTGCAATCTAACCCAATTGTGTCTCTATGTATAATGGGTGTATATTAGCAGGGGGTATTGTCTGTTAGGAAGTTCCTAGAGGTTATATGGGGGCATTACTGTCTGTCTGTGTCAGAAACATAAGGCCAGACCAGGGGTGAATTTCTGCTTTCCTATCCATTGATCAAGGTTACACTTAAGTATGATTAGTGATGGACTCTGCTTCACATGGATGGGGAGCCTCTTCCAGAGCATGAGGATCCTTTGACACACACATCTGTCTCACCAACATGTCTTATTTACATCATAAGCAAAAATTAAAATCCTTGGATCTAGTGGTTCTGATGCTGTCCATTTTGTGGATGTGCAAAAGGTCCATCAGAGCTGGATCCTGGGATGCCTTGAATTCCAGGCACATATTGCCTCTTAGTAAACTGTAGGAGACAGAGTATAGAGATAAGCTTTTACAGGTTCATAGGTAGGTACTAGGCTATTGGCCCTGGGGCCTGTATAAGCCTAGCCAAAATGGTTCCCTGGCTTTCGCCATCCAAGAAAATTATTTTCCTGTGCCCCTGTTAAGCAGTGCCACAGAAGTGATCCCAGGGTGAATTTTCCATTTCCCATCCAGTCGTCAAGATTTTTCTTAAAGATGGCCAATGAGGAGCTTTGCTTGACATGAATGGGTAGTTTGTTCCAAAGTATGGGAAGTCTCTGGGACAGGAATCTATCCTTCCAGCATGTCCTGTTTATTGTGGTGAGAAGGTTTAGGTCCCTGGAGCATGTAGTTCGGAGAGATTGGGATTTCTTTAAGTGTAGCATGTCCAACAGCTCTGGGTTTGACATAGCTTTGTATGTTAAGCAGAGATCGCCTCTGAGTAGGCGATATGCGACGGAGTAGAGCTGGAGTTTTTTGAGACGGTCTGCATATGGCATCTATTTGAGGCTGGTAATCCTCTTAGTGAGGTATTTCTGTGGCCTTTCCAATTCTTGTAGGTGTCTTGTGAGATGCACACTGAATGGGGCACTGTACTCTATAATGGGTCTGATGAGGGATGAGTAGAGAGGAACAATGACCTCCTTTTTTCTAGAGGAGAACCCTTTTGGGATGAGGTGTGCCACGTAGAAGGATTTCCTGACTACTGTGGCGATGTGGTTATCAAAGGAGAGAATACTGTTCACCTGTGTCCCGAGGTCTCTTATCACACTTTCAGTGTTTAGTGAGCTACCACCTATGTGGTAGTTCATGGATACCGAGAGGGGAAGACAATGCACTTCTTGGCACTGTGCTTGAGGCCATGACTTTGACACCAAGCATCTGTCTCTGTGAGGCCCTTTTGTAGAATGTCTACATCATTAGTTGATTCTATTATGGCTCCCAGTTTGCAGTCATATGCGAACTTTGTTAGCCAAAGACCTTCTTTGTTGGCCTGCACTTTAGCGAAGTAGATGCCAAACAGGAGAGGACCCAGGGCCAAACCCTGTGGTACTCCACTCATCACTAGTCTGAAGTCGGACTTGGAGTTGGCTACTTTTACTGTGTGGGTTCTGTCAGTGAGCCAGTTGGCCACCCATCTTTTGACATAGGGATTTATGCCCAATTTAGTGATTTTATCTATAATTCCAGAGTGGGGATGATATCAAAAGCCTTGGCGAGGTCAAGACAGGCTGTGTGCACTACCTTGCCCTCATCTACGGCTCTAGTGACTACTTCAAAGAAGTCAGTCAGACTTAGTAGACATGATCTACTTTTTACAAACACAAACTGAGTGGGGTCCAGGGTTTGGAGGTTACCTATGTCTTTGTTTATAAGCTCCACAATGATACGTTCCATGGCCTTGCAGAGCAGGCTCGTCAGGCTAATAGGGTGGTACTTTCCAGGGCTCATGGTGGCACCCCCTCTGTGGAGTGGGATAACCATCGCTGTGCACTATTCAGTAGGCACATAGCCTGAAGTGAGGCTATGACTGAACATTGTACTTAGGTGGGTTGCCAGTTCATTCTGTATTTCATGCAGTATGCAGCCTGGGATGTTGTCTGGTCCCATGGATGCTGTGTTCTTGACTTTGGAGAGTTCAGTCTTTACTTGTTCATCCGTGATTACAGGGGCTTTGCATTCTTCCAGTATTAAGATGGGCCCTTTGGAAAGTTAGCACTGTAACAGAAACCTGGTTCAGGGCTCCCGAGAGCACCCCAGCACTACCAGGTAATACCTCATACCATGCTTTTCGGCCCCAAAACTTGGACCAAACCACAAAAGGAAGGGGAGTATCGATATTCATCAAAGATACCCACACCTCCAGGTTGGTGGCAAAGCACGAAGCATCAGAGACTATCCATGTGCAACTAACAGTGGGTAAAACTGCCTTGCAGTGTATAGCCTGCTACAGACCACCCTCCAAACCCAGGAACCCCACTCGGACTTCCTGAGAACACTGGAAAATATGAAGGTCTCTCCAAACACCATTATATTGGGTGACTTCAACTACCCAAACATAGACTGGGAGCATTACTCTAGCTCCAACACCCTAGCCCAAAGGTTCCTAGAATTTATAAACTCAAATGCTATGGAGCAACTTGTTACCACTCCCACAAGAGGGGAAACCATACTGGACCTGATCATCACCAACATGAGGACTCTATGCTCCAGACCAGAAGTGTATCACTCACTGGTAAGATCAGACCATAAACTAATCTAACTGGATATTCACATCCTGACCCCACCCCCTGCCCAGAAAACCACAGTGAAAAACTTCTCTAAAGCAAATTTCACACTCCTCAAAACCGAGGTGGAATCCTTCAAAGCCCCGGGCCTGTGGAAAATACGGCCCAGACCGCAGAATCCTTTATAAACACATTCTATGAACACCTTCAGGAATGTATGGATCATGCGATCCCAAATAAAACCAAGACCCAATCCTCCAAAGGCAGACGTCCTGTCTGGTGGATCCCAGCCATAAACAAACTATATAATAGAAGGAGGAAGCTACTAAATGATAGAGTAAAATCCCAAAAAGGGAAGGCATCACTGATCAGTATTAGCAAAAAACTACGGGCACTCATAAAATTGTCTAAGGCCAGCTTCGAGAGAAAAATTGCACAGGACACTAAGGATAATCACAAGGCTTTCTTTAGTTATGTTAGGAACGTGGGTGGTAATTCCCAGATATGCTCAGAATTAGTCCAAAATGACAAAAAAATACACCGAACCCATAGACATTGCCAACATCCTAGCTGACAGGTTCAGCGCAAACCCCCCCCCCCCACCAAAAGGGCAAATATCTATCCCAGCAGAGTGCTGGCCCCTGACATCTCAGATGCTCAGGTAAGAGCCGCCTCTCCAAAGCAAAAACACAGCATCAATGGGACCAGACGGTGTCCCGGCTGGCCCTACATGAACTCCAAGAAGAGCTAAACCCAAACATAAAACTACTGTTCAATCTCAGCCTTACTACAGGATATGTGCCCAAAGAGTGGCGTACAGCAACAGTGGTCCCTCTCCATAAAGGTGGTGCCTCAATGGATTCTGGAAACTATCGCCCCATAAGCCTGACTAGCTTGGTCTGCAAAGCTATGGAAAGGATCATCATGGACCTCATAAATAAAGATATTGGGGACCTACAGACAGTGGATCCTACCCAGTTCGGCTTTGTTAAGGGCAGATCCTGCCTCTTAAACCTGGTTGATTTCTTTGAAACAGTCACCAAGGCCATTGACGAGGGGAAGGTGGTCCACACAGCCTACCTGGACCTCGCAAAAGCCTTCGATACAATACCCCACTCAGGCATTATAGATAAGCTCACCAGCTTAAATATAAACCCCTATGTCACTAGATGGATTGCAAACTGGCTCAAGGACAGAACCCACATGGTTAGAATTGCTGGAGCCATGTCAGACTCCAAACCAGTTACAAGTGGTGTCCCACAAGGCTCAGTCCTGGGACCTCTCTTGTTCGGTATATATTTCTCGGAGGTACAGGCCAACACGGAAAGACTGTGGCTGACCAAGTTCGCAGATGACTGCAAACTGGGCGCCATAATCGACTCCCCAGCCAACACAAGCATCCTCCAAAAGGGCCTCATAGAAACAGACAACTGGTGCCAGAGCCATGGCCTCAAGCTAAATGCCAAAAAGTGTATAGTCATCTCCTTTGGCAAAAACAAAGTGCCCACAAATTACCACATAGGTGGTAATCCATTAAGTACAGAAGAAGTAATTAGGGACCTGGGGACCCAAGTTGATAGCAATCTCTCATTTGACAACCATGTGGCCAAAGTGGTTAGAAAAACATTTTATATAGCCCACCTAATCATGAAGGGATTCACATCTAGATCAGGGGAGGTCATTGTGCCTCTTTACTCATCCCTCATCAGGCCCATAATTGAGTACAATGCCCCTTTTGGGATGTACCTTACCAGACACCTGCAGCAACTGGAAAGACCCCAAAAGTACCTCACCAAGAGGATCAAAGGTCTCAAACAGATGCCATATGCTGCCTGGTTAAAGAAACTCCAGCTCTACTCAGTGGCATACCGCCTGTTCAGATGCGATCTGTGCCTGACGTATAAAGCCATGTCCAACCCGGAATTAATGGACATGCTGCACCTCAGAAAATCCAAATCTCATCGAGCTACGCGCTCGAGAGACTTGAACCTCAGCACTGAAATAAATAGGACATGCTGGAGGGACAGATTCATAACCCAGAGGCTCCCTTCACTCTGGAATAAAATCCCAGTCCAGGTTAGGCAGAGTCCCTCATTGACTCTTTTCAAGAGGAATCTTGATGAGTGGATGGGAGATCGTAGGTTTACCCCGGGTATCACTTCTGTGTCACTGTTAGACAGAGGCAGAGTATACTAACCTCGAAAAAGGGCATAGCAAAATAAATTTAAAATGGGTGGCGAAAGCCAAACACATTCTGGCTAGGCTTATAAATGCCCTAGGGCAGATAGCCTAGTATGAACCTATGAACCTATCTGCCAGGATGTTGACAATATCGGTTATTCTGTACATTTAGTGCCATTGTGCTGTAGCTCAGAGCAGATCTGAGTGCTGCCATTGAGATTCTTGACATAGCTGTAGAATGCTTTGTGGTTGTCTTTGGAATCAGTGGTGATTTTATTTTTTTATGGTGATCCATATAAGGCAATATGCTTATACCCTGGATTGTCCTGTAAGGAATCTTTGTGGTCATTAAGGCAGTTGCATATTTCTAGTCAAGTACATGCTGAAGGAGGCAATATACTCAATGATGGCTAGCCTTTGGATACTGGAAGGCCTTGCTTTTTACTTTCAAAGGAAATAACCAATTGATCACATTTTCTAATTTATTTAGTCTTGTCCAAGTAAAATATTAGTTGTCTGTGTAAGTCTACTAAATTAAGTATCCTTTCTCCCATATTTTGCAGGTTAAGAAAAAATGCAGAATGTGAATAGATTGAGTCAGATACATTTCAGTAACCATTATAGGCATAAATGATGGATTATTTCTAAGCCACACCTTGCCTTTGTGGAATGCTAAAAAAGTGGACTAGACTTGATATATATATGTGTGTGTGTGTGTGTGTGTGTGTATATATATATATTTCAACGTACACTCCAATAGAGCAGAAAGTGGATCAGTGGTTACCAATAGAAAAATATGCTCCATTTAGAAAGCTGTGATTTTCCTTGTAATAGGTCTCTTAGATTCTTTTAAAACATATGTAACTTCTATTAAAAAATATGTCTCCAAAGTATTAAGTGGGTATCCCCTAGTGTGCATAGATGAGAAATCTATTAAGATCCATATGCAGTACAGGCTCTTCAGCTAAGTATGTATGTCATTGTGGGAGGTACTGTCAAAAGCTGTGCTGCTGACATTTATGTTACAAGATCAAAATACACTTCTCTAGGCCAGCAGTAAGCTATTATGATGAGATTTGCTTTACTTTTCTTTTACCTTTGCATCAGCATTGTAATTAGTAGGGTTTGACCAGAAGAATATGGAGTCTCCTGATTACAAATGGCTGAAAAGGTGCTATTTGCCATTGACTGAAAGCAAATCACTGAAAGTAGATTTCTTAGAAGACAATCAGATTCCTCATACGATGCCCCATCTGTAAGAAAGTGTTTCGGTCTGGTTATAGTTCTTTTATAGGACACTGAATTGTTTCTTCTAACAGAGTTTATTAGACTGCTTTGTTTGCTTGAAATATAAATGGCTTAAATTATTAATTCCATCTTGATCACACTCTCTTACATTATCATTGCTAGTATGCAAAGATGGACTTAATGGTTTCCCTCGTTTGTTTACACACCATATCACTGTTATGTTGTGTGCAACAGTCTCCAGAATCTCATTCTGAAACATAAAGGTCCTACCAAACACCCTGATATTGGGTGATTTCAATTACCCAAACATTAACTGGGAGAACTACTCAAGTAAAAACTCCCTTGCCCAACATTTCCTAGCATTTATGAACTCAAACGCCCTGGATCAACTGGTCTACACCCCCACCAGAGGTGACAACATACTGGACCTGGTCATCACCAACATGGGCGACCGGTGTTCCACACCGGAGGTCAACCCCTCACTGGTTAGATCTGACCATAAACTAATCACTCTGGATATCCACATTCCACCACCACCCCTGGTCAAAGAAACCATTGTGAAAAACTTTTCAAAAGCAAACTTCACATTACTTAAGACCGAGGTGGGAAGTTTCAAAGCTCCCATGCTAAAGGATAACACTGTCCATGCTGCAAAATCCTTTACTAATGCACTCTACGGGCACCTACAAGAATGCATGGATCGTGCTATCCCAAACAAAACCAAGACTCACTCCTCCAAGAAAAGGAAACCAGTCTGGTGGACCCCTGCCATAAACAAGCTATACAATAGAAGGAGGAAACTAGTACAGAAAAGAGTAAAATCCCAAGAAGGGAAGACATCCCTGATCAGTATCAGCAAGAAACTACGTTCCCTCATAAAATCATCCAAGGCTAGCTTCGAAAGAAAAATTGCCATGGACTCCAAAGATAACCACAAGGCATTCTTTAGCTATGTCAAGAATCTAAGTGGCAATTCTCAGATCTGCTCGGAATTAGTGCAGAATGGCACAAAATACACCGAACCAACCGATATAGCCAACATCCTAGCAGACAGGTTCAGTGCAAACTTCAGCCCCCTCTCACCCCCAAAAGGGCCCATAACTATACCAGAAGGATGTAGTGCCCCTAAAATAACAGACACTCAGGTTAAAACAGCCCTCTCCAAAGCCATAAACACAGCATCAATGGGACCGGA
The DNA here is from genome assembly GCF_019279795.1 of Protopterus annectens. Taxonomy (NCBI): domain Eukaryota; kingdom Metazoa; phylum Chordata; order Ceratodontiformes; family Protopteridae; genus Protopterus; species Protopterus annectens. The sequence goes on from NC_056732.1 coordinate 140,268,657, forward strand.
TGGTGTCCAAGGCTGCGTCCTACACGAGCTCAAAGATGAACTAACCCCTTACCTAAACACACTGTTTAAACTCAGCCTCTCCACAGGCTACAGAGTGATGCACAGCAACGGTTATTCCACTCCATAAAGGTGGAGCCACAACAGACCCCGGGAACTATCACCCTATAAGCCTGACTAGCTTGGTCTGCAAAGCTATGGAGCACATCATCATGGATCTCATTAACAGAGACATTGGAAACCTCCAAACACTGGACCCTACCCAGTCCGGCTTTGTTAAGGGCAGATCATGCCTCCTAAACCTGGTGGACTTCTTTGAGACAATTACCAAGGCTATAGATCAGGGAAAGGTGGTCCACACAGCCTACCTAGACCTTGCAAAGGCCTTCGACACCATTCCCCACTCAGGTAATTTAGACAAGCTCACCAGCCTGAACATAAACCCCTATGTCACGAGATGGGTTGCCAACTGGCTCATGGGCAGAACTCACATGGTAAGAGTTGCGAGAGCTAGGTCTGACTGCAAACCGGTTACAAGTGGCGTTCCCCAGGGCTCAGTCCTAGGACCCCTCCTGTTCGGCATATACTTCTCAGAGGCACAGGCAAGCACAGGAGGACTATGGCTGACCAAGTTCACAGACGACTGCAAACAAGGGGCTATAACTGACTCTCCGGCTGACACAGACATCCTCCAAAAGGGTCTCACTGAGACAGATACATGGTGTCAAAACCATGGCCTCAAGCTAAATGCCAAAAAGTGCATAGTCATCCCCTTCGGAAAAAACAAAGTACCCACAAACTACAACATAGGTGGTAGCCCCCTAAATACGGAAGACGTAATAAGGGATCTGGGGACCCAAGTAGATAGAAACCTCTCCTTTGATAATCACATTGCCAAAGTGGTTAGAAAATCCTTCTATGTGGCCCACCTAATCACAAAAGGGTTTGCATCCAGATCGAAAGAGGTCATTGGGCCCCTCTATGCATCACTCATCAGACCCATCATAGAGTACAATGCCCCATTTGGGATGTACCTTACAAGACACCTGTAACAACTGGAAAGACCACAGAAGTACCTCACCAAGAGGATCACTGGCCTCAAGCAGATGCCCTATGCAGCTCGACTGAAGAAACTCCAGCTGTGCTCTGTTGCATATCGTCTACTCAGAGGTGATCTCTGCCTGACATACAAGGCCATGTCCAACCCAGAATTGATGGGCATGCTCCACCTAAAGAAAACCATATCCCCCTCGAGCCACATGCTCCAGGGATCCAAACCTCACCACAACAATAAATAGGATGTGCTGGAGGGATAGATTCCTGTCTCAGAGACTTCCCATGCTCTGGAACAAGATTCCAATCTACATTAGGCAGAGCTCCTCGCTAACCCTCTTCAAGAGAAACCTTGAAGAGTGGATGGGAAACAGAAAGTTTACCCCATGGATCACTTCAATGGCTCTGCTGGACAGAGGCACAGGGAACTAATCTAAGGGAGCAGCGAAAGCCAACATATTCCGGCTAGGCTTATAAATGCCTTTGGGCAGATAGCCTAGTACCTACCTATGAACCGAAGTACTGCAATGAAAGATATTTAAAGCTTTCTGGATGGCTACATGGCCACCATTTGCCATAAATTGATGCACTGTTTGCATTGTTAATCTCTTTTTACTAAATAATCAACTTAGCACAACCATTATGCAACAGTGAACACAGTGAAATAAATCCGCTCCTTTGTTAACACGCAGGAAAACAAATGCTATAAGATTAATGAACATTTCCTAGTCTAATATCTGAAACTTATATCCAGCACATTTACAGAATTATTAAATAATACCAACCTTAATTTGAGGAAAAGGTGAATAAATATATCCGTTATAAAAATTTGAGTTAACTATTACTATATACTATACTACTATTAAGAGTGAAGACAAATGTTTAAAAAAAGTAATGAAAATTAAAATCAACAAGAGCAGCCACGCAACTCATCACTCTCAAAACTACTAATATAAAATCAGATGCTATGATGCAATCCACACTTTCACAGCAAACAATATTATTCTGTTGTATCAACTGGCAAATTCCAGGAAATAAGAGTACATTATATATACTTGTTCCCAGTGCTGCATCCTTAGCTCATGATAACATTGTATGGGGACCACCTGGCCAAAAAGATACGTCTCTTCTGTTGGGTTATCTGCCACTCAGATTTATATATTTACTGAAAAATATTCTGATCTTCCATGATTATGTACCACTGGATTTTATTCATGTATAGTTTGGCATCTAGAATCATAAGGACAGAGTCCAGCATTAGTGCTTTTAGGAATATTCTTGCTATTGGAAAAGTGTGCTGTTCAAGTGAAAAAAAATTATGTTGCCAGCTAAGCCTTATTCTGAGAAAAAGAAATATTCAAGTTTGCATGCAGGATTGTTTTGAGAAATCTCTGACTGACAGAGTTGCAGGTGCATTTTTGGCAGGGAGATTAATTACAATTCTTAAATCCTAAAAAGCAGGAGCTTTTCCAGAGATGAGTTCAGACTCTAGACATAAAAACCTTAGATTAGGGGGTAGTCCAGATATGGACACATGGACTCCTATCACTCTTGGATATGCAAACACTGGGGAAAAATGTGTTGCAAAGGAGAAATACCAAAGGGTAAGGAAGTAAATGGATAACGGGAGTTCTCAACCTGAAAACACAAGAACTGTCTATATATTTTATAGAAAAGAATATGCAGACAAGCATCCTGATTGTGTGGGGTCTCTAGAAATGCATGCAACAAAAGATGTTTAAAATGAGTGCAGTCTCAACATAAATATCAAATTTAAACAAAGTTCATGCTATAGGTCTCCATAGATAACTTTTATTGTATGTTTGTGTTATGCTTCCAGGCTATGCCTTGACATTGTTCCTAGTAGATTACTGCATTATCCTGGTCTGTCACTGATTCATTCATTCAGTCACTCTTTGATTACACATCTAATCCATCTCAGGGTCACAGGGGTTCTACACCCTACCTTGGCACTCACTGGGTGCAAGACAGAGAAACTAATCCTGAATGGGGCTGTTAGCTCACTGCAGGAAATGCACATGCATTCATTTAGATCAGGGACCTCAAACTCATGACCCACAGGTCTCAAGTAGCCTTTAAACAAGCATAATTCTGGGTGGAGGAAGTTATTCTATTATATTCCTAGCTGCACTGACAACCCTTCTTTTTTGATTAGTGTGCTAGTCCTCATTCAGCAATCCTGCTCATTTGAGGTTGAGACACATGACTTAGATAATGCATACCCTGCAAGCTGTTTAGATTCTCATCACTAGACATAGACAACATCTTTGGGATGTGGGAAGAAATGATAAAATATGATGAAAACACATTTTTAGCATATTATAGGTTCATAGAAGGTTATTAGGCTAATGGCCCTAGAGCACTTACAAGTCTAGCCATATTTATCCTGAGTTGCCCCAGTTGTCAGTGGTTAGGTAAGTGATGTTCACAGAGGTAAGAGTTGATAATAGTTAATACTGACTTCCTCTGTCAATGAGGGGCATTGGCACCACCCCAGAAGTGAATGTGCAGTCACCCATCCATCGAACTACATTTCCTTTGAAGAAGGTTATGGAGGGGCTTTGTTTCACAACAACTAGGAAGATGTTCCACAGAAGTGGCAGTCTCTGGGAGATGTATCTATTTCTCCAGCATGATTTCTTCATGTCAGAAGCAAGGTTAAGATCCCTGGAGCAAGTGACTCTTGTGTAGTTTGATTTACAAATGTATAGTATTTCCATCAGGACTGGGTCAGAGACTGCTCTGTAAGCCAGGCACAGGTCACCCCTTACCAGCCTGTAGGACACAGAATACAGTGTCAGGGCTTTCAGACTTTCCATGCAGGACTTGTTTTGTGTACCCTGTATTTTCTGGGTGGGAAATCTCTGTGGTCTTTCCATCTGTTGCAGGTGTCTGGTGAGATGCATGCAGAAGGGAGCATTGTACCAGGATGGGTTAATATCTGTTACATATAAGTCTGAGGATGAGAACAGAAAAAGCAAGTCACACAAAGGAATAGGTAATCAGTTTTAAGAAGTGTTGTACACATATGCACTCTGGGAAGTAGATTTATATATCTGTTAATCAGCATATTCTATCTTTTGAAATTTGAATTACCATGGTGTTCTGCTTTGTGTTTAGAGAGATGGCTAGGACATTAAAGTCTGGAAAATAGTATACTAATTGCTAGAGATGTACATTAATCCAGGTCAGATATTTGGAGAGTGATTAGCAGGCTTTTATTTGGGTGGTAATCTTTTCAAATGTATATTATGTGTGGACCTTAAAGTTTAGATACGAGTTCTTCTGCCAATTTACACACACATTTACGGTGGATATAAAAAGCTTACACACCCCTGTTAAAATGCCAGATTTTTGTGATATCAAAAACTGAGACCACAATAAATAATTTCAAAACTTTTCCCACCTTTAACATGACCTATAACCTGTACAATTCAATTGAAAAACAAACAAATATGTTAGGAGAAAAAATAAAAAATGTACAATAAGCTGGTTGCATAAGTGTGCACACCCTTAAACTAATACTTTGTTGAAGCACCTTTTGATTTAATTACAGCATTCAGCCTTCTTGGGTAGGAGTCTATCAGCACGGCACATCTTGACTTGGCAATATTTGCCCACTCTTCCTTGCAAAAGCACTCCAAATCTGTCAGATTGCAAGGGCATCTCTTGTGCACAGCCCTCTTCATGTTACCCCACAGATTTTCTTTTGGATTTAGGTCTGGGCTCTGGCTGGGCCATTCCAAAACTTTAATTTTCTTCTTGTGAAGCCATTCTTTTGTTGATTTAGATGTATGCTTGGGGTCATTGTCATGTTGAAAGGTGAAATTCCTCTTCAACTTCAGCTTTCTAGCAGATGCCTGAAGGTTTTGGACCAAAAGTGACTGTTATTTGGAACTGTTCATAATTCCCTCCACCTTGACTAAAGCCCTAGTTCCAGCTGAAGAAAAGCAACCCCAAAGCATGATACTTCCATCACAATGCTTCACCGTGGGGATGGTGTTCTTCTGGTGATGCGAAGTGTTGTTTTTTTGCCAACGTACCATTTGGAATTGTGGCCAAAAACTTCAACCTCGGTCTCATCAGACCATAACACATTTTCCCACATGCTTTTGGGAGACTTGATGTATTGTTTTGCAAATTTTAGCCAGACCTGGATTTTTTTCTGTGTAAGAAAAGGCTTCCGTATTGCAACCATACCCCATAGTCCAGACATATGGAGAATATGGGAGATTGTTGTCACATGCAGTACACAACTAGTACTTCCCAGAAAGTTCAGCAGCTCCTTCAGTGTTGCTGTAGGTCTCTTGGCAGCCTCCCTGACCAGTTTCCAGCTTGTCTTTTCATCAATTTTGGAGGGACATCCAGTTCTTTGCAATGTCACTGTCGTCCCATATTTTCTTCACTTTTTGATGGCTGTCTTCACTATGTTCCATGGTATATCCAGTGCTGTGGAAATTTTTTTGTACCCTTTTCCTGATACCTTTCCACAATGAGATCCCATTGATGCTTTGTACGCTCTCTGCGAACCATGGCTTTTGCTGTAGCAGGCAACTGACTAAACGTCAGGAAAATCCTACTAGGACAGCTGAACTTTATTTGGGGTTAATCAGAGTCTCTTTAATTGAAGGCAGGTGTGTACCCAAGAAGACTGAATGCTGTAATTAAATCAAAAGGTGCTCCAACAAAGTATTAGTTTAAGGATGTGCACACTTATGCAATGAGCTTATTGTACGTTTTTTATTTTTTTTATATTTTTTTCCCCTAACAGATTTGTTTTTCAAGTTGAATTGTACAGGTTTAGGTCACATTAAAGGTGGGAAAAGTTTTGAAATGATTTATTGTGGTCTCATTTTTTATATCACAAAAAAAACAGCATTTTAACAGGGCTGTGCAAACTTTTTACATCCACTGTATATATTTATATATATATATATATATATATATATATATATGTGTGTGTGTGTGTGTGTGTGTGTGTGTGTGTGTGTGTATATATATATATATATATATATATATATATATATATATATATATATAGCTGAACTTGTGCTACCCTGCTTTTGTCTAGGTCTGAGACTAAAATGGAAGTCTGTCTGTCTAACCTTTATTTTCTTCTGAGAAGCATTGTTGCTGTTTTTATATTGAATTTCTAGTTTGCTGGCACTGTACAGATTTTTGCAGAATGCACAGATTTTTTACTTATATTTTTGGTCCACTTTTCATAAAATTGTATTTTTCTGACAAATTAGTGACAAATCATTAAAGATTGAAATTAGAAAATAATGACAGACATTTGAGTTTCAGACTTCATACCCTTCAGAAAATTCATGTTAATGCAAAACCTGTTATTCTATCAACTTTCTAAGTTTGTAAGAGCAATATTTAAAAATTGTCCCTCTTTTTGGGTTTTTTATTTATGGCTTTGTCCAGATTTCTTGCTCTAAGAGGCTGAGAGGCATGGCACTGACCTAGAAGTACACATAGGTAAATATGGGCTACAGGTCTTTTTTTTTGTTAGCAGATGAAGATTCTGCTCTGTACAGTGCCACATCATCTACATAAACACTTATTGTGGGGAGTATACTGTCACATTCACAAAACAACATATAATGGCTATACAACCCAAGTCACAGATTACCTATTAAATAAACCCCATATCAGATACAATTCCAGGCCAACAGTACTTATGTGCTTATCAGGACTGCAATCTCCCCTTACAACTACTAGCCAAGCAGCCCCAGTCCTATTATGGTTCCTAGAAAAAGAACCATGTGTAGCCTGTTCAAATACCCCCAATAACTAAAAAAAAAAAAAAAAAAAACACATTTCAGTCTTTCTACTACCTTTGTCTCCTCACAGCATAGCTTCTAAACTCTTTGTTCTACTAAGGTCCTTCTATTCTTCTCTCTCTGCTACTCACTAGGAATAGGAAATAGTGTCTAATGGAATCTTCACAGGAACTATTTTATTTTTATTTGATTCATTTGTTAACCAGACATGTCCACTGGGCACAATGGTCCCATTTCAGGGATGACCTGGGAATACTTTTTAGTTCTTCAGTCTGCATACAACAGCTGTAGTAACAATGGCAACATAAAGCATAACTTATTTGCAGTGCAGCTATTAGTCAAACTGTTCAGAGGCATCATCACAGCAAGCTTGTGACATATTACTATGGTACAGCAATACTTTCATTATGTGATATAGGGTTTTATAAATATAAAGTGCGCAATGACCCTGGAGCCATGTGAAATAGTATTATAACCACACACAGGAAACATTCTCTGTATTGTAACACATAGAGAATGTTCCCTCAAATAAATGCAAATGACATCTTGCTAAATGGGCACCGATTGCAATATTTCATAAAAACAGAATAAATTAGTTGCAATCAGAATAAACACAGCACCTGACAAATGGCAAATACACAGATCAAAGGTCTGTAATATGCAGAGGGCTAATGCAAACAGACCAAAAGAAACATTTACAGAAATACAAACTAAGTACAGCAAATAAAATGCAAACCATTCCTGTATTTTAGTTGCATAAATAAGTGCTGAGGCATGACATAATTGTTGTAATTAATAAGCAATGGATGATCACATGTGAGACATCTTTTTAGTGCCCTTAAAAAAAAAAGCCTCCTCCAAAACCATGCAAGACATGTTTACATGTCAGACTGATCTATATCCATTCAAAGTAGCATAAATTACCGTTGTGAAACCATACATAAAGAATGATGAAAACATTAACAACACTATGTGTTGTGAGTATATGCATTACTGTTACCTAGAGAATGGACTTACTGTACATCAGTACCCTGACTGGAGAATGAGTGTACTCCAGCAGGGTATTAATGTACAAGTAATGCCTGCTGAAAAATGAGTGCGCTGCATATCAAGCCACCGTAAAGCTCAGACTGAGAAAACGGAATGGCCGCCATTATTTTACGCTCGCTAAGAAGCGCTTCTGCTGTTTAGCAAGTGTAAAATACAATAAAAGTAAAAAAAAAAGTGTTTGTGTGTGAAAGTGTATGCATGTATGAGTGTGAGAGAAAGATTGGTTGAGCTATTTTACACACGCTAAGCAGTGTTTCTGCTGTTTAGCGAGTGTAAAATAAAAAGCGAGTGTGTGTGTGGGTGTGGGTGTGTGTGTGTGTGTGTGTGTGTGTGTGTGTGTGTGTGTGTGTGAGAGAGACACAGTGTATACATGTATGAAAGTAAGAGAGGGAAAAAGATGATTGTGTGTGTTTATGTTGCTGTATACGTGTATAAGTGAATGTCTGCATGAAAGCAGCAGAGAGAGAGGGAGTGCGTGTGCAAGGCCGATGTTAGCATTTTGGGGGCTCCCAGCAAATGTCAAGTTGGGGGCCCTCTAAGCACTTCCAGTATAAGTATCATCCTGTCAATGCCACAGCTCCTAAGAAACCTTTTAGTTCGTGCTGCAAACTTTTGGGAGTAGTACGCACAGACAGACCTTAGCTACAAGCTGTTACATTACAACAGGCCTATATACCACACTTTGTTGACCTAACAAAGGAACACTTACAGTTATTGGCATTTAGTTGCAGCAATGATATATTACAACAACTATATGTCCAGGTCTGGACTTAAATGAAATGACAAGATCTACTGTTTCAACATCCCCCCACACCCTCTAGGCCTCTCCTCTGAACCCCCCCCCCTTGGGCTCCCATACCATGCATATTACTTTTTCTTCCTTTTCTCACATTGTGCTTTACTCTCATCATTTTCAAGAAGCCATAACTTTCAGTGTGCTCTGAAGTGCATTTTAAAGTTCTTTTTACACAACCTTTTCATCCAATAATGGCTTGAATACAAATTATTATTATGGAAAGAAATTCACTGTTGCTGTTCAGCTTTAGTTTTCTTTGCATCCTTTCAGCACACCTTTACTGACCAAGACAGCGCAGTGATAACATTTAGGAAATAACTCAATTAAGCTGATGTCCCCAAAGGCATAGGGGTTATATGTTTGCCCTGGGATGCATTTTAGAGCATTTTCCTCCAATGGTGGCCTAAACAAAAATCATGAAAAAGAAAAGAATTTCAGTCTTATTTTTTCTTTCAAGGAAGACATAAGTTGTGCCCAAGGCTTAATGTTCAAAGCTGACAAAATAGTAGCTCACAATAAACTAACAAGCCAGTTGTGGGAATACATAGGTCTTATCTGGGAATACTTCCTCCTTCCCTAACCCCCCACAAAAGACAGTCATTGCCTATACATCCCTCTGGTGTAAGACTAGGATGAAAGCAGAGGTTTAAATTGCCTTAGCCATATATTTCAAGTGACTGCTGATATATGTATACATAGCATGCTTCCTCACCCCTAACCCTCAAAGTCAGCCCCATATATATGTGTGCCTGATATGTGATTTTGAGAATGATTTCTGTAATATATTCTAATTTGTTGCTCTTAGACAGTACACCACCTTTACACAAGCTATAGTAACCTTCATTTTTCACCTCTGAGGTCTGTGAGAAAAGTAATCAATGGCCACACTGTCCTCAGCTCAATCACAAGCTAAAATGACTTCATGTGCACACCTCTAAGGTTTGACTGTGATGAAAATTAAACTTGTAATAACCACACAATCCCCAGACCCCCATAACCTACAGCAGCTTTCTGTACACACACATTTGAGCAGGGCTGGTTTTAGAATGGGTATGGCTGAAACCAGAGGCTATTATCAGCTTTATCCTAAAACGGTCATATCTCAGCATTTCAGGTTAAATAGCTCAATCAGAAAATTGAAACATTTTTTGTCCTCATTCTTCTTCAACCAGCAATAGCTTTTGTGCAGGTCTCCACAGAGTCAAGGATGATTAAGGGAGCCCCCAGTATCCATTTATACAGTCTGTTGAATGGGGGCCTCCAGACTCCAAGAAGATCTAAGTGTCTGAATGTTCTGTGATATATCTTATGTCTTACTTTTGAAATACAAGTACCTGTTAAGTACATTTTTTTACTAATACCCAGATGAATAATGTTTATGTTCTGGCATTATTGGGTGCATGCACAGACAAAAATCAGAGATAGTTTTTACACACACACAAGCATAAGCCATAGCAGTCCTAGTTTCGTAGTTATTTCAGCAAACAGCAATATACTGTCCAACACTGGTACTGCCACACCAGATCAGTGAATGCTGCTTAGCAGTCGTCAAACAGCAGCAGGGGTAAGTCACTTATTTACCTCATTGAGGAGTAATGCATACCTGATACTGTCCTGATTTCACAGACCTTCCCTGATTTTGTTCATAGTTTTGCTTTCTCCTTCACAAAAAGTTTGATTTACTGGTAAATCATTCAGGATTATAAACAGTCAATTAATTCAGACATCTGAGTTTTATACTTATTGTCCAAAAATAAATGTTGATGCAAAGTGTGTTATTTTAACTTTTTAAGTGCATTAGAGTAATATTTAAAATGTAGTCCTGATTCTGAGCCTTTATTCTATTATTTTTGAGATTGCACTGAATTCTTAAGCAAAGGAATTGAGAGTTATACTATCTGGTGTTATGCTTGTATTTATAAAACTCCCTGAAAGAGAAAACCATCTCTGATGATCAGAAGTTTCAGCTCTTCTTAAAATCCAAAGCTGCACTGAGATAAGTCACTCTGGGCTGCTGATCTCTCTAGTACTTACCCTGCTCATGTTCATTATCAGCTTCATCCTAACAAGGTCATATCACATCCCTTCATGTTAAAGAGCAATAATTAGTAAATTAATAAATGTTTTCTTCCTCATTTTTCCCCAACCAGCAGCAGCTTTTGTGGGGCCCCCACACAGTCAAGGATGATTGGGGGGGGGGGGCTGCAGCCACAGGTATAGCAGGGACCTAAAGCTGGCTATGTAGTTAGTTTTAGTGGAGAAAATGTCCAACAGCAGGATTTAACTAAGCCAGGGGCACTATGTCAGTGGTAAAATATTTAATGGAATTTTGATGCCTGTTACTTGGCAAAACACTGTTACTACAACCAGAAATATCTTTGAATTTTAAAGGAGGTATAAATAAGAGTTATTATCCATGTGGTTTATTAAGTATACAAGAGTGCTGTACTAGCTTTTGCTGGTTTGACAGACGTGTAACAAAATATCAGGATAAGATAATGTGCTGTGACTGGGGGCCTTCAGGGAACAGGGGGCCCCCCGCGACTGCAGGGTTCGCTAGTCCCTAAAGCTGGCTGTGTGTGTGTGTGTGTGTGTGTGTGTGTGTGTGTGTGTGTGTGTGTGTGTGTGTGTGTGTGTGTGTGTGAGAGAGAGAGAGAGTGTATGAGATAACTACTGGCAGCAGCAGCAGCAGTAAAGAGGTTTACAAACCTCTGCATCTTTCACCTGAAGAAATCTGGATAAAGCCAAAAATAAAGGGGGAACAAAGGTGCTAAAATAAAAACTTAATTATTGCTCTTATAAAATTACAAAGCTGCTAAAGTAAAGGAGTTAAGTTAGCATGAATTTTCTTAAGGAAAAAAGTCTGAACCTCAAATGCATGTCATTATTTAGTAATTTCAATCGCCAGCGACTGCCAATCAAACGATTTAGGAGTAAGGCACCAAACAATAAAGTAAATAACCTGGTTATTTTTTAAATGTTATATTTTGGATGTAAAATGTTTCCTCCAACATCATTAACATATACTACAGCAAGTTTGAAACATTAGGTGGAAGAACTATTTTACATCGAAAATATACAAAAAATATATAGTAATAAAATATACTTTTTATATATGTATATATATATATATATATATATATATATATATATATATATATATATATATATATATATTTATATATATGGACCTACTTTGTTCAAAAATATGTCACATCGAACAAAGTAGATGCCCATTTCAACGAAAGTGCACTTTCGCTGAAGCCTAGTTGCCAGATCAGCTAACTGAAAAAAAAAAACACAGAAAACAAGCTGTGCCCCCACACCTCACTACTTAAATATACCAACTCCGAGATCGCACTACAGTGAGGAAAAGGGAATATTCCCATTGCACGATGTATTGTGATTTCCGTACTTCATTTTCAAAGTTTCGGTACTTCGAACAACTGGTCTCGACCAAGTGGGTTTTGAAGTACTGAAACTTCATACAAATGAAGTAGACCCATATATATATATATATATATATATATATATATATACATACACACACACATACACACACATATATATATATATATATATATATATATATATATATATATATATATATATGTATAGAAGTAAGTAAAACACAACAATTTTACAGACAGCCCAATCCCTAAGCACAATAATACCCTCCAGGGTTTGTGTTAATGTATAATTAATGCCCTTCCAGGGGTGTAGAGGCCTGCCGCTGCATCTGCTCATTAATAAACACACAGTGACATCAAAACTAGATTAACTGAACATCATATTTATATTCATCCATTTAGCAGACACCCAGGAAAATGTACCACTTAATCCTGGATTGGTTTCATCAGGTGAACAGGTTGTATTCAGTATACTGTAAAACATTCAGTTTTATTACTCCTCAGTATGGAGAACGTCCACATCTGTGCAGTAACTGAAACCTGGTTTAAGGCTCCAGACAGCACCCCAGCACTACCGGGCTGCAACTCATACTACACGTTTCGGCCACAGAACACGGACCGAAACACAAAAGGAGGGGGTGTATCCATATTCATTAAGGATACCTACACCTCCAGGTTAGAGTCACAGCATGATACCTCTGAGATCATCCATGTGCAACTAACATCGGGAAAATCAGCAATTCAAATTGTGGCCTGCTACAGATCACCCTCCATGACCCAGGACCACCACTCCACCTTTCTGGAGACACTGGAAAACATGAAGGTCCTACCAAACACCCTGAAATTGGGCGATTTCAATTACCTTACCATTCACTGGGAAAACTACTCAAGTACAAATTTCCAGGCCCAGTGCTTCCTGGAATTCATCAACTCAAATGCCCTGGATCAGCTGGTAAACTTCCCTACCAGAGGTGAAAACATACTGGATCTGGTCATCACCAACATGGGCGACAGGTATTCCACACCGGAGGTCAACCCGTCACTGGTTAGATCAGACCATAAACTAATCACTCTGGATGTCCACACCCCACCACCACCACCCCAACTAAGGAAACCACAGTAACAAACTTTTCTAAAGCAAACTTCACCTTACTTAAGACAGAGGTGGTAAGTTTCACAGCCCCCACGCTAAAGGATAACGCTGCCCAAGATGCAGAAACCTTTACAAATGCACTCTATGAGCACCTACAAGGACGCATGGATCATACCATCCCTAGCAAAACCAAGACTCGTTCCTCTAAGAGAAGGAAACTAGTTTGGTGGACCCCTGCAATAAACAGGCTATACAATAGAGGGAGGAAACTAGTTCAGAAAAAAAGGCAAATCCCAAGAAGGAAAGACATCCCTGATCAGTATCAGTAAGAAACTAAGGTCCCTCATGAAATCATCCAAGGCTAACTTCGAAAGAAAAATAGCCAAGGATTCAAAAGATAACCACAAAGCCTTCTTTAGCTATGTTAGGAATCTAAGTGGCAACTCACAGATATGCACTGAACTAGTGCAAAATAGCACAATATATACTGAACCTACTGATATTGCCAACATCCTGGCAGATAGATTCAGTGAAAATTTCACCCCCCCCTCACCTCCAAAAGGGCCCACAACAATACCGGAAAAGTGTAGTGTCCCAAAAATCACAGATGCACAGGTAAAAACACCCCTTTCAAAAGCCAAGAACACAGTGTCAATGGGACCAGATGGTGTCCCAGGCTGCGCCTTGCACGAACTACAGAACTAACTAACCCCCCACCTAAACACGCTGTTCAACATCAGCCTCTCCACAGGCTATGTGCCCATAGAATGGTGCACAGCAACGGTTATTCCTCTCCACAAAGGAGGGGCCACAACTGACCCTGGCAACTATCTATACTATAACTATACATCTGACTAGCCTGGTCTGCAAGGCTATGGAGCGCATCATCATGGAACTCATTAACAAAGATATTGGGAACCTCAAAACACATGACCCGACCCAGTTCGACTTTCTTAAGGGCGGATCATGCCTACTAAACCTGGTTGACTTCTTCGAGACAGTCACAAAGGCCATAGATGAGGGAAAGGTGGTTAACACAGCCTACTTTGACCTCGCCAAGGCTTTTGACACCATTCCCCACTCGAGTATTACAGAAAAACGTACCAGCCTGAGCATAAACCCCTAAGTCACGAGATGGGTTGCCAGCTGGCTTACAGACAGAACTCACATGGTAAGAATAGCTGGCTCCTGGTCCAACTCTAAACAAGTCACAAGTGGTGTCCCGCAAGGCTCGGTCCTGGGACCCCTACTATTCGGCATATGCTTCTCAGAAGTACAGGCAAAACAGGAGGACTATGGCTAACCAAGTTCGCCGATGACTGCAAACTGGGAGCCATAATTGACTCTCCGGCTGACATGGACATCCTCCAAAAGAGCCTTACTGAGACGGATACCTGGTGTCAAAGTCATGGCCTCAAGCTAAATGCCAAAAAATGCATAGTCATCCCATCTGGGAAAAACAAAACACCCACAGATTACCACATAGGTGGCAGCCCCCTTAATACAGAAGAGGTAATAAGAGATCTGGGGACCCAGGTAGATATTGATCTCTCCTTTGACAATCATATTGCCAAAGTAGTTAGGCAATCCTTCTATGTGGCCCATCTAATTACTAAAGGGTCCACATCTAGAAATAAAGAGGTTATAGTGCCCCTCTACTCATCACTCAGACCCATCATAGAGTACAATGCCCCATTTGGGATGTACCTCACAAGACACTTCCAACAGCTGGAAAGACCACAAAAGTACCTCACCAAGAGGATTACTGGCCTCAAACATATGTCCTATGCAGCCTGACTGAAAAAACTCTGGCAGTACTCAGTGGCATATCGCTTACTCAGAGGTGATATATATATATATATATATATATATATATACATACACACACACACACATATATATATATATATATATATATATATATACATAAGTAAGTAAAACACAACACCTAAAAAAATCCAAGTCACTGCGAGCCACGTGCTCTAGTGAGCTAAACCTCACCACAACAATAAATAGAACATGCTGGAGGGATAGATTCCCGTCACAGAGACTCCCCATGCTTTGGAACAAAATTCCAAATTACATCAGGCAGAGCCCCTCACTAACACTCTTCAAGAGAAACCTTGACGAGTGGATGGGTAACAGAAAATACACCCCTGGGATCACTTCCTTGGCTCTGCTTGACAGAGGATCAGTTAATTAATCAATGGGGCAGCGAAAGCCGACACACTCTGGCTAGGCTTAAAAATGCCCTCGGGCAGATAGCCTAGTACCTACCTATGAACATATTATATATACCCTGGACTACAAAGCACTTTACCATTGCCCTGCAGGACATAACAAAACATTTTCTGCATCACTGTTGGCACTGTCCTTTAAAATAAGGCATTTTGGGGGTGCTTCTGGCTTAAAGGCATAAAGCTGTAGAGAACAGAAGCAAGTATGGAATCACTGTTTGTTATTTTGTCTAAAGAATACATGGTTTAGTATAGCTATAAAAATATCTTCATACCCAGTAACAGCTTAAATGAAAAGAATGTTATTTTTTATCAAAGATTATCAATGATAGCTCAGAAAGAAAAGGACATGGTGAAAGGTTAGACAAAAAAGCAGTATTTAGAACTACTTGCACTTCTTAGCTGCAGCTCTATATAGCAGAAAGACTTCTAAGACAAAAAAACTACCATAAGGGCAACTCAAAAACTCAGTAGATTTAAGTCACCTCCATTTCCTGGTTCTCATGTGGAGATTTATGTTTTAGCTTTAACAAGCAACTACTCTGAAAAACTAAACCTTAATAAACTGCCCAATAAGTACCACATTTATAAAAACAGGTAAACTGATATGTGTTACTTTAGGGTACATATGATCTTTAAGACTACAAAACAATCTTATCATGAATACAGTTAGTAGCATAACATTGAAACTGTTTGTTCATGTCAGAAATGTGTGTTATTCTGTCATTTTTTATTGACATTCTGTATACCAAGCATTTGACTGTCAGGCTTATACAATGGATCCTACAATGATTCCTTCAGTCTGTTATGGCATAGAGCAGACATATTTTTATTTTATTATCTTTTATTTACAATTTGTTTGGTAAGTCAGGCTGAATAGGAGAAATTTGGCCAGGGCATCGGAAAATATTGCTTACTCTTTTCAATCGTCAGGTGGTCCAGAGGGCTGTCATTAGTGCTTGGAGAATTCCAAGATGGAGGAAGAAGTAAACATTCTTGCTTGAGAACTTCTGGAAGAAGAATCATAGAGAGATGAAAATTTAGTAATGTAGTTGGAGAGGGGAGGTCTGGATACAGTGATGATGGAAAATTTAATGAAGGGAGGAGAATCAGATGAAAGAGAGGTGGTGAGCTGGAATACTGTTGAGTGTTACAGAACAGTCAGATAATGAAGAGAAGGAAGAGAAGCAGATTACAGAGGCTGAAATCACAGATGCATGTTTGGCTGATAGAGTAATCAGTTTTAAGAATATGGGTAGGTATTTTTGTGGTTACTACAATTTGTACACTAGGGTTTCTATTCCAAAAGTCTTGCTGTCAGAGTATATATGACCACTTACATAAGAGCAGGCTGAGAGCAGTTGTTTTGGAATCTGGCCCCTTGTGCAAGCCTGTTTTACATATAGGTCTTACACTGAAGTAAGTCACTTACACTGAGTGCAAGTTTTTTGGAATTACAGCAGACACTGACAGCAACTCTTTTTGGAATCTGGCCCTATGTGTACACTTTGAATAACCTTTCTGAATGAATAGACAAGCAAACGCATTGTAGTAGGGTTGTTCCTGAATTCAGATAAGTTTCTTCAAGGTATACAGATCATGTTAACCTTTATGAATTCCTTCATATGTCTCTGCAACTGGGTACTCTGGATGACAGAAATGAAAGCCGAAAAAAAAAAATACACACATCTAAGTCAAGGAACAAGAAACAGTGTACAAATTGAAGAGAGGTGTCTGACAGGAGCAGAAGGGAACAGCTTCAGCTAAAAAGACAGGTGGTAAGAATAAGAAGTAAAGCAGTGTTACTACTGACAGGTATGACATTGTGGGCAATATTATATTGCCATTATGATTCACTTTAAGAGACTTAAGAGGCTCGATACATTTGATGTCAGAAAACATTTGTGAAGTTAAGTTTTGATTTTTGTTTTCAGGTGCAGAAAAGTTTATGGGTGAAATAGAAAAAAAGTAATGAAGTGAGGGATTTATTTTTTGTTGAATGGTGCAAGAAGAAAAAGATGTATTATGTTTACTAGATACACAATATGATACACACAAAATGAACAAGAAAAACTGTAAGGGGGAAAACATGATATGGTCAATAAGATATGTGATATATTATATCAATAGTACTGACTGGGAATTTTAACTGTATGGTAAGAAAAAAAGGAAAAAAATAATGCAAGATGTATAGGTGATACAAGAAGTGATGCAGTATAGAAACCTGAAGCTAAGAAAAAGTAGAATTGACTTAAAAGATAGACTGTTATGTATTCAGCAGAGGGCAGGAAAAGTAGATTTTTTCAGCTCACACAGCAATATGAGCTGTCTAAGTTGTTAATGAGAGCATAAAAAAGGTGAAGGAATAAACAGTTTAAAAGGGGATGTAAATAAAGAGAAATGAAAGAAGAAGGTATTAGACTATGGAAGAAACACATAAGAGTATCTTATGAAAACTGAGCAAAATGGAAGGTAGTGTTTAACTAGAGATATACAAAGACATTTTTTTGGAAATAGAAAGAAGGGTTAAAAAAAGTAGTAAAATGAAATAGTTGCAGAAAAAAAGCAAAGGAAAAATAAGAGAATGTTGTACAGACAAATACATTTAAAGGGAAAGAAGGAAGATGTTTCACCTTTTTAGGAAAGGATATAAAAAGAAAGGAAAGTAATATGGATGGAACAGTAGGTGAGAATGGTGTAGTGAAATACAAACAAGAATAAACTATGGACATAGTAGAACAATTTGTAGAAATGATGTACAAGAAGGAAGACACTAAAAGGGGGAAATGGGAATCACAGAACATTTTGGAGAAAACAAAATTTAAATTAAAAGAAATAATTGAATTGGAACATGATATAAAAGAAGAGAAAGCCAAATAAGCACTAGGTTTGGGTGGGTTAACTTATGGATATTACAAGGGGATGAGTGGAAGGGAAAAGAAGAATTTGCAGAAATGCTGAATGAATAGTTAAATGAAGGGATAGAAGATGAAAAGATATGTGCTGGGGTCATTAAATGTATATGGAAGAAAGACAACAAAAAGATTAAGAATTGGATAACAATACCAGTGAAAAATATTGATTATGAAATCTTTATGAAAATAATACAAAAGGAATGGGGACTGTTTTGGAAGTAGTGATGGGAGAGGCATATATGAAGTAAAGGCAAAACAAGTGAAATAAATGTTAGTAATATTATTATTATTAATAATAATAATAATAATAATAATAATAATAAAGTAATATATGCTATTTTAATGGAGAATAACAATGTAAGACTGGTTGTATGTGATGTAACAAAAGAATTTGAATGTCTACTTGAGAAAGAAAAAAGAAATAAAGCCTGAAAAAGATGTGAAGTAGTTTTGTCTGATGAGTATGTGTTTATCTTTGCTGGTAATGAATGCAATAATACAAACATATATTGGTGAAATGAGAAAAGCAAGATGAGAAATGGAAAAAGATCTAATAATAACTGTGCGTCCTTCATATGAAGTTGATTTAGTTACTGTAATAAAATATAGTATGGATGAGGGAAACAGTGACAAGGATGGAAAAGGAGTTAAGCAAAGCTGGATTAATGTTAAATAGTAAAGGGTATGGTGAAATAAAGAAGATAAACAGAATATATTTTACTAGAAATGAGAAAACATATTAGAAATCAGATTAGGTGAAAATGGGAAAATATCAAAACAATGGAAAGAAATTCTTGTTCATAGATATATATTAGGCTAATGATCACTGGGCCCTTTATAAGTACAGCCAAGCATCCCAATTGTATCACACAAGTTTATGACTTTATGTGCCTAACAGGTTATTTTAAGGGGAATATGTAAGCTAGGGCAAGACAGATTGCCTCTGTCCTTACAGACTTAGATACTAGAGCCAGCATGAATTTCCAATTTCCCATCCACTGGCCCAGGTTTCTCTTGAATAGGTTTAGGGAAAAGCTCTGCTCACATAGATGGTAAGCCAATTCAGAAAAGGAGACTACTCTGAGGCTCACACCTCTCCCTCCAAAGTGTCCTGTTTATGTTGCAAGCAAAGTTTAAATCCCTTTATAGAGTAATGTGGATGCTATTCATTTTGAGGATATGTAAGAAGGTAGAATCCAAGGATACCTTGTATGCCAGGCACAGATCACCTCTCAACAGTCTGTAGTAAACAGAGTATAGAGAGAGGGCTTTGAGGCGATCTGCATAGGGCATGTTGTTTATGCCATGTATTCTTTTTGGGAAGAATCTCTTTGAATGCTCTAGCTGTTGCATGTGCCTGGTCAAATGCATACTGAAGGGGAAGTACTCAGTGGCAGACCTCATTAAAGGAGGAATACGGGGGAAAGGTGACTTCCTTGGACCTAGATGCCATGCCCTTACTTATACGTTGAACAACACAGAATTAATTCCTTACTACCTTAGACACGTACTGGACAAAAGCCAGGTTACTATCTACATTTGTATCCAAAACCCTGACTATTGGTTCTATACTTAGGGATTTGCTAGGGTGCCTGACTTCCCAAAAGGTCCTAGGATACATATTTTGGCATCCATGGCTCTGGTACCAGTCATTTGTCTGTATTAGTACTTCCTGTAAGATATTAGCATCTTGCTCAGTTTGTATGACTGCTCCTAGTTTGCAGTCATATGCAAACTTGGTCAGCCAGAAGCCCTTGATATTTTCCTTGACTTCTGAGAGGTACATGCCAAAAAGTGCTCTTCCATATTTGTGAGTAATAGCTCAAGTATGTTTGCATCCCTAGTGGCCATATGGACTATCTGGTCCAAGGGCTGTATGTTTACAAAATCCAGAAATCTCTGGGTCTGTAGGTATGGGGCTGTATAAGTATCCCAGTTTATAGTGGTGCAGTTGAAGTCACCCATGAATATAGAATTGGTGTTGAATGGCAAGGGCTTCCAGTAAGTCCAAGTAACAGTTATGGGTTTCTTGGGTCAAAGAGTGACCTATAGCTTGCAAGGACATGATATGGGACTCTACCTGTGGAAATGTGGACATGAAGAATCTCAAGGGTGTCATAATTTTTGACTAGTCTTGAGGTGAGTTTGCTGTTGGAATAGCTTGAGACATCTTCACCTTTGGTCCATGCCTGTACACTGGCTGGCCTGAATGTGTGGAAGGCACTGCATCCCTGTACCACTGGGTGCTCTTTGTGGCTTTAAACCATGTCTCAGTAAATTCAAGGATGTCCACATTCTACAGAGTACAGAGAGCCAGGAGGATTTGATTTGGGGTTCCTTATTTAGACTCCTGGCATTGAGAAGTAACACCTTTAGATTCCCTTGGATTTGTTTTGCTATGTCAGAAGGTTTGTCAGTCTGGCATTACATTAAAAAAGGCACTATGGAGGAGGATAATGTTTTAGCCAATATTTGAAAACTCAGAGGGGACAGGTGCAGACCATCCTTGGCAAAGCAATGTGGTTTGTACATCATATCCTCCCATGCTGACAAATATTGTACCCCCTTGGAGTGACACCAGAAACTAAGCCAATTACTGTAGTCAACCGTCTTTTGTTCATATTGACATTATCTTCGATAAAGGTAAAATGCTGCTAAATGCTAGGCATGTACCAGCTTGGGACACAGTCTGAGAGCTCCATAATGTTTCTCTTCATATAGTCCAGGGGCAGTATACTGCATTTCATTTACACTCACATGGACTATGACTAAATTATAGTGGTACTTGTGTCTAATGACTTGAGTGTGTGGGTGATTTGGTGGATCGTGGCCCCTAATAGACAACTGACCATGATTTTCTCTTTATTAAGCTTAGTGAGCAGGACACCTGTAACTCTCAATGGAGTCTCCTATGATTAAATTATTAGGTGGTATGTTGGCTTGCCTTATGGACTTTTTAGTTAAGGCTCCAAAAGGTATGGCCTGCATGTGTTGTGCTAAGTGTTATTTTGTTGGAGTCCATTTGGGTTTCTGAGGATTATGTTTTTGCAGGACCAATGTCAAGGAGGTCTTTGACGTTAACGGAAAATGAGAAGTTATGTACTTACCATAACATTCCATGTTAGTTGTCTTCTCTCGCCTTCTTTCTTGCTTGATGGGTTCGGAGCCGATCCTCGGCTCCGACTCGGCACTTGCTAAGCTCGAGAGTCACTTTTACCAGCTTGAGGCAGCCCCATATCCCATGATGCAAGGCAGTAAGTACCCAGATCTCGTTTGTTGTCTATAGGCAATAACACCTAGCATAAAAAACTTCCCAAAAGGAAGAAAGAAGGAGAGAAAAAGCCTGAAGGATGGTTTTGGAGGACCAGCACTGTATGGTCTTAAGAAGCATTCTTCCATGTAGAGAGAAAGGTCTGTCCAGGCCAGGGGGAAGGAGGGAGGGTCGCAAGAAAGAAGGCGAGAGAAGACAAACTAACATGGAACGTTATGGTAGGTACATAACTTCTCAATGTTAAGTTGTCAATCTCGCCTTCATTCTTGCTTGATGGGACCACGTCCCTAGCACCTCTATCCTGGGTGGCTCAATGGAACAGACTCTTGAGAACTGTAGAGCCAAAACTGGCTCTGTCCCTGGAGGCCAAATCCAATTTGTAATGAGAAACAAAGGTATGAGGAGTGGCCCAAGTGGCTGCTGCACAAATAATGTCTAATGGAAGTCTAGCTTGAAAAGCTGTGGAAGTGGCTAAGCTTCTGGTTGAATGCGCTTTAGGTTTCGAGCACAGCTGTTTTCCCCTGAGCTGATAAATTTCAGAGATGACAGAAGAAAGCCATCTAGATAAGGTCACTTTTGAGACAGGAAGGCCTTTTTTGTTATCAGCATAAGAAACAAAGAGCTGATCGGATTTCCTGAATTGTTTTGTTCTGTCCAAATAATATCTGAGTTGGCGGTGAAAATCAAGATAATCTAACTTTTGTTCCAATCTGTTTGAGTAATTTGGGAAAAATACAGGAAGATCAATAGCCTGATTCAAATTAGTCTTTGAGGCGACCTTAGGCAAAAAGGTCGGATTAGTTCTCAATGATACTCTGTCTTTGTGGAAGACTAAATAGGGGGGGCGAACAGAGAGAGCATGAAGTTCAGATACCCTCCTAGCCGATGTAATAGCAACCAGGAATAAAGTTTTCCATGAAAGAAATTTCAGGGAACATGAAACAGCTGGCTCGAAGGGAAGAAGAATCAAGGATGTCAGCACTAAATTTAGGTCCCATTGAGGAGGAGGACTCCTGATTGGAGGTTTCAGGAGAAAAATTCCTTTTAAGAAGGCTCTACAAAGCCTGTGGGACATAATGTTGTGATCTGAACCCGACATGAAAGTTCGAGATAGCAGCCAACTGAACTTTGACCGTGGAAGAAGAGGAGCCCGCGTGAAAGATTTCCGCTAAGAAATCCAAAACTGCTTGTAATGGAGCAGTAAAGGGATCAATATTTTTAGCTTTTGCCCAACAAGAAAAGCGTTTCCATTTGCTAGTATAAATCCTCCTAGTGGAGGATTTTAGGGAAGCTACTATGATGTCTCTAACAGGATTAGAGATCATAGGAAGCCTGGCTAAGGAAGGAAGTGGAGCAACCATGCTGTGAGGTTGAGAGAAGGGATAGACCGGTGCAGCTGACCCGATTGGTGAATCAGAAGGTCTGGCACTGGGTCCAGATGCCACGGCTGCACCAAAAGGTCACGATGGAGGAACGGAAACCAAATCTGTTGAGGCCAATAGGGAGCAATGAGAATCATTTTGGCTCTCAAAACGGTGGCTTTCTGGAGTACTTGTGGAATCAGCGGAAAAGGAGGAAAGGCATAAAGAAGTCCCTGGGGCCAATCCTGGGTTAGAGCGTCTCTGGGGGGATGGCCTGGCAGTGGGAAGAGAGAGAAGAAGTCTGGGCATTTGCTGTTTTGGGGAGTAGCAAAAAGATCGCAACATGGGCGGCCCCATTCTAGAAAAATCTCCTCCACTATAGATTGTTTGAGAGACCACTCATGAGGCATGAGAATAGCTCTGCTCAGTCTGTCTGCTAAAATGTTGGTTTTCCCAGGGATATGCGTTGCTACCAGAAACCGATGAGAGGAGATCGCCCATTGCCAAAGTCTGAGAGCTTCTCGACACAAGGGGTAGGACTTGGTTCCGCCCTGTTTGTTGATATACCATACTACAGACATGTTGTCTGTGTGAACTGCAATTGTTCCCAAGGGAAGAAAGTCGTTGAGGGCTTGCAACGTTAAAAGCACTGCTCTCATCTCTAGGACATTTATGTGCAGGTGGTATTCGAACGGTTGCCACGTCCCATGAACCATCCTGCCCTGATAATGACCCCCCCACCCGATCAGGGAGGCGTCCGTAGTGACAGTGGCTACTGGGGCTGGGGGTACAAAGGGTCTGCCTTGGTGAATCTGGGGGGAAGTAATCCACCATGAAAGATGATTCCTGCAAATTTGTGTCACCAGTATTTGGTGACGCATGGGAAGTTGTTGGTAAGACCACTGAGTGAACAACATCCACTGAAGCAGGCGCATATAGAAGCGGGCCAGGGGAAGAAGGGTAATGGCCGCAGCCATGAGGCCCAACGCCTTTAGAACCATTCTGGCTTGTACTTTCTTGCTGGCTAGGATGATCCTCACGTGACTTTGTATATCTGAGATTCTTTGGTCTGTGAGGGTTGCTGACATCCGAACAGTGTTTAAGTTTGCGCCTATGAAAGTAATAGACTGGCAGGGCAATAAGGAGGATTTTTCGTAGTTGATCGAAATTCTCAATTGAGTGCAAAGATTTATAGTGTAATCCCTGGCTTGAAGAAGTTGATGCCTGGTGGTGGCTGAAAGGAGCCAGTCATCGAGATACGGAAACACCTGGAATCCTTGACGTCTCAGGTGAGCCGTGACCACTGCCATACATTTGATGAACACTCTGGGGGCTGTAGTGAGACCAAAGGGCAGGGCTCTGAAATGGAAATGACTGGACCCCAGCCGAAAGCGGAGAAACCTTCTGGAGTGTCTGTGAATTTTTATGTGATAGTATGCATCCTGAAGATCTATTGAGCACATCCAGTTGTCCTTCTCTAGGAAAGGCAGAATTGACTGAAGTGTGACCATTCGAAATCTTGTCTTTCTCACAGACTTGTTGAGTCTGCTGAGATCCAATATTGGTCTCCAGTCTCCCGTCTTTTTGGGGACCAAAAAGAATCTTGAGTAGATTCCGGGCTCTGAATGGTCTGTTGTAACTGGCTGAATGGCTCTTTTTTGTAGAAGTTTTAATACTTCTAACTCTGCAATTTCCCTTAGACCGGGTGGTATATCTGGAAGGGAATTTGAGTGAGAGAAGGGACTTTCCACGAAAGGAATTTTGTAACCCTCAGATATGATCGACTGTACCCATCTGTCTTGAGTGAGGGAACGCCAGGCTTCTGGGTACAGCGATAGTCTTCCCCCGACTGCCTCCAAGGATGGAGAGTCGGGCAACATCTCATGGATGCTGAAAGGGCTTGTCAGAGAGAGGCTCTCTGCTTCCCTGGTTTTGTGGACCCCCTCTGCCTCTAGAGCGGCGTCTGTTATTGTTACCCCCTCTGCCCCTAGGGGTAAACTGACCACGTGTATCCCGCGTGACTCCTTGGGATTTGCGGAACCACATTTTGCCACCCTTCTGTCCTTTAGGGTAAGGTCTAGAAGGGGTGGAAAAACGGACCCCTACGGCAGAAAGAGTCTTGCCGTCCTGCTCACACCTGGTCAATGTATCCTTCACTTGAGGGCCAAACAAAGCTGACCCATCAAAGGGAGAGTTTGTGAAGGACGCCTTAAAGGGATCTGCAAAATTACAGAGCCACATCCAGGCTTGGTGTCTAAGAGCCACACCTGTACCTGCGGCCCTACTCGCTCCATCTGCTGCATATGATATCAGTCGCATGGAGGAGTTAGCAATAGAATTAAGGGTTCCTAGCTGCGAAGCAATTTTTTCTTGAGCCCCTGCAGCTGTGGGATCCTGTACTACCTCACCTAGCTCCTTAAGGATGTCCCTTTGGAGTCTGGTGAAGTGACATAAGTAGTTCAGCGAGCGCATAGCAAAGGTCGCTGAAGAGAACATCCGCTTACCATACCTATCCATGGTCCTAGAGTCCTTATTAGGAGGATGGACAGGTACGGAAGGATCTGCAAGTTCCTTCTTAGTGGCAGCCGCCACCACCATGGTATCAGCAGGGACACCTTTCGTAAGGAATTGCTTATCCGAAGGGGCAGTAATAAATTTAGACGGCCTCCTAGGAACTGACTCTACAGAGTCAGGAGCAGCCCAAGCCTTTCGAGCAATAACCTGCATAAGGGGGTCGAAAGGCGGAGACACCCAGGAGGTGGAGGGCCGAGATCCAAACGCCTCTAGGTATACCGACTCATCCTCAGAGGGATTATTGGAGGGCCAGTTTCCCCTCTGTTTAAGGAGTTCTAGGATGTCTGAAAAGGAGACATCCTCAGAGGGGGATCTTGGGGATCCCTCCGACTCATCTAAGTCGGTATCTGAAGTGATAGACTCAGGGGAGTCTATGTGTTTCCTCTTACAAGTCCTCTTGCGCGGAGGATCCCCTGACTGATCAGGAGAATCCTCGGAAGAGGGGGTTCTTCCCAGTGGGGAAACCTGAGGCGGAGGATCTCTGGGTCCGGGAGCAAGAGAGATGGCAGAGATATCGACAGGCACCATAGAGGGAGGAGCTAAGGGAACAGACTGCTGGCTGAGTCCAGTGGCCAGCACACTCTTCATCACCTCGAAGGCACCCCTCCCAGGGAGGCCCGAGAGAACCCGTTCCGAAGAAACCGGAACTCCAGGGCCCACCGAAAGAGAAGGCTCCGAGGCAGATGGAGCCGAGCTCACCAAGGCCGAGGCTCCAAGGGGAAGAGTGGGGTCGGACAAGGGTCCGATGCCACTCACCCCCTCGGAGGAGACCAGGGAAGCCCGACCACCGAATCCCTCTAAGGAAGGTCTCGAAGAGGAGATAAGAGTAGATGCTGAGGGAGCAGAAGGGGGAGGTATCTGCCCGTCAGCCATAGCAGAAACTACTCCCGAAGACTCCAGCTCCAAACTCTGAGATAGAGTCGAAGGAGGAACTACAAGGGGGTGTGGACTAATAGTCGTCTGTTGAGACGGACTATGTAGCATCTGGGCCAGTGCCTGTGATTTCAATAATCTACTGACCACCCTCTCTAAATCATGGTCAGAAAGCCTGGATGACCTGGATGATCGGCTCCGATGGCTCCGTTCCGAGAGGAGAGGTGAGGCCAGAGCCGAGAGTATCGGTTCCAAGGAAGGGGACCTGGACCTCTTCCTCGAAGGAACCATCGGAGCCGACGGAACCATAGATGCAGTCGGAGCCGAGGACTTTTCGGCACCGACAGAAGGTCTTGATGCATCGGCTCCGGCCGGAGCCGATACAGACATAAAGGTAAGGGTGTCGGAGCCGATCGGCGCCGACACCGAAGCCTGAGCCACATGGTGGTCGGAGCCAGCTGGAGCCGACACCGATGTGAGTGAACCAGTATCGGCACCGATAGCCATCTGTACCGAAGGTTTATGCAAACCAGGATCGGCTCCAGCCAGAGCCGATCTCGACTCAGAAAGAGTCGGAACCGAGGCCGCAGGCTTGGACACAGAAGCCTGGGCCTTGGAAGACTTAGAAGTCTTACTCGGAGCCGACTTAGCCGGAGAGCCCTCCGGTTTAAGAAGACCCCTTAAAATCAATTTATTTCTCCTCTCCTGCAGGACTCTCTGGCTAAAGGAATGACAAATCGCACAGGAGTCCTGCAGGTGGAGAGGTCCCAGGCAGTATAAGCAAGAAGTGTGACCGTCTGTCAGAGACATCTTCTGACAGCATGAGTCACACTTCTTAAAACCTGAGACCCTTTCTTTGGACATAGTGCAGAAACACTCACAACACAGTCCCAAAGAACAAATTATCCCAAAAAAAATATGGAGAACTAACCTCTCACACACACACACACACACACACACACACACACACACACACACACACACACACACACACACACCCTAACAAGGGGGGGGGTGGGAGGGGAGAAGGCCTGACTAAAAAAATTAAGGAGTGAGGGAAAATTTAGTCAGAAAAGGGCTTAATATCAACTAAAAACGTTAAATATAAAGTTTAAAGTGAAAAAGGGGCGAAGAAAGTTTTATATAAAACACTTACCAGGAGCTGGCAAAAGGAGGACCTCATCAGCGAAGCGGCAAACGAGATCTGGGTACTTACCTCCTTGCATCATGGGATATGGGGCTGCCTCGAGCTGGTAAAAGTGACTCTCTAGCTTAGCAAGTGCCGAGTCGGAGCCGAGGATCGGCTCCGAACCCATCAAGCAAGAATGAAGGCGAGATTGACAACTTAACATCTTTCTATTTCTCCTTTAAAAATAAAGTATATAAAATACATACATACTGGGAAGGCTGAGATAGTTGTAGTGTGTGTGTATATATATATATATATATATATATATATATATATATATATATATATATATGTTTCCTGGAAAAACAAATGTTAGAGATGTTTTCAGTTTTATTTGGAGATCGAAATTTAATCCAGCCAGACAGAGAAATTTATATAATAAAACAGAAGACTGAGGTCAAAATCTGAAAACTCAAGATGTACATTTGGTGTCTATACATCTTTTTGGGAGTATTAAAATAGGAAGGAGAAGGAAAGTACTTTGATGGGGAAAATACTGTAAGTGAAATATGAAAAGAAGGAAAAAATGGAAAGTAAAAGAAGT